>NC_090646.1:390246003-390558503 GCF_040937935.1 Hyperolius riggenbachi
GAGGGGGTGCACCACTCACTCAGCTATCATTCCCCTATTGTGTTTGAAGCAGAGATAGATAAGAAAAGGGGATACATGGCAGTGACTGCAAGCCAGATAGGAATTGGGGGGGGGGGGTTGGGGACCCTGGGGCTCCTCTTAGTCTAATCGCAATCAGTGTGTGACCGCTGGGGTGGGAGGAAAGGGGGGGCGCACTTTTGTGTCTCAGCCTTGGGTGCTGGAGGACCTTGTCCTGGCTCTGGCTAGGAGAATGTCCTCACTGTAGAGACATACAGGGTGGCACTGCAGAATGCAACTGATTTACACATTTTTTTTCTGTTAGGTATAATTGTTTTCTCCAGCCTCACTGTATCAGTTCATTTACGTGCGTGTTGCTTGACAAGTCATTGTAGGTCAAGATTAATCTCTTGTCACAAGGGGATTGTATTCACAGTGGGGCACCTCCTCCTACTGTATCTTATATGTATGTATGTAAACATATGTATCTTAAATTGTTACAGTTTTTGTCATAGTGCACCTTTAAGCTATGGAAGGAGTAGTCAGAGTTAGAGATCATAACAAGCCAGCTGCATGTATAGCATTGTTGTGACAAATGCAGGCAAAAAGAATTAAAGTAGATCTGAGACAAATTGCAGCAAATAATTAAAGAGACACTGTAAGAAGAAAAACGTCCCCTGGGGGGTACTTACCTCGGGAAGGGGAAGCCTCCGGATCCTAATGAGGCTTCCCCTGTCCTCCTCTGTCCCACAGGGGTCTCGCTGCAGCCCTTCAAAGCCGGCCCGACAGATCCGACAGCCTGCTCAATATTCACCTTTCCAGGCTCCAGCGGGGGCGCTGTTTCGGCTCTTCTGATGGAGATAGGCGGAAATAGCCGATCTCCGTCGGGTCCGCTCTACTGCGCAGGCGCAGGAGACTTGCGCCTGCGCAGTAGAGCAGCCCGACGGAGATCGGCTATTTCCGCCTATCTCCGTGGGAAGGAGAGGATACTGTGCCTGCTCTGAAGCCAAAAGGTCAATATTTATATTGCCGCCACTCCGGGAGGATTTTTGCCGCCACCGTGGGACCGTGGAGGACGGGGGAAACCTCAATAGGATCCGGAGGCTTCCCCCACCCGAGGTGAGTAGTGAATACCCCCTAGGGGAGTTTTTTTCATTACAGATTTTCTTTAATATTTCCCTGGGTCTTTTCCCATCCCCCTGTAATCTGTCTGCTTCCTCTGTGTCACTACAGTCCCTTCTGTTGTGCTGCTGTGAAGTCTGCGATCCAGCTTGGTTGTGGGCCACTGTGCGGTAACAGTCCCAGCCGCGTGCATCCCCGCATTCTGCCCAAGTGCCGTCACAGTCTTCATGAACTGCACATGCGCAGAATGCTCCCGGTGACTGAAGCGTCATTGGTGTGTGTGCATGGGACCACGCAGTAGTGGGGCTGACAGTAGCAATACAGAGGAGACCGGAAGGTGGTGAGGGAGGTAAAAGACTATAGGGGGCTGGAAGAAGCCCCATGTAAGTATAAATCCTTTGCTGCAATTCGTTTTAGGTACACATTAAAGGGACACTGTAGGGGGATCAGGGGAAAATGCATCGGTGAGTGGCTGCGCGGGCACAGGATGCCTGTGGGGGACCATTAGAAGCCCCGGGTAACTTCAACTCATTTTCCCCCGACCCCCCTACAGTATCCCTTTAAGCTCTAATAGACTATTGGAATTCAAACTGGTCATATTTGTTATTATAATTGATTTATGAAGTGCCAACATATTCCATGGCACTGTATAAAGTAAGAAACAAACAAAGGGTACAAAACAATTCAAACAATGGGGGGGGGGGGGGTGCAGTATACAATATTCATGGAGGCAGTGTTTTTTTAGATTATCAAGTAAGGAGTACAACTTGGCTAATTGTCAGAGGGGGAATGGCCTAAGTTAGAGGATATACTTGTTGGAAAAAGTGAGTTTTGAGGAAGCATTTACTATAGAGATTTCAAAGGTTGAAGACTGATGGATGTGTTGTGGCAGGGGATTCCAGAGGAGGGGTGAAGCACCTGCAAAGTCTTGTATACATGAATGCAAGGAGGTGATTCTAGAGAGGACAAAAGAAGGTTGTGTGCAGATCTGATATTGCTGTACTCTTCCTTCTCTGTAACTGGATACTTCAATAAAGGGTAAACTGGGAGAGACAACAGAGAGGCAGAATCAACTGCCCACAAAATCAGGATGAAAAGCATGGATGATTCTTAAAGGAATACTTAAGGGAAAAAAAAAATGACATTTACTCACCCGGGGCATCCCTCAGCCCCCTGAAGCTGGATGGTGCCCTCGCAGCCCCGCTCCGATCGTCCTGTCCCCGCCGGCAGCTACTTCCGGGTTCGGCGACAGCCGCCGACAGGCTGGGAACGCGGCTGATTTTCTGCGTTCTCACTCGCTATATGCTGCTATAGCGTATATAGCTACGCTATAGCAGCATATAGCGAGTGGGAAACCCGGAAGTAGCCGCCGGCGGGGACAGGACGATCGGAGCGGGGCTGCGAGGGCACCATCCAACTTCAGGGGGCTGAGGGATGCCCCGGGTGAGTAAATGTCATTTTTTTTCCCCTTAAGTATTCCTTTAAAGGAAACCAGAGCTGATTAACAATAAAAGTTTTATACATACCTGGGGCTTCCTCCAGTCTGTAGCAAGAGAAATGCGCTCTCTTTGTTTCTCTCCAGCAGCCACCAGAGAGATACATAGAGGGTACACTTCTCTTGCGCAGATGGGTCACGACTGGCTGGAGTTATGGGACCCGGTACCGGAGCTGGAGAAGACTAAGGATGGCGGCGTGGGAGCGATCCGTGCAGATGGGTCTGAAGGAAGCCCCAGGTATGTATAAAACTTCTATTGTTAATCAGCTCTAGTGTACTTTAAATCTATTGTTTTCTGTAATGTCAAGTTCTTGGTCCTGTCAGTTTATGCTATGATACATAGCTATTTTAGTATGTACACTGACCTCGTTTTCTGATCCAACTATTATTTCTCAGTGGTCCTGCCACGCCTTCTGATGTCTTCATAAATTCTTTGATATGCTGTGGTTAAATAGGCCAAGCATCTTTGCATAAAACGTAGTATTTAGTACAATTATACTTGTAAGAACAGAAGAAAACACATGGGGGAAAGTGGTACGGATTCCCAGGCCTTTCTTCATATCTACATCCTGAGCAAACAATCTTCTAAAGTTCCAGGAGATCCAGGGACCAAGAAAATATAAAGGGAAACAACCAGGAGCCAACAATACAAACCTATTAGATGTAGTGCATACAGGGTGCTCACACTTTTTAGGGTGCTCACACTTTTTGGGTTGCTACTGTAGCACAACCCCCATATGTGCCTGCAGAGTAAATTTCCCCCGCTCAAATTAGAGTCAGAACTTCAACAGTCGTACTCTTGGGTTGGGAATATTAGTCTGAAATGTACTAAACCAAAACATATCCACCTTCAAGAGGTGTATGCTTATAGCAAGAGGAAAGGCAAAGGAAGGTTTACCTTTACTAATAAACCCGCCAAACTTACATTACTCACTGGCATGACAGTATGGGAAGCAGCCCCTGCCCCCGTGGGGGGGGGGGGGGGGGCGGGGCCCTCCTGGGGACCGCTCATGACTGTTTTGGGGGGGCAGGAGGGGTCGCAGCATGAGGGGAGAGCTTTGCACATCAGCAGGGAGGGGGACAGTCCCCCCTCCCTCACCTCGGGTTCTCCCCTCTGCACTCCCCCTCCTGAATCTATCTAAGTGGCAGCGGCGGCAGCAGCTATAATTATCTCCATTCACCACGGAGGTGGCCAATCTACAAGGACTTCACATTACTTCCTGTTAAAACAGGAAGTAATGTGAAGCCCTTGCAGATCGGAGAAGCACTTGCAGATCAGAGACCTCCGGTGGTGAATGGAGGTATTTATAGCTGCCGCCGCCGTCGCTGCTGCCACTTAGATAGATGCAGGCGGGGAGCGCAGTAGTGATTGGCGAGTCCGGCTCTTTACAGTGAATCGATTCATTCGATTCAATTCATGAAAAGGAACTGAATCATGAACCGATTCATTTGACTCATTTGATTCATTTCACTGGGAAGAGTGTGGCTAGCAGTAACTAGTTGCTAATCACTCTCCTCCCCTGCTAATTGGCCCAGACATCTATTATTCCTCCTCCTGGCTCCTTCTCCTTCAGCCGTGTGTGTGGGCCCTTTTCCACTAGCTGCTTTTTTGCCAAAAACGCAAAACGCATGCGTTTGCTCATTCTTAGTGCAGCCTGGTTAAATTAATAATCCAGGGTGGTCTTTTCCACTGCTGCGTTCCAATTAAAAAAAAAACGCAAACGCATGTCTGCACGATTATGATGCATTTTGCATTTCAATGTAAAGTATAGGAACACATGAAAACCGCTTTGCGTTTTTCATGAATTTAACTACTAGTATCTATTTTCAAAAATCAAGATAACACTTGCCAATCAGAAAAACGCAAACGCATATAATGCGCACAAAATGGAGATAGGACAGTGTGTTTTAAGAGTGTTCCCCCACGACTTCAGGTCAATGACAAAACAACATGCTAAGTGGCTGAGGTGAGGCGGTATTTTTACTTGGGGCAAATTATTATACTTAAAGGCGTTCCTGGTGGACCGGACATTGTTCTCTCACTCACTCTCACAAATGCTGCTTGCTCTGTAATTGTAGTGCTGATCCTGTAATTTTATACTCTCCGACCAACTAGCCCAGAACCAGTGTACAGATGGGGTGTTCTGATTCCACCCTGATTGGCTGGTTGCTTATCACAGGTATGTGATACCAATGATACAAAATGATCAATGCTTACAAAACTGCCTGTATCTTAAAAGAAATAAGGATGGCAGCCCCCATATTCTGTCCTGTTTCCTTTCAAGTAAACCTAAAGCAAAAAAAAACCTTGAAGAGATAATGAATTGTATGTGTAGTACAGATAATGAATAGAAGATTAGTAGCAACGAAAATTGTCTCTTATTTTTATTTTCAGTTATATAGCTTTGTTTATAACATGACATCAAACTGTCATATTTTCAGTTTAAAAATCACACTATGTATTTTAAACTATAAAACAGAGAAGAGCTAATGACCATTTGAACTTTCTTGCAGTAAAACCTTATCTCTTCCTGTCTCTGGCCTCTTGCACACTACAACAACAACAACAAATAACATTTGTAGAGCGCTTTTCTCCCGTAGGACTCAAAGCGCATAAGCATGGCTCAGACCATCGTGGTACAGCGGAATAATTTTATAAGTCCGGAAATGCCAGGCTAAACAGGTGGCTTTTCAGTCTGGATTTGAATAGCTCCAGGGATGGTGCTGTCTTTACTGGGTGTGGCAGGGAGTTCCAAAGAGTAGGGGCAGCATGACAGAAGGCTCTGTCTCCAGATTTTTTGAGGTGCACTCTGGGAGTGACCAAGTTAATAGAACTTGCTGATCTGAGGTTGTGAGAGGTGTGGTGCAGCTTCAGCAAGTCCTTCATGTATCCAGGGCCCAGATTGTGCAGGGATTTGAATGTCAGCAGTCCAATCTTGAAGAGTATTCTCCATTCTACTGGTAGCCAGTGCAGTGAGCGAAGGATCGGTGTAATGTGACAGTGGTAAGGCTGTCTGCACTAATCATTCTGCACTTCTGCACTAATTGCAGGCGACGCAGGTCCTTTTTGGGGAGGCTAGCATTAAGGGCATTGCAGTAGTCCAGCCGTGATGTGATGAAGGTGTGAACTAGGGTTGGAAGATCCTCTGGGGGAATCAGATGTTTAATCTTTGCATTGTTCTTCAGATGAAAGTAGGAAGATTTAACTACAGATGAAATTTGGTTTCTGAAATTTAAATCCCCATCGATTAGTATGCCAAGGCTGCGCACAAGGTTGGAGCTGTTTATGTCTGAATTCCCAATCCTGATTGGTGTTGCTTTAGGATAGAGCTGTTTTGATGCCGAGCACTGGCTTTGGACAAAGAGGACCTCAGTTTTGTCAGCATTCAGTTTCAACCAGTTATCATTCATCCATGCCTGTAGCTCAGCTAAGCAAAAGTTTATTTTTGGAGTAGGGTCTGTTCCACCAGGTTTGAAGGACAGGTATAGCTGTGTGTCATCGGCGTAGCAGTGGTACGTCAGGCCATGTCGTTGGATAAGTGTACAGAGTGGCAACATGTAGATTGCAAACAGCAGAGGGGATAGGATTGATCCTTGTGGCACTCCGAATTGTAGAGGTGCAGGTTTGGACATTATAGGTCCTAGGGATACTCTCTGTGTTCTGTCAGTCAGGAATGATCTGAACCACTGGAGGACTGATCCACTTATGCCACAGTACTCCTGCAGTCTGTTAAGCAGGATTTCATGGTCAACTGTATCAAAAGCCACTGAGAGATCCAACAGGATTAGGATGAAGCATTCCCCTCTGTCCCTTGCCATCAGAGCCGGGACAAGGTCCTCCAGCACCCAAGGCTGAGACACCAAAGTGCGCCCCTCCATCCCTTCCACCGAGCCATCAAACACTGATTGCTATTAGACTAAGAGGTGCCACAGGGCCCACAACCTCCCCAACACCTTAATATCTAGTTATCTGGCTTGCAGTCACTGCCATGTATCCCCTTTTCTTATTTCTTTCTGCTTCAAACACAATTAGGAATGACAGCTGAATGAATTCTGCGCCCCCTCCTACACTGCGCCCTGAGGCTGGAGCCTCTCCAGCCTATGCCTCGTCCCGGCCCTGCTTGCCATGAGCAGGTCGTTGCAGACTTGGATGAGGGCTGTTTCACAGCTGTGGTGTTTCTTAAAGCCAGATTGTAGAGGGTCCAGGATGTTGTTTACTGACAGCCTGGTTTCAAGTAGCAGATAGACAGCCTTTTCAATAACTTTACCTAAGAAGGGGAGGTTGGAGACAGGTCTGTAGCTGCTCATTGCATCTGGATCCATGGAAGGTTTTTTAAGAAGGGGCTTGATGATTCCTTCTTTTAGAGAGGTAGGAAACCTCCCTGCTTGCAGAGAGCAATTTACTATTTTGTGAAATGCTGGGCCAAGCAGGTCAGGGCATTTCAGCATATGTTTAGTTGGTCCAGGGTCCAGGTCGCAGGTGGTCTGGCGGAGGTGACGGAGGATGTCTGAGATCTCTTCCTCACTAATACTTTTGAAGTCAGTCCAGGGTGTTAGGTTGTTTTTGCAGCTATGTCCAGGAGTTGCATGAGTCGTGGGTGCTGAGGATTGAATGAGAGAGCGAATAGAGGATAATTTGTCTGCAAAGTAGCACGCAAATTTCTCACATAGCTCCTTTGAGGGAGTTATAGTAGGCTTTAGGCAGGATGGGTTACATAGTCTATCAACTGTGTGGAATAGTTAGGCTGGTCTGTTGGCGGCCTTTGCGATCTCCTGTGATAGGTAGGAGGATTTTTTCTTAGTGATCGCATTTTGGGAGCTTTCTAGGTGAGAGACAAGGGTGTATTTATCTTTTGAATTCTGAGATTTTCGCCACTTCCTTTCTAGTCTGCGCACTTCTTTCTTTACTACAGAGGATTCTGATTTTTTTATACGATCCGATTTTTTGTTCCGCTTACAAAACGTAGCAGCATGCAGTACTTTTTTAAAATCGGAATCAAAAATCGGATCATATAAAAAATCGGAATCACATGTAGTGTGCAAGAGGCCTCTCAACGTTTATTTAAGTGCTTCAGAAAACAGGATATTCTTTGAACCAAGTTGGTTGAATAGCTCAGAGAAGCTCTTTTGCATATATAAGAACTGAAGTGTTTTAACTCTTCCTGTACTGGAAATCAATATGAGACTTTTTTCTTTGCTGCTAATGTTCTATTTCTTAGCTGTACTACACATACAATTCATTATCTCATAAGTTTATTTCCACTTAATGTTTGCTTTAACAATTCAACAGCTGCTGTTTCCAAACAACTGGCAGTTATTATGCTGCCACTTGTTTGGTTTGCGCATAACCACAATCAGATTTAGAGAGTTTTATTTACTCAGAATCAAAATAGTGATGGTTTGAGTGAAAGTCCTGATGACATAGGTAGGAAAATAGGGACAATTGTATGTGTGTCCTGTAAGGCTTAAAACTCCTTCAAATATTTTTGCTTTTTCCCTTCTCATAAATTAGCCACTGGTCAACACTGAAAAATAACATCTTTATGTCAGATGTGTTGCTACTGGCAGAAATATATTCACTGGGTATTATCCTATGATTCCCTGACTGTATTTTTTTGTGTTACTTTTGTTAAGGAAAAATTAATCCCTTCGGACTAATGTTAAATATTATTTCAGCTTCCTCACCTTGTCCTTGAGCATGCTTAAAGAGGAACTCCAGTGAAAATAATGTAATAAAAAAAAGTGCTTCATTTTTACAATAATTATGTATAAATGATTTAGTTAGTGTTTGCCCATTGTAAAATATTTTAAATCCCTGATTTATATTCTGACATTTATCACATGGTGACATTTTTACTGCTGGCAAGTGATGTAGCTGCTGCTTGCTGTTTTGGCAGTTGGAAACAGCTGTAAACCGCTATTTCCCACAATGCAACAGGATTCACAGACAGGAAACTGCCAAGAGTACGTACTCAGAATTTCTTTGTGGGAGGGGTTTCACCACAATATCAGCCATACAGCGCCCCCTGATGGTCTGTTTGTGAAAAGGAATAGATTTCTCATGTAAAAGGGGTATCAGCTACTGATTGGGATAAAGTTTAATTCTTGGTTGGAGTTTCTCTTAAACACAGCCAGCTCGTTGTCACAAGTAGAAAATGGCAGATGAAAGTGTCACAGTCTGCTGCCAATCTCTGGTTAAGATCATGAGTGGAAAACAAGAAATAAGAAGTGCAATTTGTGCTTATGATTAAGTTAGTAATTTACAGGTGGCTTGAAAATACAATAAAAAAGTTACATTTGTTTAATATCATTAAATTGCAAAAAGATCTATACTGCACAAGTACAGTGGATACAAGTTTCAGATTCTGTTCACATCTACACCAGATCTTGGTTTACATCTACATCTCATCTAAGTCAGCCAACTGAAGCGGACACTGAAGTATCTGCTCTGATGGTCCATTGTGGTTCTCTTGCGGTCCGGAGCAGATGCGTTTCCTCCAAAGATTTATATGGGAAATGCATCCCATTATGGGAAAAGCAGGAAATGCATACAATCTTTCTGGTCTGCACTTACGGGAAGTTTGAAAAGATCCTGTTAATAACAAAGGAGGAGGGGGGGGGGGGTGGAAGAAGGTGCTCCAAGATACAATGTGTGGAAGTGGGAATGTCGACTGGGTGCAACATAAAAAAATTGGCTTACCTCTAATAAGAAAGGGTTAGCCCAAATAAAATGATACATTTTAATATAACCCAGACACTTCAATGATAATGTGTTTTGCGGATCTCATTCCACTTCCTTAAAGCGGACCCAAACCAAACATTTTTTTAATTCAAAATATTTAGTTGCACCACTCTGACACATACATAGATAAATAAACACTCCTTTAAAGAGACACTGAAGCGAAAAAAAATATATGATATAATGAATTGGTTATGTACTATGAATAATTACTAGAAGATTAGCAGCAAAGAAAATATTCTGATATTTTTATTTTCAGGTATATAGTGTTTTTTCTAACATTGCATCACTCTATAATATGTGCAGATTACACAACACTCAGCATTCAAAATGAGTCTTTCAGAGCAGTCTGTGAACTAATGAACTCTCCTCTAGCAGAGGAAAAGTAAACAGTTCAATTACAGTTGAGATAATAAAAGTCAGATAACAGCCCTCTCCACGACTAAGGGCTGGTTCAGACGGACGTTTGGAGGCGTCGCGTTCATTGGCGTCGCAGCGGCAATGCGTTCGGGCTTTCAGCAGCGTTCGCGTTGCGTTCGGATGCGGTCGCGTTTTTTCTTCCCCTAGGGGGACATTACCCGTAGCGGTTAACCGCCCCTGGAAGCTACATGTAGCTTCCAGGGGCTCCTTGAACGCCAGGGAAAATCGGGACCCGAACGCCGCGTTCATGCAAACGCGCATGAAAGCTTGGTTTAACGCCAAGCCCCGAACGCTGGCTGTAAACGCTCTGCAAGCGTCCGTCTGAACCAGCCCTAAGTTAGTCGGAGAGCTTGATAGCTTTTTTGCATAGAGATAACAACTGGAGTTTCTCAACTCTTCCTGTACTGGAAACAATTAGACTGATTTATCTGATCTTAATGTTTTTTTTCTTAGCTGCACTACACATACAAATCATAATATCATCATTTTTTTTTTCGCTTCAGTGTCTCTTTAAGCCTATGAGCATTTCAGTGAATGCTTTTCACCCTCCTCTTTTCATAACTAGGGTTATACAGGTGGCAGCCATTAGCAATTCCTCCTTTGCCGGACACCACCTACTCCACCAGTCTGCCGGACTCTGTCCCGGCAATATGAATGGAAGGGAGGGGTTCCTCCAATAAATGTAAAATATTTTATATTTGTCATCGTGCAGCCGAAAAAAGGCTGCTATTTATTATTATAATTTAGAAAATAGATTTTATTTCTGAAATCTTGTATTTTTAATTTGGGTCCACTTTAATAAAATATATAATAAAAAGTGATACTTGATACTAGAGTTTTGCAAGCAGGGAGTGCCTCTATGCTATATATACATTAATAACATTGTAGTAGCAGTAAATATACTGTGTTAGCCATCAGTTGAAGTACGAAGTTTTGAATCAGGGTGACACCCTTTATTGGCTAACTTAAAAAGAAAATAATATTACATTCTGTCAAAAAACGTAAAAAAATTATCTGTTTTGCATTGTAATATAAACCAAGCTATAGGGCTGGGACCCACTAGAGCATTTTTTTTTTTAGCGTTTAGGGATTGCTTTCCATCGCTAGCGATTTCCCAAAACACTTTACCATAGTAAGTGGATGCAGTAGATCCCACTGGAGTGATTGCGATTAGGGAAATTGCAATCGCAGGACATGCAGCATTTTGGAAGCATTTCCATTCTAATGTATTGTATAGGATCAGGGAAATCGCGCCCAAATTCGCTTGCAAAACGCTATCACAAATCGCTAGCGATTGCGATAGCGCTTTGCACTTTGTAGTGAGTCCTGGGCCTTACACTAATTTAATTAATGTGTAAGATCAGTTATTTTGTATAAAGTACTGTACTCTATTAAAATAAGTTATGCAAATTGTGCTGGATTTTTTCAGAATGTGGGGAGAAGTAACAATACAAATGTGTTTTCCCTTTGTTGAACTTACAGTGCTTTATTCATATGGAATACAACAACAGTAACAACTAGGATTTTCAATCCGAGATCGTTGTTTGATTTATGAGAAAACTGATTTACATGGGCCCTCCTTGGAACATACTCCTTACGTAAATTGAGAACCGCTTGTAGCTTCAAGGCTCAGAGAAATGTTGATGCAATAAATACACATTTGCCAACTAGTAAAATAAAGAAAGGCGTGAGAGCAGTTACACTATATTATCAGATTGCTGAGTTAGGCAAGAAACAAAGCCCGTTTATGCAATTCTGATTTTATTCCGAAAGTATTGTATAGAGCGGAATGTAGTGATGTAGAAGCATGCTAAATAAATAGAGGCTCATATACTGAGGTTGGAACGGAGAAGGCTGAAGAACAGACATTATCCAGCCAGTAGACCTGGACCGGAGTGCTACAAATTGTTTGCTATAAGTTGGCAAAAGTTTGCAACACTCACCTGGGTCACATCAGAACAAAGTGAGCATAAAATCTTTACACTAATAAACCACACTTCTCAAATAATAGTAAACTAAGGAACTGTTATAATGCGTTATCCTGGAGTACTTGATGAGCAAAATAGATTTTGTTTTTTTGTACTTCTTTGACCTTTCTCCACTTCAGCTTACCAAAAGGACCACATGGGAGTCCCCAAATCTACTACTTTGCCTAGGGCTTCATTACATCTAAGTCATCTCTGCTTGTGCCTGAGTCCTATAGTGCGGAAGTGTGCACAACTTGTTTCTTACCCACATGGGGATTGGCAAAAAGTGAAGACTTGTCACTACCCAGAGACATCACAGGAATCTGGTTAATTCAATGGGAAACACTGGGTTTTCTAATATATTGGTCACATGGCACAGGATTTCAAAGCAGAGACCCATGCATCTCAGGTTCCTCTACTCTCCTCTTCAGTCATTTCATATGGTGAACAAGAACACCGAGCCAATCTGATAATCCAAACTTTCCCAATGAATTCAGTGGGATGTGCATGCACCAAAGAGAGAAACCCAGCAACCTTCTTATACAGTAAGAGAGAAAGATGCAGGCTCAACCCAATGAGGGGCATCGCATGTATTACTGATATAACTGTTATTTATTTATCATGAATTAAAGTGTACCTGAGATGTCAGGTACAGCAGTATTTATAATTGCCTGGGGCTTCCTCCAGCTCTATGTGGTCCGTCCGTTCCCTCACCATCCTCCCCGACCCCGGGACCACGGGAGAACTGAGCAACTGGGGAGGAGGGTGATTGAGCCCACAGACCACATGGGGCTGGAGGAAGCCGCAGATAAGTATAAATACTGCAGTACCAGACATCTCAGGTTTCCGTTAAAGAGGTTCTGTGGATAATTAAAAAAAAAAAAAAAACTAACACATACCTGGGGCTTCTATCGGCCCCCTGCAGCTGTCATGTCCCGCACCTACTCTTACAATCCTATATTCCCCGCTGCCGGCACCAGTCAATTATTCGTCTAATTAGACGAAAAATGGTTGCTCCCACTCGCATCTCCAGGAGCTTACTGCACAGGCGTAGTACTAGGCTTTCTCGTACTGCGCCTGCGCAGTAAGCTCCCTGAGATGCAGCGGGTGCGAGCAGCCGCAGTTGCGTCAGACAGCTAAGTGGACCGGGACCAGTGGCTGGGAATGGAGGATCGTAGGAGAACGGCGCGGGACATTACAGCTGCAGGGAGCCGATAGAAGCCCAAGGTAAGTGTCAGTTTTTGTTGTTTTAATAATCCACAGAACCCCTTTAAAGGGACACTTAAGTCAAACAAAAAAAAATGAGTTTTACTCACCTGGGGCTTCCAATAGCCCCCTGCAGCTGTCCGGTACCCTCGTCGTCTCCCTCCGAATCCTCCTGGCCCCGCCGGCAGCCACTTCCTGTTTTGGTGACAGGAGCTGACAGGCTGGGGACGCGAGTGATTCTTCGCGTTCCTGGCCACAATAGCGCCATCTATGCTGCTATAGCTTATTTCATATACCATATAGCAGCATAGAGGGTGCTAATGTGTCTGGGACCGTGAAGAATCATTCGCGTCCCCAGCCTGTCAGCTCCTGTCACCGAAACAGGAAGTGGCTGCCGGCGGGGCCAGGAGGATCGGAGGGAGACGGCGAGGGTACCGGACAGCTGCAGGGTGCTATTGGAAGCCCCAGGTGAGTAAAACTCATTTTTATTGTTTGACTTAAGTGTCCCTTTAAGTCAGATAAGGAGAGATAAATCATGGCTAAAGACAGGTAAGGAGAGCTGAATTATAAGTTTCATCAGTTAAGGAGCGATAAAAGGAAGCAGGAAATTTGGGCGCATGAGGCAGGTGGACAAAAAGGGCGCCGCCATTCACTCCCATAATAAATATCGTTTAATCGGCGCCCAACAGGAAAAAAGGGCGCCGGAGAAAAATAACGTTTTAAAAGCGGCGCCCGGAGACTTTTAATGTTTTATAACTGTTTCTCATCATTACACATTATTTAATGATTTATAATTTTTTAAACATTATTTTTAAACGAAAAACAGTACAATATTTTTTAAAACATTACTTTTAAACGAAAAACCGTACAATTTTTTATTTTACATTTTTAAACGAAAAACCGCACCATATTTTTTTTAAAACGTTATTAATGCTTATCACAGGGGGGTCTTAGGTTTAGGCACCACCAGGGGGGTCTTAGGTTTAGGCACCAACAGGGGGGTCTTAGGTTTAGGCACCAACAGAGGGGGTCTTAGGTTTAGGCACCAACAGGGGGTCTTAGGTTTAGGCACCAACAGGGGGGTCTTAGGGTTAGGCACCACCAGGGGGGTCTTAGGTTTAGGCACCACCAGGGGGGTCTTAGGGTTAGGCACCAACAGGGGGTCTAGGGGTTAGGGATAGGTACAGGGAGGGTTCTGTGTGAGAGTAGGGTTAGGTATAGCTTTAGTAAAATTCTTATTAATGTTTTATAAAACGTTATTATAAATGTCAATTTTTAAACAGGGAAGATTAACGTTTTTAAAATTGCCGATTTTATACACATTATTTAATGATTTATAACTTTATAAAACATTATTTTTAAACGAAATATAACACAAATTTTTTTTTAAACGTTATTCATGATTATCTTTTAAAACCCTGCGCCCTTTTTTCCCGGCGCCCTTTTTTAACGTACGCGCGATAAAAATCATAAGTTAACACAGATAAGGGGAGAAATAACGAGATAATCTGTGAATCCACCCTCTTATCTGAACAAAATGTTATGCAATATTAGTTACAGAATAGTGTCTTGTGGCAATATAAGCAAGCACCTCATTCACCTATGTCTCCTCAGCTGTAAAGGACAACTGTAGTGAGAGGTATATGGAAGCTGCCATATCTACTTCATTTTAAGCAATACCAGTTGCCTGGCTGTACTGCTGATCCTCTGCCTCTAATAGTTTTAGCAATAGACCCTGAACAAGTATGCAGCAGATCAGATGTTTCAACTTTATTGCCAGATCTGACAAGATTAGCTGCATGCTTATTTCTGATCTGATTCAGACACTATTGCAGCCAAATAGATCAGCAGGATAGCAAGGGAACTTCTATTGTTAAAAAGGAAATAAATATGGCAGCCTCCATTTACCTTTCGCTACAGTTGTCCTTTAATCTGCATCATCATTTTAGGTCATTGGAACTATGGGAGAGCTAAGTGGGGATCAGCTTTGTCAAACAAGATAACCTCCATTGTCTTTACATAGTACCTGTTTCAAAAGGTGAAAGGTTCCAGTCCATGCCTGATGAGTAATTGGAGATTTCCTCAGTAATGTTCCTGCAACACTGTCAGAGAAGAGACCTGCAGATTACTAAAGAGGACACCAAGGGAGTATCAAATGCCTTAGGGAAAGGGAATTATAATACCCTGAAAGTTATATTTAGTAAGTTTCCAGAGTTCTACTTTAAAATGGACCTGAACTCATACACAGGACACAAGGTAAACACAGATGAATCCACCCTGTTTGTGTTTCCCCCTCAGCTGCTAGTAATCACAATTGTAATTTGAGCCTTCAACTGTGTCAGCACATGAATTTGGCAGTTCTCAGCAGCCTCAGCTAATTTGTAAACACCAGGGGCTTGATTCACCAAGCGGTGCAAAGTGTTTGCACGCTGGTGAAAAGGCCCTTATCACGCCTAAACTCACTTTAGGCGTGATAAGAAGAAACTCGCGCGAAGTTACGCGCGCAGCACCCGACGCTTCGCGCGAAGCTCCCATTAAACCCTATGGGACTTTGCGCGCGCGCTCACGCGCGTACGCGCGGTAACTTCGCGCGAAGAGCAGGAAAAAGCGGTGATAACTCAGTGGTGAAAAGGTCATCACGCCTAAAGTCTTTTAGGCGTGATAACTGGGTTATCACCGCTTTGTGAATCAAGCCCCAGATGTTAAGCCTTGGTCTGTTTCTATGAAAGCAGGAATTAGACACACTACAGATTTATTGCAGGAGTTCTGTGGGCTGCAACCAATAAATGTTTTTCTTTAGAGCTTATTATGCTGTTGCTTATCTTTTAGAGCAGAGATGAAGTTCTGAGTCCAGGCCCTCTTTAAGGACTCCTATATCAGATTACCAAGAACTACTTGCCCTTTATGGTGCTTCTGACTGATGTAATATTACTTTTAATAAACCTCCACCTGTAATACTAACCATTCGGTCTGGAGCTATTTTCTGGCATAATAAAACTGCAATTGTGGTCAGTAAGTTATTATCAAGTTAATTTAATAAATAGGTAATTCTTATTGGTCCCACAAATTCTTCAGCGTTCCTAACCTCGGAAGATGGAAGATACAGCACTCTATTAATAAAATCAGTTAAATGCGTCCAACTCCAAACATAACATAAGTGATTGCTTTATTTAGGGTGTGCTCTCTCCTCTTCCCATGAATTTTGTTTAAGTTATAAAGAATATTTCTTCATGCATGATGTTGCGCAAGACACCAAATCACATATCACCACATTTCCATTTGCAATTATTCAAAGCTATTTGCTCGGAGCTAGATAGTATATTATTCCCACATGGCTACACACCTGTCTCGGCTGCCAAAAGACACGCATCCATCAAGTTCAACCTCTTGAGCCTTGCTGCATCTCAATCCAGAGGAAAGAAAAGACACAAGAAGCTATCTACCTGGCTGAATCAGGATATTATCTTCCCACACCTAACTGTCACAGCCATTAATGCTCTTTCTAAACAGGTAGTAAAATCCCATTTTCACCATGCATATTAATATATGCCCTAGCTATTTGTAATAGTGTGCCATTACCTTCAGGAGCCTGCTGGTGTGGCCTCTTGTCCATATGATGGTCGCCATCTCCTACGCACATAGAATTCTGTAGGTTTTTTGAAGGACTACTGTAGGGGGAAAAAAGAGTTGAACTTACCTGGGGCTTCTAATGGTCCCCCACAGACATCCTGTGTCTGTGCAGCCATTCACCGATGCTCCGGTCTCCGCCTCTGGTTCACTTCTCAAATTTCCAACTTTAAAGTTGGAAAACCACTGCACCTGCGTGGCCGTGGCCTTGCTCCCGCTGACGTCACCAGGAGTGTAATGTGCAGGCGCAGACCGTACTGGGCCTGCGTAATACACTCCTGGTGATGTCAGTGGGAGGGAGCGGTAGTGCAGGCACAGTGGTTTTCCTACTTTAACCTTCCTGGCGGTAAGCCCGAGCTGAGCTCGGGCTATGCCGCCGGAAGGCACCGCTCAGGCCCCGCTGGGCCGATTTGCATAATTTTTTTTTGCTGCACGCAGCTAGCACTTTGCTAGCTGCGTGCAGTGCCCGATCGCCGCCGCTACCCGCCGATCCGCCGCTATCCGTCGCGCCGCAGCCCCCCCCCCCCCCAGACCCCGTGCGCTGCCTGGCCAATCAGTGCCAGGCAGCTCTATGGGGTGGATAGGAATCCCCTTTGACGTCACGACGTCGATGACGTCGGTGACGTCATCCCGCCCCGTCGCCATGGCGACGGGGGAAGCCCTCCAGGAGATCCCGTTCTTTGAATGGGATCTCCTGATCGCCGATCGCCGGCGGCGATCGGAGGGGCTGGGGGGATGCCGCTGAGCAGCGGCTATCATGTAGCGAGACTTTGTCTCGCTACATGAAAAAAAAAAAAATTTAAAAAAAAGATTTGCTGCCCCCTGGCGATTTTTTAGCAAACCGCCAGGAGGGTTAAAGTTGGAAATTCCAGAAGTGAAGCAGATATTCCAGAAATTCCAGAAGCGGGTACCGGAGCATTGGTGAGTGGCTGAGCGGGCACAGGACATCTGCGGGGACCATTAGAAGCCCCAGGTAAGTTCAACTCTTTTTCCCCCTACCCCCTTACAGTAGTCCTTGAAGGATTGAAACATTAACTTTAGAAATCACTCCTTTTCTTAATAATCACTTTATTTTCTTAAATAAGGACAAAATCCTTATTTTAAGGTTTGCCTAAGGTAAATGTTTTAGTGAATACTACATGCTTTATCACCATGGTGATAACAGTAAAAATAGCTTAGAAAGGCTATTAAAGACAGGAGATGAGCTTAGTGCATTAAGGTCATTGTCCCTTATAGGGCCAGTAATGTTTTTCTTACAGTCTTTTATATTTTAGCCCATCAATGATTTCATATTAATGTCAGACCCCACTCAAACTGATTTATATAAATCTAGGTTGATTCCATCTCTTTATCTGCTTCCTTTTTATTTCCTTTTTATGAGTCATATGTGCATTCCATTCCACTAGGTTCTCTAATTCCATACACAATGTGCATTCAGCCTGTTCCATTCGATAATGTCAAAACATGTGAATCTTTAAGCACAGGTCTATGCTAATGACAAAGCTGACACTTAGCTGTGAAATGAAGCACAGCAAGCATTCCAAGCAGAGAAAGTCATGTGGTTATGGAGCAGAGATCATTCCATGGTGTGTTTATAGCATTTCCTGCCAGTGGGACAGTATTGCGATACATTTGTTAGCAGTGCAAAGTGAATCATCTAAAATCTGGATAAAATGTCATCCACAAATCAGACTGTATTGGTTTCCTGCTCTACATATTTCAAAATACAAGATATATGAAGCTAGAAAGTCCCACTCTTTCTGGCTCACTAGCCCTGCAACAGTCTGGAGCAGTGTCAGATATTTGTGCAATTCAGTTTGAAATTGCTGCTATGTCCAAGACCAAGAGTGGTATTTACAAGGCTTTCAATGCTTTAGTAAGATCACTCTGCTTCTCAGGGGAATGTAGAAAGTGAAGGACCCCTTTAGTAGATGATACTGTCTCCCAACAGCCCCTTCTCTTACCCTGTCAGTTGGGGTAATGAGTGAAGACAATGCCCGTGGTTAGAGCTTTCACTCTTGCTTCCAGAGTAATAAAGAACTAAGTCTGAAAAGTCTTTTGGGGGAAGTGATCCTCAATAAAGGGTCAGGGCCTGTTCACACTTGTTCAGGAACCATATCTGTATTTTTTGACACATAAAAAAACGGAGCCACAGATCCCAATGTTAAAAATAGCGCCCTTCTTCACTCTGGTCAAAAAACGGATCCGTGAGATCTGTGCCTGAAAACTGAACGGAGAGTCCAGGCTTTGCACTTTTTCCTGGAGCCCCACGGAGGCATTGAAAGGCAACACAAAAACAGATCTCCCTTCACACACAGAACTTTGCACACAAAACGGATGCCAAAGCGGATTGCCTACTGCCTGCTCTTCCCCTCAGTGTCAAAATGCAACCTGACAAGAGTGGACTGAGCCTTATTTGTGACTGTTGTCAAGTACCCTGAACATGCGGAGGGTGTGCATGGTCTTATGAGCCAATCCCAGGTATTGCCTATGTATATTTAAAGCAGTCTGTGTACTATAAACCAGCTAATCTGAATGCACGCTTGGCCAGTGAGGGTGTGAAAGAATTATTTTCCTGTCTCCACCCACTCTGTGAGGAAGTGATACATTATCAGCTCACTTTTTAGATAATGACAAAAATCTATTAACCCTTCGCACACTCACATGCAAATGTTCAAACAATTGCATTCACAGATTCACTCATCCAGGCACAACTGTTATCCCTACAGCTAAATTAAAAGCCAGGGTTTTAGTTCACAGAAGAATGCATTCTTATGCTTAATCACCTATACTGCGCAGAAGTACCCAGGTAAACATAGGTGTCCTAACTCTGGCCCTGTAACATGCATAGTGCAGACATGCAAACACATTAATTGCATCAAACCTATCAATGGATTAGGAGCACACATCCTAACTTCCTCTCCTGGGAAAGACAGTGCATCTTACCAATCGCACAAGGGAGCTAATGTTATGTGTCCATGTGCACCATGCGCATACACCAGCATAAGCTGTCTGCATGCTGACAAACATACAGGGGAAGGGGGGAGTGCACCGAATTGGACCCTAGCCACAGGGGTCAATGATAAGAATAAACATACATATATCCAGGCACATCACCTCTAGTTAGGACATTAAATAAATTATTATTAGGGAAAGGGAGGTGCTGAAGGGAGTGTGGCTAGAAAACAGCAAAAATCTATTAACCCTTCGCACACTCATTCCCTAATAATAATTTATTTAATGTCCTAACTAGAGGCGATGTGCCTGGATATATGTATGTTTATTCTTATCATTGACCCCTGTGGCTAGGGTCCAATTCGGTGCACTCCCCCCTTCCCCTGTATGTTTGTCAGCATGCAGACAGCTTATGCTGGTGTATGCGCATGGTGCACATGGACACATAACATTAGCTCCCTTGTGCGATTGGTAAGATGCACTGTCTTTCCCAGGAGAGGAAGTTAGGATGTGTGCTCCTAATCCATTGATAGGTTTGATGCAATGAATGTGTTTGCATGTCTGCACTATGCATGTTACAGGGCCAGAGTTAGGACACCTATGTTTACCTGGGTACTTCTGTGCAGTGTAGGTGACGAAGCATAAGAATGCATTCTTCTGTGAACTAAAACCCTGGCTTTTAATTTAGCTGTAGGGATAACAGTTGTGCCTGGATGAGTGAATCTGTGAATGCAATTGTTTGAACATTTGCATGTGAGTGTGCGAAGGGTTAATAGATTTTTGCTGTTTTCTAGCCACACTCCCTTCAGCACCTCCCTTTCCCTAATAATAATTTATTTAATGTCCTAACTAGAGGCGATGTGCCTGGATATATGTATGTTTATTTTTAGATAATGAAACTGCTTTCTGGTTTAAAACAAGGATGAGTTGTACTTTTCAGTACTTTTTTTTACAAAGCCCATAAGGCAGGGGTCATACCCGTCTGTCAGTTTTCTGTGCAGGTTGTTTTTGCACACCTTTTTTGCACGCCATGTGCATTTTTATGCAAAAAATGTGTGTGTGTTTTCACTGCATCTAATGTTATTGATAGAGAAAATGCATAAGGTGTGCAGTTTCTTTCTGTATGTGAAAAACTGATTGTGGTGAGAAATAGCCCATTGATTAACATGAGTTCTTAGTTTAAATGCATTTTTCGGTGCAGAAAACATGGCAACAAATGTGACCACTGCCTGACACTTTTAGAAATGTTGACCAGCGCAAGTGGCCATGCTTACCCCATAGGCCAGCTTAAGAGAAAAAGTACTGTAACTAGAAGAGTGAAAGTTCTGATCTCTGCTTACCTCTGCCTGCCAGCCTGATATTGACTAGGAGCCACTTTTATCAGCACCGTAACCAACCAGATGGCAAAGCTGTAAATAAAAAGAAATGAGGACCCTTCCGAACTTCTGTACTTTTGTGAACAATGAAAAAAGTCTGGCTATTGGCTAATATATAAAGTTATTTCCATGGTAAATATCCCTTTTATATAATATATATAGTGTATGATAAGCTTAACTGGAACAGACATACAATATAGCCCTAATTTTAAAGTGGAGCAAATGGGGGTCATCACTAATTACTTCCTCACATATATAAAATGGTAACAATTTCCCCCCTAAAATGTGTTTTTTTATGTTTGTTTGTTTTTTTGTCTCGCTCTCCTGTTGCCCTCTAATGTAATTAGCCTCTTCCACTCAATTATCTTTCACCGCAGCCCTCCTGGTATCAAGATTTGCATTTTTTGCATTTGTGCTTTGTGTTTTTGAGGTTGTGTTTGCATTTTTTAGATGGTGGTAGGCTGAATTTGCTACAGAAACCCATTTATTAGAAATTTCCAACAGTCCTTGAGGTTTGGCTAGGTAGTACTTTTGTACAGTACATAAGGTGTGTGTGTGTGTGTGTGTGTGTGTGTGTGTGTGTGTGTGTGTGTGTGTGTGTGTGTGTGTGTGTGTGTGTGTGTGTGTGTGTGTGTGTGTGTGTGTGTGTGTGTGTGTGTGTGTGTGTGTGTGTGTGTGTGTGTGTGTGTGTGTGTGTGTGTATATGTGTGTGTGTGTGTGTGTGTGTCTAAACTAGCAAGTGCTTTGCAGCTACCTTCATCCTTGAATTCATTGCTCTTCTTAAAGAGCACTATTTCCTTGTAACCTTCCTGCTATTTCCTTTAATCTTTCTTGTCATGGTGGTGGCTCTCGGCTTCTCTGGAACATATCGTACAGTGTAAGCTAACATTTGTTTCGCATTTAACGGTATACTGTTTTCACTCCATGTGACATAAGGAATATCAACCCCATCAAAGTGTGCACTGAGCAAACTCTCTGTGTGCATAGTACAAGTTCAGATCTTATGGCATCATGAAATGTCAGGAGTCGCTGAAACTAGATCTGCACCTGTTTCTTTCCGACTGTATTTCAATCTATTCAAATGTAGTTGCTCTTTTTTATTGTTGTTAAATGTGTGTGTTTCATTCAGTTATCATGTGTGTTCATTGATGTGAAAACATGAATTTCACAAAAAGCCCACATAATTCTTATGCAGGTGTTAAATCCCACCCAAACCAAAAACCGAACAAGACAGATTATTAGACAGTCTGAATAAGTCAATATAAACAGTGTATTGGTGCAAAGTAACTGCATACCATTCCATGGCCCAGTTGTGCTTCCCACTGCAGTACAATTTGGGGACCAGGAGGGGTTAATGGCTGAACTTTATAAAGTATTGTAGCCACTGGTCCCCCCTAGCTCCCAATTGCAGCCAATAACTACTCCAGGTCCCCACATGCAGCTATTAAGCCACTAATCTGTCCCCATGCACCCTATCAGTGTGGCCGCAGCAGTGTGGCTAGTATATGTCCCTTTGCTCCCCTTTTAGTGTGGCTAGTATGTGTCCCCTTACTCTCCCTTTTTGTGTGGCCAATATGTGTCCTCCTGCTCCCCATTAAAGTGTGGCCAGTATGAACCCTCCTGCTCCCCCTTTTAGTGTGGTCAGTATGTGGCCCCATGCTCAAACTTTTAATGTGACCAGTCCCAATTCCCCCTCTTCCTGAGCAGGGGAAGACTGGGATCTTTTGGCCTGGGGGGAAAACAAATCGTAGAGGCCCTTTTAGGTCTTGGCAGCCCCATGTATGCCCCTTGCACAAACTACCTACCTGATGTCTAACCCCCACACAGACTACCTGCCGCCTAACCCTAAACCCCTCATTCATGATGACTAAGAGCCTCCCTCGCGCGCGCGCGCACGCACACACACACACACACACACACAAACACACACACACACACACACACACACACACACACACACACACACACACACACACACACACACACACACACACACGAACTACATACCTTACCTGATGCCTAACTCCCTTTCTCTGCACAATCTACGTGTCTGTGTCTGATGCCTAACCTTAAACAACCCCCCACACACACAAACTACCTACCTGATGCCTTACCCCCCCCCTCCTGCCCACCCATACAAATTACCGGTCTGACACCTAACAACACCCCCCACCCCTCCTCCAACTACCCGCTTGACGCCTAACTGCCTGCCTCCCTCCCCCTGCCGCCAATGAAAGACACCTCAAGAAAAAAGTCAGTAACAAAGAAGTACAAAAACAAAATTTATAAAAACCTCCTCTGGCGACCTGGACTGACCCCCTCTCCTCCTGACTCCTCCTCCACAGCTTAGCTAGTTAGGCGGCGTGACTGTCTCCCTCTCCCAGTCTGTCAGGCAGGACTACGATAGGACGATACGATGACCGTCTGACGACTCCTCCAGCCAGCCAGCCAGCCCAGCCCCAGCAGAGAAAGCTCACTCACTGACACTGGCACAGGTTGCCTCTCAGCAGATGAGCTAGCTGAGCGGCAATGGCTCCAGGCGGGGGGCGGAGTCCACAAGCAGCAACAAGTCCTGACCAAATAGCATGAACACGCTCACGCAGCGGCAGCACACACGCCACGGCTGCCTCAGCCCACCTGATTGGACACTTGAAGAGGATGAAGGCAGAGTCAGACCGGCCGGTGGAGCGCGTGCATCTTCAATCATCATCCTCCAGCCAGCCCGTAAAGTAAGTCTGACTCTGTTACAGAGGGCTAGCCGGGCAGGGGGTGGCTGGCTTAGTGAGAGGCCGTGGCAAACTTTGCACGCACAGCTCTCTCTGTGTCACTCACTGCGTACCTGGCTGCGGTCTGCACCGGCCCTAATTACTTCAGATTCGGGCAGCCCGGGGGGCAATTGCCCCCCGTCCCCCCGTGCCAATTCGCGCCTGTCCCTGAGCCACAGTGGTCAGTGTGCATTGATCCCTGTCCCCACCCTGCCTCTCTATATCCCCCTCACGTGTAATAAAATGCAGAGCGGGTACCGCAGTGGAAGCCAAGTCTCTTACAAAGCCCTGCGCCAGACACATGTCCTCTCATATCCCTCACTCACACTTGGGGCCTGATTCACAAAGCGGTGCAAAGTGTTTGCACGCCTGTGAAAAGCCCTTTATCACGCCTAAACTCAGTTTAGGCATAATAAAATGAAACTCGCGTGAAATTCCGCGCGCAAAGTTTTGCGTGCGCAATCGCCCGGCGCACGGTGCAGTTCGCGCGATGTGCCTATTAAACCCTATGGGCGCTGCACGCGGAATTGCGCGATAAAGAGCAAAAGCGGTGCTAACGGTGCTAACTCAGCAGTGCACAGCTTATCACGCCTAAAGTCTTTTAGGCGTGATAACTGAGTTATCACCGCTTTGTGAATCAGGCCCTTGGTCTGCAAACATTAGTGTACCTCTGGCTCCTAATGTCATGTGATATCCCCATATTTAGTTTTTGTTTGTCACCTTTCTGATACTGTTCACCATGTTTTTACTACAATGTATATAAAACAGCATAGTAATGAATATCTTTTGTTTAAATAAAAAAAACTGGTGATATTTTCCTTAAAACGTGATATCTGAGGCAGGGAAAACACTTAACTGTTTTCGTACGCGTTTTCTGCACAGAAAAACTGAGAAATCCTGTTAATCAATGGGCTAGTTCACATTTAATGTGTTTTTCGCGCACAGAAAATAAACTGACATTCTGCATCATGATTCTGCACATTTTGTCAGTGTTCAGTATCAATTATATCAGCTGCATGGTGTGCAGAAAACATACACAGAAAAATGCACAGCGGAAAACTGAAAGACAAGTGTGTTCCCTCCCTCACAAAAAATGGGAAATTTGCAAATAGTGGTGACTACTATATGATGGGCACAAGACAAGACAACTAAACATGTAATGAGGACTTTTACAGCTGAGCCACTTTGATTATCGTACACTCGAGTGAGAGAAAAAGAGAGAGAGAGAGAGAGAGAGAGAGAGAGAGAGAGAGAGAGAGAGAGAGAGAGAGAGAGAGAGAGAGAGAGAGAGAGAGAGAGAGAGAGAGAGAGAGAGAATGCATTGTTATTATTGCCATTGTTTGCCATTGCAAAGAAATACATAACGGCTACATCTGAAAGTCATTTCATTTTCTGAATTAATTAATTAGACATGTTGCAGGAAGAGTCTTTGTAGTTTGTCAGAATCACTTTTATTACATAGTTTGCAATGAGATAGCATTCTCTAATTGCTACCATACTGATGGTATTGCTGATGGATACTTTTCAGAGCATCACTGTATTATATTATGCAGGATTCTTCATTGTGCTAGTAAATACTTCAGCTGAAGTATTTGCCTTAAAGGGTTGCACTATGTATTAATGGGTAATCGCATCCTCAGGGATGAGTTCAGTTTTCCCATACACCCTGCAGATGTGGCTCACTGACCTTTCCAACAGGTGGCTGTACCCTTCACAAATATAGGGTTAGGGGACAGGCCAATATGCACGCCGCATAAAAACTGTGGAACTTCAGCTATAGTACAAAAAGGTTTGAATCCCTCGTATTATTTTTGTGTCTGAGTTCTGGTTGTGAGATTTCTGCTCTCTTCCTTTCCCTGTGACAGAATCACAAAGAACAGGAAGTAAAGTAAATCTCTCCAGTGAGGGCTGGTTCACACTCGGCACTTGCCCGCAATCGCGTTTAGGTCCGCGAGCGATTCACAGGCAAAATCTCGTGATTCTCCGTGAATTGCACTTGTGAGTCCCGTTCAATAGAACAAGAATCACAGCGCGATCTCCCCCAAAACACTGCATGCCGCTCATTTGCAATGAATCGCAAACGCTGCAGTGTGAATGTATCCATAGGGATACATTAGCAGCAGCGCTTTGCTGATTGCCGGTGCAAAACTGTAAAGTGCTTTGTAGGTGAGAGTAAAGCCTTACATACATTCTAGTAGAGATGGCCCGAACAGTTCGCCGGCAAGCAGTCCTCTGTGGACATCGGCTGTTCAAATTCGCGGCGAACATTTGGGGTGTTCGATTTGCCCCCTATACATTATCATTGAGCTAAACTTTGACCCCTTACCTCACAGTCAGCAGACACATGGCAGCCAATCAGCTAGCAGTTCTTTCTGGACCCCCCCCCCATCAAAAAGCAGTAGCGGTGGCCATATTGGATTAATTCTCTGCTCGACTTTGCGTCAACTCTGTAATTTTTGGTGGGACTTTTGGCATGGATCCCCCTCCGGCATGCCCCTGTCCAGGTGTTAGACCCCTTAAAACAGCTTTTCCATCACGTTTGTAGCCAGAAACAGTCTTTGTAGGTTTTAAAATTCGCCTGCCCATTGAAGTCTATGGTGGTTCGCCAGATTTGCCTGTTCACAAACATTTGCAGAAATTCACGTTCGCCATTCGCGAATGGAAAATTCTATGTTCACGACATCTCTACACGCTAGATGAAAGCTGGTCAAGGCGACTGATAATGAGCATGTGTGCAGCAGTCCCCAATGCTCCCCAATGCCTCAGCCAGCAATCAGCCTAGTTGATTGATTAGTCCAAGCGCTGGCCCAGAGCATTGTTCTCCCCACTCAGCCCGCTCACCACGTGACATCACTCCTGTGCCACTCTGCTGCCCCCCTGGATAGCAACAGAATAAGCCACTAGCAACACATCTGAACAGCCATGGCCCTGCAATGTCGACTGAGGGAGAGGCCTACAGCGAGTCGGTTACCCGAAATGCGGGTCGGGTGCGGGTACCCGAATTGCGGGTACTGCGGGTGCGGGTCGGGTCGCGGGTAGCGAGTTGCGGGTCGGGTGCGGGTAGCGGGTCTGCGGGTGTGGGTCGGGTCGCGGGTAGTCAAAACAAGCATAAGATAATTCTGTATCTTTTGCCTTTCCAAAATCTGTGATGAATCCTGGCACCAGAATACTTTGTTGCTGGCTTGTTTACTGCTTCTCATCTTTAATTATAGCAGATTCCTTCCTCCTCTCAAGCTGACACCTCCCCTCCCCCCATACTAGTGCATATAACTGGGAACATGTCCGTGTGAAAGAGGAAAAGGTGTCATAGGAAAGCTCTGTCTGTTAGTGACTGGGGATATTTTAAAGGACAAGAGCTAGAGAATGTTCTGGCATGTTCTCTAAAGCTGGAGGGAGGAGACAGAGCAGCACATGGCAGGCAGAGAAGCACATGCCACATGTGACAAGATCTGTGACACAGTGTAGCTGCATCCACAGCCATCTAGCACACACAGGTATGTGTTTGCTGCATATGACAAGAATAATTAACCACTTCCCAACTGAGGGGTTTTACCCCCTGACCACCAGAGCAATTTTCACCTTTCAGCGCTCCTTCCATTCATTCGTCTATAATTTTATTATTACTTATCGCAATGAAATGAACTATATCTTGTTTTTTTGCCACCAATTAGGCTTTCTTTAGGTGGGACATTATGCCAGGAATATTTTATTCTAAATGTGTTTTTATGGGAAAATAGGAAAAAATGTGGGAAAAAATTATTATTTTTCAGTTTTCTGCCTTTATAGTTTTTAAATAATGCATGCTACTGTAATTAAAACCCATTAAATGTATATGCCTATTTATCCCGGTTATAAAACCGTTTAAATTATGTCCCTATCACAATGTTTGCCGCCAATATTTTAATTGGAAATAAAGGTGCATTTTTTTTCAGTTTTGCGTCCATCCCTAATTACAAGCCCATAGTTTATAAAGTAACAGTGTTATACCCTCTTGACATAAATATTTAAAAAGTTCAGTCCCTAAGGTAACGATTTATGTATTTTTTTTTAAATTGTAAATTTTTTTATTTTTTTTATTACAAAAAAAAAAAAAATTGGGGAGTGTGGGAGGTAAGGAGTTAATTTTTTGTGTAAAACTAGTTTGTGTGTAAAAAATGGTTAGGGTGTAGTTTTACTATTTGGCCACAAGATGGCAACAGTAACTTTTTGTTTCATGCGACCTGCAAGCGTGGACGCTTACAGGAAGTAGAAAGAGGCTGGGAGTTTGTTATTGCTCACAATGATCGCGCTGCTCAGCCGAGTGGCAGCGGATCATTGCGGGGCTTAGATCAACGAACGGGAATGGATTTTCCCGTTCGTTGATCTCTGGGCGGCGGCGTGTTTACTAGCGGCGGGCGGCGTGTTTACGAGCGGAAGCGCGGGCAGCGGCGGGAGTGCGCAAAGTACGGATTTCTCCGTCCCTGGGGGTTAAAGGATGGAAAAAGGGACAGAGAAATCCGTGCGGGCGGGGGCAAAGTGGTTAAATACAGGATTTTATTATCATACAGATGCAAGACAATGGGGCAGATTTATCAACACAAGTGCATGCAAAATAGAGGGACATGTGATGTGTTTTTTAATTTTTTTTGGGTTGTGATAAATCTGCTCCAGTTAACTTTGATTCTGATTGGTAAGTCCTGAGTAGGTGTGCATATACAGTATATTTGCTCTCCCTGCTTAAAAGCCTTATTGTACTTTTATGCAATCCTGATTTTCTTAATGAATTACCGTTTATTTTACTGCTGAGCTACTGTAATAAAGAAAACATGGGTGTAACAATAGGGGCTGCAGCCCATGCGTCTGCGGGGGGCTCGCCCCCCCCCCCCCCTGGGGCCCGCTCAGGGCCGTTTTGGGGGCCGGAGGGCTCACAGCATGAGGGGAAAGCTAGGGCCACACTCGGTGGGGAGGGGGGACGGTCCCGGGTGCGGGTATTAAATGCAGCTGAAAGCAGGTTGCGGGTCGGGTGCGGGTAGCGGGTCTGCGGGTCACGTGGGGGTATGAAAAATTGGACCCGCGCAGGCCTCTAGACTGAGGGATCAGGTCCCCGAGCCCCACCCAGCAACATGCATCGTACGTGTGCAGGAGGCTTTAGGATCTTGGTACATCTCTACAATGGCAACAAAAACAGTAAATGAAACCTGACAGGTACCCATTAGCCACATAACTAAATAGAGAAATAATTTCTCCAGTCAGCCCAAATCAGTTTTTCCAGCTAATGGTGGATGAAATATACAGCAAAAAATCAGCTAACTATTAGTTTGAATGCTGTGTGTTGTGAAAGGAAATGTGTTTATTATTGTGAGTTAGCTATTCTCTTAAGTATGCATTTGGACAATTTCAGTTTGGCCTGTGTGAGGTAGTATTCAAAGTACATAATGCTTGGTTACCCTTGTTTGCCTTATCTGGACTAGAAGGCTTTTTGTGAGTCTGTGCTAAACTTGATAAAATTACTTCATAATTAATAATTTCATTATGACTAACGAGCAATCTATACATGAGATTTGTTTCTCATTTTTTATGAAGTTGGCTTCTTGTATACTTCTATTGCAATTGTAAATTAGGACATGAGGGAGTCATTAGGAAACAAATAAAATGTACCAGATTATTACATACTGTTCTTACAAGGCTCATTAAAAAAGAAACATACCATACAGAAAGTGGAAATAAGGTGATTCTTGTTTTGTAATTGAAACGTCAATAGAAAATATGAAATAACTGTGCAATGTGACTTCTTGTTAGCACAGCCTGCATTCAAACCATTCCACCAAACAGGTCAAAATGTTTGGGTTTTAACACAGCCCAGATATGAACACTACACCACTGAAGTCAATGGGTAAAAAATTCTACAGGATTCTGCGGTCTCCAGGAAGGTTACTACAGTGTCAGATGCTACCAAGATGACCTGGACATCGAACCACATTGCTATTGACAGAAAAATGAGCACAGTTATGGGGATGGATCAAATTCATACAACTTTGAGGCCAATATCGGAAAGATGTAAGTCCTAGAAATTACAGCTTGGCGGTGGGGTAAGTTGATGATCTAACTAGCCGTTAGCACTAGTCACTAATCCATTATAATGTGCTGAAGTCTAGTCACAGCTATTAGTCATGGTGACATAACCCTTCAAGACATTTCTGGAACTCTCATGCATTGGCAATTGGCATCACGCACCGTTGTAATGTCAGCATCTGCAAGCTAATAAGCATCTCTTGAGAGATGTGAGTCAAATAAAAATTATTTTAGAGTTAAAGCGTTTTATGTTGCACAAGTGCTTCTTCCATGAAGTGGCCTGACATGTGGGGCAGAGGGGGAGTATGTATATGTGCGTGGGGGGGGGGGAGGGGGGGGCAAATGGTAGCATTCTTTGTCTTCAGTGGGGATGAATGCTGAATGCTGCCTCCTCACTTGCTGTGGCCCCGGTGTGAAGATAATTTCCTCAATGTGCCAGAGAAGAGAAGAATTATATGCCAGGAACTACGTTGGCACTGGGGTTGGCTAAATCCATTAATTAGAATTAGATTAAAAGTAGGGAGAGAAATATGGAGGTAGCAGTAACAGCAAAGATAGAACCACCACCACCACCACCACCATGTGAGTGGGCTGGTCTGACCTTGGATATGGGAGACTTCCCTAAAGGGTACTGGTAAGAGCTAGCCTGTTTAATTGAAACTGTGTATATTACGAAGTAGCAGTCAGGTCTTCTGATAATGATGATGATGATGATGATGCATCAGGTTGTGGTCTCCAACAAACACCCACACCAGGCTCAGGGCCGGCCCTAGACTTTTTGCCGCCTGAGGCATAATTAGAAAAAATCGCCGCCCAGTCGTGGGGGGAAGGGGGGGGGGGTGCGTCGAGCTGGAGGGATAGCTGACAGAAAGGGGGTATTGGGCCTAGCGGTGGGGAGGGGGGTTTGACCCCCCCTCCCTCGCCTGCGTCCCCCGATCTGCACTCCTCCTCCAGCGTTAAGTAACCAGCGTGCATAAAGATGAAGAGGCAACGGGCGGGGGAATCACTCACCTCTTCCGCGTTCCATCGTGCGCTCCACTGAGGTCACTTCCTGCAAGACCGTCCACTTACAATACAGTGGGCGGCATTGCCGGAAGTGACGTCAGTGGAGCACACGATGGAACGCGGAAGAGGTGAGTGATTTCCCCGCCCGTTGCCTCTTCATCTTTATGCACGCTGGTTACTTAACGTTGGAGGAGGAGCGCAGATCGGGGGACCCAGGCGAGGGAGGGGGGGTCCGACCCCCCTCCCCACTGCTAGGCCCAATACCCCCTTTCTGCCAGCTACCCCTCCAGCTCGGCGGGCGGCACCCAGCATCCACAGACAGGAGGGTGCCGCCCCCCCAGATCTGCCGCCTGAGGTAAATGTTTAACCCCGCCTCATGGGCGGGCCGGGCCTGACCAGGCTGTAGAGGTGAATAAGGTTAGAGTAACTGAAGATGGCCATAGGTAATTGCATAGGTTGAGCAAAATACTAAGGAGTAAGCAGTGTATAGCTGGTATTCAGCAACAGGCTGTTGCCGGACTGTAATACAAAGACTCCGAAACATGGGAGATGGTAAATAAGATCATTCAGATTTCAGATTGTTTGAATGGCCCACAAATCTGCTCACACCTCTGACTCTTTTTGAAGCATGCACTACCACTGGGAAGTGGGAACTGAGGATCACAGCCTTTCATACTTCCAGGTATGTAAGCAGACTGAAAACACAGACGTGCAGACTAACATCATCAGGCAAGGTTCTGTAAAGAAGAGAATAGCTCTTTAGGCTTTGGATTCATTTCCTGTTTACACGGAATGCATTTAGCATGGGCTGATGCTTCTCTTCTTCAAGCAAAGACATGGTTAGAAATTAATTCTTTTACACTAATAATTGCTGTGGCTAACAGGCTAAGATGCCTAACTGATATTGCTGACATAACAAGCAAAATGGCAGAAGTCACGCAAGAAAAAAAACCGCCAGCGTAAACCTGGTATGGTAAAGAAGTAACCAGGATTGTTTTTAGATTTGGTCTGTATTGACTTTAGCAACTCTTTTGGATATTGAAACCTGTAAAGACCCAGACTGTACAAAAGCAGTATAATATTTTTATAAAGTGGCGTTTTTATAAAGTGGCTGCGCCCCCTCATAATAAATGGCCTGGTAATAATATGCATATACTTTATAGATTTGTTTTGAGACTCAATATTATTTTTGTATCTAATCTATCAATTTGTCATCAGCGCCCGTTAGTGGGTGAGTCTGTGCCTGCTGCCTTTATCCTCCCTACTATGCTCAGAATTAGTGCAGGGAGGAGGGGGATTATTTAGCCTGGAGGGTACAAAATGGCCACTGCCAGGAGGATGATTAAAAGTGAAAAAATAATGAAATCCAAAACATGGACAGTGCAAATACATCTGTTATGTAAGTAGAGCAAGTATTTATCTACTTACATATGTGATTTTTGTGGGGGGCATATTATGGCTAACAGTTGCTCAGCTCAGTTATGATACAGCCCATTTGTGCATAATAAAAGCACAGCAAAAATGGTACAGCTGGAATATGAAACATGCTGTGTCTTCTTAAAGGGACACTTAAATAAAAAAAAAAAGAGTTTTACTCACCTGGGGCTTCCAATAGACCCCTGCAGCTGTCCGGTGCCCTCGCCGTCTCCCTCCGATCCTCCTGGCCCCGCCGGCAGCCACTTCCTGTTTTGGTGACAGGAGCTGACAGGCTGGGGATGCCCAAGTGATTCTTCGCGTTCCTGGCCACAATAGCGCCATCTATGCTGCTATAGCATATATCATATACCATATAGCAGCATAGAGGGTGCTAATGTGTCTGGAAACGCGAAGAATCACTCGCGTCCCCAGCCTGTCAGCTCCTGTCACCGAAACAGGAAGTGGCTGCCGGTGGGGCCAGGAGGATCGGAGGGAGACGGCGAGGGCACCGGACAGCTGCAGAGGGCTATTGGAAGCCCTAGGTGAGTAAAACTCATTTTTTTTGTTTGACTTAAGTGTTCCTTTAAAGACTTTCAGCCTTTTCCCATTGAATTTGTGTGTTCAGTTGTTTTATTCTGGCTTTCTGCAGTTCACCTTTAAATTACTTTTTTTTTTTTTGCAAAACATTGCAGAGATTCATGCTGCTTTACTTTGAGCAGTATCTGTACTGCAGGTCCTACTGAAAAGCAACGTCATGGATACTATTATTATTATTATTATTATTATTTTTATTATTTAGTATTTATATAGCGGCGACATATTACGCAGCGCTGTACAGTGTATATATATATATATCTTGTCACTAACTGTCCCTCAAAGGAGCTCACAATCTAATCCCTACCTTTGCCATATATATATATATATATATATATATATATATATATATATATATATATATATATATTACCGGTGCTGTAAGCATCCGGTCCTATTGCCAGTGTGATGAGAAACATCCGTTTCTCATTGCACAGCATGGCCGCATGTTCGGGTCAGGATTTCGGATACTAGGATACTAGCGCTGTTTTATGGCTACATTCCCCCACAAGAGTATCTTCATCACATTCCAGTGTAAGCTCATCATTTGAAAGGGTATCAAATACAGTGACAAGTGTTTCCTAGCTATCTGGAAGTGCAGCAGTACAGATGGGTTAATGTCCTCAGTTTGTGCATCTGTAACTGAATATGCCACCAATATATACTAAAGGATATATAAGGCACAGCTTGCATACTCCAGCATCTTCTGGTTGTTTGTCACCACCAGTGCTGGTTTCAGATTAAAAGTGTCCATGGACATACATTAACATGCATCTCTCCATAGCAGAATCACGTGGCCTTTGTGCCCCTCCTCACCTCCCCAGATAGCAGCATTAGGTGACCTTATTCAGCCCCCACCTGCCAAAAAAGCAGCATTAGGCAGCCTTCGTCCCCCACTCTCCTGTATTACAGTATCTGGGTAGCCTTTGCTCCCCATTGCTGTTCTGGGGTAGCCTTTGTTCCCCCCCCCCAATCATGCAGATTGCAGGGCAAAGCCTAATCTCTCCAACCAATGCACTCCCTCCTTCTTCCTTTGTTGATGCAGCAATACAAGATCACTTAAAACACCAATAGTGTAGTTCCACTCCTCATACAATGTCATATACAGTCCAAACAATATAACGGGGTTTTGAATGAACAGTCAACGTTTTATTCTTCAGTATTCTATTTTCTTCTAGATTGCGAACAGGTAACCACAAGAACCACATACAGTAACACATCAAAACAAAGGACTGCCTGACACGTGTTTCACGGTCAAAGACTTATCTTCCATGGATGCGTTCTAGCGTCCAGGGCTTCGTTCAGGAGAGCGGATTCACTGGTTTTACAGATTGCGATGTGATATTACCTGCGAACCAACATTTGATATGTGTATGCACTGTGTGCCTCTGAGGAAGCGGTCTTTGACTGTGAAACACGTGTCAGGCAGTCCTTTGTTTTGATGTATTACTGTATGTGGTTCTTGTGGTTACCTGTTCGCAATCTAGAAGAAAATAGAATACTGAAGAATAAAACGTTGACTGTTCATTCAAAACCCCGTTATATTGTTTGGACTGTATATGGCAGTCAAGACCCTGCTGATGTTAAAAGCTCTCAATTAGCGAAATGTTTCACCAACCCCTAGTTCCCATATAACTCTAATTTGATAGGCGACCACACACCATACAATTTTTTAAATATCTTTTTAATTCAAGAATTCGCAGTAAATTTTTCTGTCTGATTGTCAGATATGTGTATATATATATATATATATATATATATATATATATATATATATATATATATACGTGGCAGCAACTCTCTGAATCCCAGTTATTTATAAGATGTGATATATATAAGATATGTATATATATATATATATATATATATATATATATATATATATATATATATATATATATATATATAACCTTCATTTCCTCCGATACAGGGAACTATACATCAGATCAGGTGTTTTTGTGGCTGCACTTGTTATGGGTGTGAAGATCATGGAGGCCACACTTATTTTATGACTCTTGTGAGATGGCCCCAAAGCCGTGAAGGGCACCAAGGGGAGGCAAGGGAAGGGGTGTGAACACTGGGGGGTTATTCAAAGTACTGCCTGGGGAGGAGCATTGAATTGCAGTAACTCCACTGTTAGATGTACTTTTATATTTCTGTCCTCTAACATGTAAATGATATCAGTAGTAAGAATTTGTCATCAGCTAGCTATTACAGGAGCACAATGGTGATTTCATGAAAGCTCTAGGTACTGACCTAATGCAAACATGTAATCAGCACTACTTAAGCAGTTATGTAATTCATGCAGTAATACACGTATTGCAAAATACGCATTCAAGCAAGAACTTGTCTAACAATATAGCTTTGACGAATAGTATTTATGATGCTCTCTTTTATTTTAGGTAAACACATTGAGATGCATGATGCTAGTACTCACCTGTCTCACCGGATAAACCAGCTGAAATGACATAGTGGGTTTTGCCTAAGGAAAATGTGCTACAGAGAAGTAATGTGCGTACATGCAATATACAAGGTGAGATTGGGGCAGATTCACTTATCATCAGTAAAATTTACTTGCGCAGACAGTGCATGTATATTTGATAGGCGTTTATTTACACAAAGTCTGTAAGGAGTGTTGTGCAAACACGGCATTACTGTTATGTATGTAATGTGTCCGTTGCTTGTATGACATGCAATATGCTATTTGCTATTTGATCTGAAATACTCATAGACAAACCATGCACATGAGTGCTGGGACCAGGCCTGACTGCTAACAGATACTGCAGGGAGAGAGGTTTAGGCTGACAAAGTGAGGTGCATGTAGGGCAAAGAGAAAGCTGAGGAAGAGGATTGTAGTGGCGGTAGGGAAAGCAGAACAGAAAAGAGAGAGAATAGCCTATGCAAAAAACATTCCATCCAACATGAACAACATCAGCCATTGTTCATAGAAGAGATGAGAAGGAGTCCACTTCTCCCATACAAGTTGGCTCTGAAAAGTGGGTAGGGGCTTTTTTTTCAAATTCCCCTAATGTTATAAAACTTGTGGGCTTGTATTGCTCAGGGGCAGGGCCTCACTCTGGTAGGCTCCATATTCTCTGGGGAATACTAGTCTGCATGAAAAACAAGGGGTTACAATATGCTTCATAGAGGGACTTGACACTGACCATCTTCTAAATATGTACTTTTGCTTACATTTTGTACAAGTTCACCTTTTTAAGTCTCAGGAAGTAAACCTGTCAATGAGCGAAATACTGCCACAATTCCACCAACAGCTACGCGTGGAAACATAGTTTCCTATCAAAAGTTTAGCCTAGATTTTGCTGAAAAGGTTTACTTGAAAGTAAAAGATGAAAAGAGGACATCCAGCTGGAGAAAAAGTGTCGCCAACCTCCTGCATAAAGGGCTCGCCCACTGCACAAAAAAGTAATTCCCAGGGCTGCATTTTCTGTTTGATACCTGTTAATGCAAACAACTCTTGTTCTTCCATACCTAAACTGAGCTAATTCCTTCTGGTGCAAAAATATACTCTTCCACCCCTACCCCCGCCCTCCAAAAAATTGCATAAAATGCCTGGAGTTAAATGTTCCCTCTCCCCAAAAGTTAGCATTGCCCCAGAGTACATTTCTCTCCCCCTCCTAAACTGATCATAAGCCCCTTCCCCCCCCCCCACACACATGAGCAATTACACCCCCAAAATTTAACAAACACACCCTTTCAGGCTCCCAGGGCCGGGGTTTAAGGGGCCCTGGGGCAAGCTTAAGTAGGCCTCACTACATCCCCCTCCCGACCGATAAACACCACCCAATGCTCCCTGAGGCCCCTGCATAGTAGCTGCATATTACTTACTTTTTAAATGTAATCCCACTTTAAATCTATGATGAGTTTAATGTACCTGCACTGGGGAACCCTGTATTGAATAGCCTTTCAACGTATGAACAATAATCAGTCAGTGCCTAATGGGTTCACCAATGGTACTGCTGATATTATAAAGAGGAAGAGAAGTGGGAGAAGGAGAAGACTCAGAGAATGTTCTGCTTGCAGTGAGTGAGTGACCTGCAGCCATTCAGAGAGAGTGCAGCAAGAGCGCCAGCAGTGTCCATCTCCGCTCTGCAAGACAGAAGAGACCCGTCAGGCACTGACCTGTATCCACACAGCATCATTGTGGCAGAGTGAGACGGGGCAGCGGCTGCACTCTGTGTGCACTCTCTAGCTGCGCCTCTCTATCTGGCGCCTCTCCACGTCTGCCTCAGTCTCTATCTGGCACGCGTTATGTGTAAACACATGCTGGGTAATAGAGAGGAGGAGACAGCACGGCTAGAGAGTACACAGACAGTGCAGCCACTGTCTGCCGTTATGTGCTAATGAAGGAGATACCTGCAGCTAATGTGCAGGGGCATCAGGGAGCAGCAGGGAGGGGAGCACAGTTGACAGGGACAGGGTCTGGCAGCACAGGGGCCCCTGCAGAGGTCAGGGGCTATGGGGCAACTGCCCCCTTTGCTTCTTTGGCAGTGCCGGCCCTGCAGGTTCTTTCCCCACTGCAAATGACACACCCAGGGAAACTAAAGATTAATTACCAATATAATAAATAAAATTCTATGATTTTTCAGGCTGTCAGGCATTAAATATCATCTCTTATCTACTTCCATACCAGCAGTCTCTGTGCCCTTAAAGTTTAGACCCTTAGGTAAATATTTACATGTTTTTTTTTTATTATTGTAATGGTTTATTTTTTTTATATTAAAACATTTTACTTGGGTATTTTTGGGAGGGTGGGATGTAAACTATAGTTTTATAATGTAATTGTGTGTTGTTTTCAATTTTTTTTACTTTTAGTTGTAGTTTTACTTTTTGGCCACAAGATGGCGGCCATGAGTTTGTTTACATGACGTCACTCTAAGCGTAACACACGCTTAGAGTGACGCAGTGGGGAGGCAACGGCCAGAAAAAGCACAGCTTCCGAGAGAAGCTGTCACTTTTTCAGCGGGGGAGAGGAATCAGTGATCGGGTACCATAGCCCGATACATTGATTCCGTGGCTACCGAGAGTGCGCGTGCACGCGCGCGATCGGCCGCGGGAGCGCGCGGTAGCGCGCATGGTTTCTGGACGTAGTTTCTACGTCCAGAAACTCAAATAGGTTACGGACCATAGACTGCTGACATGGTAAAACGGCACTTACAGACAAATCGCCGCAATCACCTGTCACCCTCGACGGTCACGCCGTTCTAGCTCTGTGCGCCAGTCAGGAGCCGCTTTCATTGGCTCCTGATGCTGTCAATCAATGGGATTGGCTTACAGTGAATACAGGGTCAGGAGCCAATGAAATCATCTCCTGACCTGCTCACACAGCTCTGCCGTCATATAGATGGCAGGGCGAGTGATCTGCGGCAGGGAGACAGCGGGAGTGGCATAACCCCGAGGCGACGAGTGTTGAAATCTACGTCCTGTCAGATGTGCGCAGCCAAATGCAGGACATACATTTTTTTTTTAAAGATTCTTTTATTTTACATTTCAGAAATAAAAATAAAAGTGGTACATAACAGTCACATAACAAGCAATAAGGTCACAATAAAGGTGATAAATGTAACGTGCATAATAAAACTTACAACATTATCAGCATATTTAAAGATGTAAGGCGGCAAACCAGCTCCGCCCCATATAAACAAATTAAAGACTAGGGTTGTTGCAAGGCCCAGGGAAAAATATAACGATGATGTGGGGTATGCAAGATAAGCAAGGAGCTGATGAGACACATTGTTATCAATGAAGCGGGAATGGTAGGTGCTTAATTTAAGAGACAGGGCCCAATTGGGATCATACACATGTCTCTCAATTAATTGAGCCCGCTAGTGTATTGACAACAAATAATAATGAGATATCCCATAACAATGAGTAAGCAAAATAAGAACATGTGGGCATGTCTATCGACACAGATGGGCGGTACCTTACTTGGGGAAGGTGATTCAGTATGCTCAGTGAATTCCTGCAATTGCAGGATGAAGAGAGAACCCCAAAGAAAGAAGGGAGAAAAAGTAGGAGGAAAGGACAGAGGAAGAAAGAGGGAAATAAGAGAAAGAAAAAAGAAAGAAACAGGACATAGATTTTAACTGCGTCGGTCCGGAACCAGTTATAGTAGTGGTTCCAGTGTTGCTCTTTTTCACAAAAAGGTCCACTGACTCCTTACAGTCACTGCATTCAGCACTAAGTGCTTTACTATGACTGGGTTGTATGTGAATGAAAAGCAAGTACCCTTATGGAGGTCAGTGATGCTACCAGTCCTGTCACTTATAAGAATATTAGAGCATATTCAGTCACCATTACACATTCTTCTTCTGCCCTCTTGCAGAAGGGTGCTATCGCACTCCTCTATCCGAGATATTGAAAGTGCCACGGCTGGCCACGGTCCTTTCTGAAAGGGGGCATGGCTACGAGACAGAAGGTGACAGACACAGGGCTCGGGGAGTGAGTTGGAAGAAACAGACCCGGAAGGTAATTATAAGTTTATTTTACAAGAGGATCTAGAGAATGTGTAATTTTGACTGAATAGGCTCCATAAGTCTTGTAAGTATTTGCATAAGAGAAACACCCAATGTAAAGAACAATTCAGTTTAACAGAACAAATTCCTGTAAATGAGCATTACTGTGAAGAATTGTGAAAATGAGTCACATCAATCCAGGTGATTCACATAAGGTGTTACTCAACTGGAAAAAATGCAGAACGCATGCATGTAGTCACGGATGATCTATTAATATATGTAATTGGGCAATTCAAGTCATCTCCAGTCATTCTTCTTTCTACATAAATCTGTCAGATTATATGTAAGCGCAATGAACCACTTAGATCGTACTGATTGAAAAAGCGCGATCAGTCAGTTTAAAGTATTGCATAGATGGAATCAGGAAGCATTGAACTCAGAAAATTGAAGGCATCCTACATTAATGTATTAGATAGAGGGCAGTGTTAAAATGGTGTGTGTGTGCGTGCGTGTGTGCGTGTGTGCGTGCGTGCGCGCCCACGTGTGTGTGTGTGTGTGGTACATTGTAAATAAAGTTAATTTGCACAATTGGAGGCATGAATCTCCTCGTACAGATCCCCGCAGCAGTAAATCAGCATTTACTGTACTGCTAAACCCAAGGTGTCAGGACAGAGTCAAGAAGGTGCAACGAGAGTCAATACATAAAAGATTGTTATTTTAAAACAATCAGAGCAACGGTCCACAGGGATGGTCAGAAGTGCCCATTTCCAATTCTGCGGAAATTTTGATTTCCGCCAATGCCAATTTCTGATTTTCCAATTTCAGTTTTTTCCGATTTCTGTTTTTACTATTTTTTATTTTCCCAATTTTCCAATTACCAAGAAGTATTTTATTTGTCATTTTATTGCATCAGAGACAGCAAGAATGACAAGAAAAATTCAGAAATTGAAAAACCGTGATCTTAGATTGGTCTCAAATGACCGCGATAATTTGATTTTTGCATAAAAATTCTGCCTTCTCTGATTGGTCCAATGCTGAGTGGTACAAACTTCTGTAATTGGGCTAAAATTACGTTTGGTAAATGTGGTATATCGGATTTCCATAGAATTCCAATTTCCGTTTTCCCATTTCCAATTGGAAATTTCAATTCCGTGGAATCCGAATAAGCATCCCTAAGTCGGTCCATTTAAAGGATAGCCGAAGTGACATGTGACATGATGAGATAGACATGTGTATGTACAGTGCCTAGCACACGAATTACTATGCTGTGTTCCTTTTTTTTCTTTCTCAGCATGAAAGAGTTAAATATCAGGTATGTAAGTGGCTGACTCAGTCCTGACTCAGACAGGAAGTGACTACAGTGTGACCCTCACTGATAAGAAATTCCCCTTTTTACCTCTTTCTTGCTCTCAGAAGCCATTTTCTGCTAGGAAAGTGTTTTATAGTTGGAATTTCTTATCAGTGAGGGTCACACTGTAGTCACTTCCTGTCTGAGTCAGCCACTTACATACCTGATATTTTACTCTTTCAGGCAGAGAAAGAAAAAAAGGAACATAGCATAGTTATTTGCGTGCTAGGCACTGTACATACACATGTCTATCTCATCATGTTACAACTATGCTCCTGCCTCTCTCATGCAGCGAGTCGCTGCATGAGAGTCCAGCACATAGGGGGACACCGCCGCTGCTACTGCCTCAACCAGGACCATTCTGCATCTCGCCACTGCCGCTTCCCGGCGCTCTCTCCACTGCTACACCAGGATGCCAGAGCAGGACCAACCCACCCCCACATGGAGGGACAAACTGGTATCTCGCCACCGCTGCTTCCCGAAGCCTTCCTTGGTAGATCCAGCGCAGCGCAGCACAGCGACTGCACTGAGGAGTCACCACCGCTATATCAGGCCAAACTTCTGTCATTCAGGCTCCTGGCCTGTACCGCGGCCTAGCAGCCACCGCATGGCGTCCATGCCCATTTCCCAGCCACGTGCAGGAGACTGTCATTACTAGGCCAGTCTGAGTGCTGCAGCTCTCCCTTTGACGACAGATCCAGCTGATGGTTGCCCAGCACAATCCCTATCTTCGTGCATCAGCGGCCAGTATCCGTAGTAGCCTTAGGGCTTTCTGCGACATCGACTAGACCAGCCTAACAGGACACCTAACCGGCCAGATTATGCCGCAATCCTTGGGGACTCATTCTCACCTTCTCTTTCTCTCTCTTTCTCTTCCTTCTCTCTGCTTTTTCTCTCTTTCTCTTCCCCAGGGGTGGACTGGGAGTCCTCTGATTCATTTATCGCTGAAGAAGCATTTGAGTGCCATAGACAGCAGCGGAGTACCCCCTTAGTCCTTCCCCTGGGTCCATCTGTTTTATATTTCTATTCTCTCTCTCTCTCTCTCTCTTTCTCTCTCTCTCTCTCTCTCTCTCTCTCTTTTTTCATGAACCTTATGGGCTCCTAAATGCATACAGTCAAAAGCGGCGCCTGGAAAAAATGGCGCACGCCCTTAAAACGCTATTTAGCGTTTTAGAGTTTAAAACGTAATTTTCCGTTGTAATATGACTCGGGCTGCCTGTGGTGTTTACAGTGAAATGTATAACCAGTAGATGGAGCTGGTCAGCATAGTGTTATAAAAGAATGTCTAAGCATTACTAAGCAAAGATTCTAAAGCTGGCCACTAATGGTCCAATTTCTAGCGAAAAATCGTTCGAGCGATCAGAAATTCTGATCGGATTGGTTGTAAATAATCTCCATTGGTGGACACAATCGATTATGAACGAGTGAAAAAAATGTCGCCCGAATGAATTTTCGTCGAACGAAAATTTGGATTTTCTTGGTGGTCGTGATAGATAGGAAGCAAAGATTGGTTAGTTGATGGTGTAGTGAACGATTTTTCGTCCGATCAGAATTTCTGATCGCTCGAACGATTTTTCGCTAGAAATTGGACCGTTAGTGGCCAGCTTTAGAAGGATTGATAGCCTAGTGGTAAAGCACTGGACTTTGGAGAAAATTTTTGCAGGTTCGAATCTGCACACATGAAATGTTTTTTTTCTTTCATTGATAGAGATACTGCTGCTATTTGTGCATTGGTAAAAGATTAGTTGAAATATAGTTTTTTATGAAGTAAACGTTTTGTGTTTTTGATGTCCCAGCTGAATATCTTATGAAAAACAAAAGTTTGCTTTCCTAAAACAGAAAGAATTTGCGATAATTCAGGTTGGAGTGAGCTTGAGATGTCTCCCAGAGCAACACTACTGAATATATGCAAATTAACCATTGTACGCTTAGAAGCTAAACACACCTCCAGAACCACTGGAATGCAATGATGTGTCAGCTTGTTAATTTGTACAGAGCCATAATAATCCAACATGCATACAGACTGTTTCAGATTGTTTAATCCTCATCAGTGCATGGCATGGATTCATTTGGCTCTATGGAGTAGGGCTTGTGAATCTGAGAGGCACAGACTAACCAGCAAGCTCATAGTGACCCAGAACTCATTGGAGTGTGTAAGGGACTACTATGGTCCTAAAAGCCCCCTTACTAAGATGTTAAGAAAAACAAAAGTTTGCTTTCCTAAAACAAAAAGAATTTGCGATAATTCAGGTTGGAGTGAGCTTGAGATGTCTCCCAGAGCAACACTGCTGAATATATGCAAATTAACCATTGTACCCTTGGTTAATTTGCATATATTCAGCAGTGTTGCTCTGGGAGACATCTCAAGCTCACTCCAACCTGAATTATCGCAAATTCTTTCTGTTTTAGGAAAGTAAACTTTTGTTTTTCTTAACATCTTAGTAAGGGGGCTTTTAGGACCATAGTAGTCCCTTACACACTCCAATGATTTCTGGGTCACCATGAGCTTGCTGAATATCTTATGCAAGGTTAAGAAGGAGAGACAGGAGTTACTGGCTGCAAACTCTCATCTTTATTCTGCCTTCCCACTCCCTTTGCATATGTTATGCAGCTGGGATATTAAAAACACAAAACTTTGACTTCGTAAAAAGTAATTTTTAAAGTAATCTTTTATTAATTCTCAGATAACAGCGCATGTATCAATAAATTAAAATAATTAAAAAAGATCATTGACTAGATTCGAACCTGCACTTTATGCACAAAATACAAACCACAGTTCAGTACTATACCGCTGTGCTACAACAATGTTACAATTTCAAAACGCTAATTAGCGTTTTACATTAAATAGACGGCGCCATAATGTTCTGGTGGAGCTGTGCACCATTTTTTCCTGCTCCGTTCTGAATAGCTGCAGAGCAGTTGAGCGGCGCTTTTATAGGTGCAGCTCCCCTCTCAACATAGCACTCAGGCTACCCCTCTGGTCCTCCTCAGCTACGGTTGTATTTATGGTGTTCATATACTTTGTACACCCATACTTTACATTAACTGTATGCATTTGTACTGTACCATCACCGACCCTGTATGTGCCAAAAACAATTCTGGGTACAACTTCGGTTGTACTTGGCGAAATAAACAAATTATGATTATGATTCTGATGTGGAACGGTATGTGGTGCGTGTAGAGGTATAGCACTTGTTACACTGGATCCTTGATTCAAATCTGGGCCAGAACATTATAGACATGGAGATAATAGGGTCTCCCTGTGTCACTCTGTCACAATGAACCCTCCACGCTAGCAAATAAACAAAAAAAAAACAAAAAACCTCAAGATGGTTAATACATTGCTTAAAATTCTGTATTACAAAACTGTCTATAAACAACACGGCAGTTAGTTCCTGTATTTCAGAACTGCGAATATCATAAACTAAAACATTCATTTTTGGTGCAAGTTAATAATAAAACATGTATCAGTAACATATCTACCGGTATTCACATATAGAGAGGAGATAAGGTCACAGAGATTCAGGTGCACACAAATTAATGGTCTCTTGAGTTAATAGAAAACTTGGCTGCATTTTGTATGTTTTTATATTTTGCTGAACACAAGTCATAATTTAAATACTAAGGAATAGAAAATGTCATGGGGGATGCAATATGTAATATAAAACAATTGGCATTTATGATGCAGAATACACATTTTGAATAAAAGGATGAAAAAACATGCCGTGTAGTTAGTGAAGACACATTCAGATGGATTACCTTTTCAGGCTTTTAAGGATTTGAAATAATGTATTTTTGCAGCTGTAGTTTATTATGCTATACTTAAAGAAATAGCATCTGATTGACTAGGGCTTCCACGGGGAAGCAGGAAATTTGGGCGCATGAGGCAGGTGGACAAAAAGGGCGCCGCCATTCACTCCCATAATAAATATCGTTTAATGGGCGCCCAACAGGAAAAAAGGGCGCCGGAGAAAAATAACGTTTTAAAAGCGGCGCCCGGAGACTTTTAATGTTTTATAACTGCTTCTCATGATTACACATTATTTAATGATTTATAATTTTTTAAACATTATTTTTAAACGAAAAACAGTACAACATTTTTTAAAACATTATTTTTTAACGAAAAACCGTACAAATTTTTTTTTTTTTAACATTATTTTTAAACGAAAAACCGCACAATATTTTTTAAAATGTTATTAATGCTTATCACATGGGGGTCTTAGGTTTAGGCATCACCAGGAGGGTGTTAGGTTTGGGCACCACCAGGGGGGTCTTAGGTTTAGGCACTACAGGGGGGGTCTTAGGTTTAGGCACCACCAGGGGGGTCTTAGGTTTAGGCACCACCAGGGGGGTCTTAAGTTTAGGCACCACCAGGGGGGTCTTAGGTTTAGGCACCACCAGAGGGGTCTTAGGTTTAGGCACCACCAGGGGGGTCTAGGGGTTAGGGATAGGTACAGGGAGGGTTCTGTGTGAGAGTAGGGTTAGGTATAGCTTTAGTACCATTCTTATTAATGTTTTATAAAACGTTATTATAAATTTAACTTTTTAAACAGGGAAGATTAACGTTTTTACAATTGCCGATTTTATACACATTATTTAATGATTTATAACTTTATAAAAAATTATTTTTAAACGAAATATAGCACAATGTTTTTTTAAAAGTTATTCATGCTTATCGTTTAAAACCCTGCGCCCTTTTTTCCCGGCGTCCTTTTTTAACGTACGCCTTCCATGGGCTGGAAATTATTGGATTTGCATGCACACAACTGCAGCAAGATTTTTTTTTCAGTCGTTGCTCTCCTGGTTTTATTTTTTTGTAAAATTTGGGAACGTGCTTGGGGGCTACAATCACACATCCTCTACTTCTCTACTGACCTTTAAGTAACATGCTATTACAGGCTTTCTTAACCAGGGTTTCCAGGAACTCCAGGGTTCCTTGAGGACTTTTCAGGGGTTTCCTGGCATTTTTCCCTCTCATGCCAGTGGCCTCAGATAATTTAAAAACTACCTCTCTGGCTTCTCTTTGTCTTCTTGATTCAATTTTTGCGCATTAGTGATGGCAGAACACGTTTACTGGCAAATGGTTCCCAGCGAATGGTCACAGCTTGCCTGTTTGTGAGTAAAGTGAACTATATGGGCCATTCGCGACCACCCCATACTTTCCAATAGAGCCATTTTTTGACCCTTCACCCTGCACAGCCTATCAAAGATGCTACCCCCCCCCCCTCCCCCCCGGGCCTATCCCCCCATAAAAGCCACAATCCTGGTGTCCATTTTTACTCTGCCTGTAGTCAGTGAAGCGAGAGGAGCTGCTGCTACAGATAGAGGGACAATGAGAGATAGGCTATTGTTTGATATTGTGCTGTGTAGCTGCTCCCTAGGTGCTCTGCTACTTGCAGTTCACCAGCAAGGGACCCACCAATAGTCCTTCTGAGGACTCATCCTCCTTTAGAGGACTGACATTGACACTGCTGTAATGATATTTGGTAATGATATTTGGTGTTGCGTTTTGTTGAGTGGTGTGTGTGTTGTAGCAACACTACACCTGTATACAGGCATCGCCATATCTTCAGAATGTACTTTTTAGGAAGATTGAGCCAGTTTTGACTCCCGTGTTGTATATATATTTTTTCCTGTACGAATTATCGGCATTGTTTTTTATATTATTATATCTTCAGAATGCCCAGTGCGCTATAATTGCCTGTCTCCACCTAAAACAGCCTTTCTCAACCTTTCTACCCTGGAGGAACCCTACAAATAACTTTGGGATATCAAGGAACCCCTGCAAACAATTTTTTGATTTCGAGGAACCCCTGCATTTATTTTGGAGGAGGCATAGTCTTTAAAAGTATGTGTGGCTGTTTATTTCACTACCCATATTACACTACCACTCATTATACTGTCTCCTGACCCCCCAATTTAGTGCTTCTTGTTGAAGTATCACCTATTATAATGTGCTCTATTATACTACCCCCACGATGGGGGAAAATGCCAAGGAACCCTTGCAGACTACTCGAGGAACCCTAGGGTTCCAGGGAACCCTGGTTGAGAATGCCTGACCTAAAACAACCTCCTTGCTCCCCATTTTCTGCCTGTAAAAAAGAAATGCTAGAGAATCTGTATTGTTAAAATCGCACAAAAGTAAACATACCAGTGCGTTAGGGGACATCTCCTATTACCCTCTGTCACAATTTCGCCGCTCCCCGCCGCATTAAAAGTGGTTAAAAACAGTTTTAAAAAGTTTGTTTATAAACAAACAAAATGGCCACCAAAACAGGAAGTAGGTTGATATACAGTATGTCCACACATAGAAAATACATCCATACACAAGCAGGCTGTATACAGCCTTCCTTTTTAATCTCAAGAGATCATTTGTGTGTTTCTTTCCTCCTGCAGCTATCTTCCACTGAAGTGTCAGGCTGTTTCTTCCTGCAGAGTGCAGACAGCTCTGCCTGTATGTAATTCCTCAGTATGTGAAAGCCCAGCCAGCTCAGAGGAGGATTTATCCAGCTTGTAAAAGATAATAGAGCAGAGAGAAGCTGCACTAATCTAAATAACACACAGGCAGTGTGCAGAGATGGGCCTGGAGGGGGGAGATGCATCACAGAACCACAACACTGAAGAACTTGGCAGCCTTTCAGACACAGGCCGACAAGTCTGACAGGAGAGAGATAAGTTTATTTATTACAGAGATGGTGATAGCAGAAAGTGCTGCAGTAAGCCAGAGGACATTAGAATAGATTTTGGAACTTGTAGGATGGAAGAAAACCGGATGAAATTTTTGTTACGGAGTCTCTTTAAATTTGAATAATTGCAAGCACATCATGTCTTGAGGAAGCAAAACTATATTTAGTACAACTTTTAATACATTCAATCAAGTGTTTCAGGAATTTGATATTCTCTAACCATCTGCTGCCAAGTTAATATAAAGCCACATCCACATGCTTGATTAATATTACTCGGTTGTCTGTGATTGTTTAGGGTGACAGCTTAGGAAATATCACTGTACCAACACATTCCTGGATTTTCCACCAAGGAGCCTGTTCTGTTTTATGGTTAAAGTGGCCTTAAACTGTTCCACAGGAAAGAAGGAAAACACAGAGAAACCCACCCTGTTTGTATTTAGAGATAACAGTCTAATTCTCCTTTATCTGCTAGTAATTAGCCAATGTAATGTGAGCTGTCAGCTCTGTCTGATCTTTTCCAAGCTTTCTGCCTACAGGCTATATGTAAACACAGGGGGTTAACCATTTATGTGCTCCCTTGAAACAAGGAAATAACCACACTGCAGAATCTCAGTAAGAGTTATGTGGGCTGTAACAATGACATGTTTTTTTTCTGTAAAGGTTATTATGCTGTTGCTTTTTTTTAGAGCAGAGAGGAAGTCCTGGGTTTAGGTCCACTTTAAGGGAGGATGTCCAAGAGATGCCCTGCTGTGTGAACAGTGGCGCCAAAGTATGGAAGCCTTGGCTCTTGGCTTTCTGACATTTTCGCCCTTAATCTCACCATCCAACACCCCCCCCCCCCCCTCCCTTCTACAACCTGTATGAGCCAAAACCAATTCCCGGGTACAACTACTTTGTCCTTGGTGAAATAAATGATTCTGATTCTGAACCTACAGTGGTGATCGTCCAAGATTAATCCAACACAGTGGGTCACTTACATGTATTTAAATGACAGTGAGAGTACAGGTCAGGTAACACCTGAGATGATCATGAGTGATCGTCCTGCATAATCCAGCATTTATATGTAGCTGTCATAGATTAAACCCATTGTTTCAGTTGCCTCATTCGGAACATAAGTAATTTTGTCATTTGTTGCCCATGTGTATGCAGTGACTAGAGAACGGACAACCTACAGAGCCTACAGAGAAATATGGCTAGAAAAGTTAAACCTAGAAACTGAAGTTAAGGTGAGAACTAACTAAAGTGTATTAAAAGGTGCAATTATATAATGTTTTGGCAGGATATCAAAAAATCTAGGCTGAGGCACAATCACACACACAGTCCCACATGCAATCGCATAATGAGGCCGTTGCCTATCCACTGGGGTGTGATGTAGGAGGAGATGCATGGGAAGTGTGGTAGCTGTCTTCAAATACTGCCTGCTAGTAAAACATAAGTACATATTACTTAGTCAGCTTGGTTGAAAAAGACATGTGTCCATATATCTAGGAGAAAGTAAAAAAAAACAACCCAAAACTTGAAAATTGCAGCCAAATGTATCTAGAAAGAAGAAAAAAGTAGACCTCTGTATCTTGTTCTTTCAGAAACATCCAGTCTCCTGTTTACTTACTGTACTGGTGGAGCCAGCTCTGATGGAACAGTAATATACTGCGTATAGTTTGGCCATTTACTTTTTGTCTATAACTCTTATTGGAAGCACTGTACTGCACACCACAGTGGTTTGCAAGAGAAGTTGGCATTTGTACTTGGAGAAATCTATAATGAAGTATTTTTTGGTACAAATATGTAGACAAGTTGTATCTTCAATTATAAGCACAAATGTATATTTTACTACCATCATGCTAGGAAAGACTGAACATAAAGTACTGAACTGTTTTAGACATTAAATAAAGGATTGGCTGTTGTTTTTGGACTTAACACTTCATCCTTGATAAATATCTCTGAAATCTTTCACACTGCTATAAATAATAACAGCGATGATATCACAAAATGGATGGAGATACCAAGGGACACATTAACTGGGATGTAATAAGAACTGATAAGCCCTCCAGAAACATAAAGTACACCTAGATTTACATCTTTTACTTGGAAGTTCTAATTTAAGCTGTACTTTAAATGTGATAGAGCGTGCTGACTATGACAAATGTCCGCATGTGCACACCTGTACAACTTTATGCTGCCTTTTGAGTTTTTATGTGTGATCCCTAATCTCCTAAGTTCCCATACGCTATTCAGCAAGTACCGGTGAAGCTACAGTAAAGGAAGTACTGATTGTAGTATAGTAAAAAAAAGTCTCAGATGTAACCATAACACACCACTCATGGTCTACACTGCACCCCTTAGAAACTATAGACATCTTCTGAAATATTCACTAAGAAAAAGGGAAAAATCTGACCAGAGGAGGCACAATCACATGGGTTGGATAAATTCCAGTCTGTATCCATTAAGCAAGAGGCAAGTCAAATTCCTTGTAAGTGCAGCCTTATGCAGCTAAATAAAACTTTTGGAATATCGATCTGGTAGGTAGCAGAGGGTTGTTTTTTTTAGTTGCTTTGGTGTTATGAAAGGTGCACTAGAGGGGCAACAGTTAGCCAACCACCAAAACAAGAATGGTTTAACAGGTGCAGACCACTGATGTGCTTTCCTTCCACCTCTTTTTAACAGTTTTTTTTTTACTAATTTTGTATTTGGTTATGGTCAGTGTCACTACTGGTAGCATGAGGCAATACATGGACGCTACAGAAGTTGCATAGGTAGTCCAACTCTTCCAGGATGGCACATAAATACGTTTTATCGCCAGGTTTGCTGTGCCAAGCAAGAGACAGGCAGTTACTTTAGGAGAACTGGACTGGGCCATACAAGGTCATTTACCCATCAGCAGGGCTGGTATCTGCTTCTTTGGGCAAGGAGGAACAGGATGAGCACTACATGACAATGCCTAATCTCATGTGGTGACAGTATGCATGCAGTTCCTGGAGGATGAAGTAAATGATAATATTGACTGGCCCCATGCTTGCTCTAAATCCAATAGAACTTCTCTGGGAAATGATGTCTTGGTCTATACAACACAACCAGGTTCTACCTCACACTGTCCAGGTCTTTGATGCCCTGGTTTATATCTAGAAAGAGATGACTCAGGTCACTTACCATCTGCAATGAACTGCAATTACATTTTGGCAAAATGGACTAGCCTGTTGCATAATTTTCTCACTTCTTCAGCCTCTGTTGATTGATCATTTTCATATGGAATGCTCTTTTTCCTAACGCTTTACCTTGTCCGTATCAGCACAGATATCCAGAGTGTTTTTTTTTTCCCATTGAGATGTTGACCCATATGCAATCAACTTTTTCTCCTGGAATTTCCCCTAGAATATAATATTACATCTTCTATTTAAAATAACTTTTCAGCACTTTTCTATTGAAAAGGCACCAAAAAGCAGGTGAAAAATAACTTTCAAAATTATTTTGAATATGTTCTTGCTTGTGGTTGATAAGGTGTGAACATATCATCTAGGAAAAAAGTCAGGAGAAAACACAAATTGCGTATGGACCCTGCTGTTTTTGCAAAGTATATTGCCAACAAACCTGTCATAGATTTTCTATTAAATTATATGTTTCCAATCTATATATCACTTGTATATCTTGTCTAATCTGCTCTTCTGAAACTGAACTGGCATCGTAAAGGCCCAATGTTTGGCTCATCAATTTTACTCAATTTTTAATTGACAGAAATGGGCAGAGAAGAATAACTTGCACTGTAAAAAAAGGACTAAGGCACATTGAGAAATCTTTTTGAATGAGGAAGGGATGGAAATAAACATCTGCCTTATTTATGAGCTCAGTTAGTGGGGAATAGAGGGTAAATATATGGCTTCATATCTCAATACATGTTTAAAGACAAAGAGGAACATTACTGAAGTTAGATAGGAACTGTAGTGAAAAAAAAAACATAATGAATAAAGTTGCAGGGATACATATCAATATACAGTAATATATACATAAAGGAAGTGTTTCTGATGCTGGAACCAGGAAAATTACCGTAAAAATGGGTGTCCTGAAAATGTACTGCATTCTACTATATGTCACCAGAAAGCCTCTTTAAGGGCCCATTCACACTAGGTGATTAGCAGGCGATTCCCGCTAATCGCCAAAGCATTGGCACTTTTCAATAGTGCTAGTGCCATTCTACCCTATGGCAGTTCTCTCACTGCTGCGATTGGTGCAGATTGTGGGCATTTTGTGATTAGCACCAATCGCAAATCAGTTACCTGCCGGATTTTTTGGAGTGATTCTGGAACGATTGCGGTACAGTGCTTATAAAACGCTGACCGCAATTGGTCTGAAATCGTTGAAGTGTCCAGTGATTTTTTTACCGTGCTAATCGCTGTAAAATCACTTGAGCAAAACTCTAGCGCTTAGCAACAGTACACCTATCTTCTGTACACCTAATCTCCTCTGCAAAAAATATTTAAATGTCAAGCTATAAAGCTATGCATTCAATCTGATGTCTTCCGTTAGAATGATGTTTCTCTAGTGCATACATTTCAAACTCTGGCCCGCGGGCAAAATCTGGCCCTCAGAGCCATTAAATTTGGCCTTCAAGTGGTTTCCCCAGTTTGCATCAAGTTTGGCCCACTCTAGACCACCAGGGAAGCTATAGTGGAGGTGAAGCCCTAGATCACGTGGGAAGCCATATGAGGGAGGGTAGGGGGAAAGCACTAGACACCAGGGAACTGTATAGGGCAGGGTGGGGGGCATTAGACACCAGGGAACTGTAAAGGGGAGGGAGACGTCACTAGACACCAGGGAACTGTATAGGGTAGGGAGGGAGCAACTAGACATGAGAGAACTGTAGGAGTGGAGGGAGGACCACTAGAAAACAGGGAACTGTATAGGGGAGGGAAGAGGACCACTAGACACCAGGGAACTGTATAAGGGTTGGAGAGGGTCCATTAGACACCAGGGAACTTTATAAGGGAGGAAGGTAGCCAGTAGACATTAAGGTTGGCCCACGACTTCGTCCCAGTGTTCATTTTCGGCCCACTTTGTATTTGAGTTTGACACCCCTGACTAGTGAATGGTATACGCTATGGACAAGCATTAGACATTATCTGATAGGTGTCCATAACACGACCTTGCTACAATATAACACACAGAGATTGATTCTGCTAAAAAATGTGTTCATAAAATCATGTACTCATTACCGTTATCAGTGTTGATGTCAGCATAAATGCTACATTTCATATCTATATGTTGAACATAATTGGCCATATTTTGTGCAGTCCTTGGCAGCAATAACTACATTTTGCTGTCCCCTTGAGTAGATGTATTTATCAACATTCTTCTTCGGACACTGACAGCCTGTAGGTGTAGGAATTTAATTCTAGTCCAGAAGCTCCGTTTTGTGTTCGCAGATCAGTGCTGACTATGACACCATATAGCTTATCACAAGCAAGTACATTCTTTCGATATTATTTCATCACGGGTTGTGGAATGTCACCTTGGGGATTGCCTGCATGAATCGGATTAGGATTAACGTAGGAGATAGAAAGTACGTCTTTAAATCTCTGTCCATTTGCTTAATGCGTCCCTGCCCTCTCCCAAAGTTATAAAGCCTCCTTCTACGCAGTACTTGTAGAATTTGGCGCACTTGCAACCTTCTAAGTAGATCTCAGTGGGCTCACAACAACTGATTGTCCTAAAATGACCTTTTTACTGGCACTTGCATTTAGCATAGAGTCTACAGCTGGGTTTTAACCCTTATTTAAAATGTTTTTAAGTGAAACTTTTATATTTTACAAAGACAACACTACATAAGAAATGACTTTTCGTTGATGCCTGTTGTTCATTAAGGAAACAAATGTGGACACTGCCTAATTACAAACATGAGCCTACATGTGGTTGTGCCGGAACTACCTGCCCCGCTGCTATAAGTTTCAATGTGCTGTCATTTTACGGCTTCATGATGAGAATTCATGGAGGACTTGGACAAGGGAATTTCCTCTGGTTAACATTTCGAGTGAAAACAAATAGCTAAATAGTATTTGAGTGATTAAGTAATCTTCATTTGGCAGTGTGCTACTCTTGGATTTAATTCGCAGAACATTTTGTGGAATAAAAGCTGAGCTGAACTCCATCCAAAAAGAAGGTGGAATACTGTCATATTTTAGAATTCTGGAATTCTTCTCCTGTGTTATGCATTTATTACATCAGATATCCTACAGATAATCAGAATTAGCTGGGGTATTTCTTAAGGTTAATTGGTTTCAGTCGAAGTAATGAAAGCGTGACCGCTAAAAACATTCCATTTAGCTACAAAAAAATGATATAGTCCAACAAGCAAGAAGCAAAATGGGTGCTACTTTAAAAAGTACAATTTTATTCTGAGTTTGAAGTGGACCTGACCTCTTGCACTGGACAGAAGGTAAACATAGAGAAATGCACCCTGTATGTATTTAGAGAGTTTAGCCTGTCTAATTTCCCCTCGTCTGTGTCTAATCACCACCGTAATTTGATCTCTTCAGCTGTGTCAGCTCAGGAATATCCTCTGCCATGGCAGAGCAGCTAATTGGTAAACACGGGATGTTAACAATAGGTCTACTTCCTCTAATGAAAGCAGGAAGTAGACACACTGCAGAATTATTGCAGGATTTGTATCATCTGTAACCAAGAAATGTTTTTTAATGGTTATTATGCTGTTGTGTATCTTTAAGAGCAGAGAAGAAGTTCTGAGTTCAGGTCCACTTTAATGAAAAGAATTTCCCACAAGGAACCCACTTTTTTTCTCCCACTCAAGGTTGCAACCAACCTACCACATTAATACCATTAAAATACACCATCACCATGGGACCCTCACACACCACACACACAACGGGAAAGTCACTAAGTAGACTTTGAATACATTTGTACTTTTATAGTAGTGGATTTTTGTAGTTTGGTTCTGTTGTCAAATAGTATAAATGGTTGATATCCTTTAATGGAGGGTGGTTCTAGACATTCCATTTATCCGTTTTCTATGCATTTTTAGTAACTATTTGTTTTCAGAAACAAATTTTACTGCAAATACTTCCAGTGCAATGTTTTCTTATTGCTAATGTCATGCTTATTCTGTAATATCCACGGGCTAAGGTTGTGGTGAGTTTTTCTTCCTTCAGTAATCCCCTCTCCATCAATTCCACCACTTTCACAATGCAAACTCCCTGGTGCCAACTTTGTGGTTCCTTCTCTGTAACCATGGGGATGCCAAAAGGATCATGAATGTTTCTTATGAATGTTCCACAAGGATCTTTATGATGATAGAGACTCACAGACAAGAGGAAGAATGGTTGGTTTATTGAGAACTGCTGTGAGGTTGAGGTAAAGAGGACAGGAAATGAAAGATGCAAGCAGGAGAAGGAGAGCACAGCATAGGTCTACAAGCTCCTTCAGATAAAACTTGCTTAGAGCTGTGATCCCTGCAATTTTACTTTCCATTAAATGATACTGTAGCCCAGTTATGGCTAACCTTGGCACTCCAACTGTGGTGGAACTACAAGTCCCATGAGGCATTGCAATACTCTGACAGCTCTAAGCATACCTTGGGGAGGATGAGGCATGATGGGATTTGTAGTTTTGTCACAGCTGGAGTGCCAAGGTTAGCCATCACTGCGTGTAGTTAAAGCAAAAGTTGAATCAAACCACTATGGGTCTCATTCAATTAAGATTCAACCACCATAAGATGAATGCATCAGTTTATCATAAACAGAAACATTGAGTGGTTGAGCATCGTTTATACCTATAGAAGGTGTGGGGGAGAGGAGTAGAGGACAGACAGCACATACTTTTCATGGAGAAAATCGTGGGGGAATAGTCAATATTTTCTGTTCTTATTTTAAGGTTTTTGGCAAGTGTACATGCGGAACACCCTCATACATGTGATCATTGCTTGTTGAAAATCAGTGTAACAAAAATGGCTGGACTAAGCAATTCATATTTCATAACTTAAACTATGCATGGCATTATAATATGAGGCATTGTGACAGATTCCAGTATTGCACATAACAGTATGGCAATTATCAGGTCACACGGTTCTGACAAAGGTGTCATAATTAGCATTTGTGACACTTTAAACCCCCAGAGACCCAGTGTTGTAATATTACAACATCACATTTAAGGCTACAAAAATAAAAATGTTCTTCTTTGTAAAACCTCATGTACACTACTAATAGGTCCTATTGTTCAGTAGTAATTATCATAAGGTTCTACAAAGAAGAAAATTGGAAGGGTTTATTTTTGAAGCCTTAAATGTGATGTTGTAATATTAGAACACTGGGTCTCTGGGGGATAAGTTTTATATGACAACTTTGGCCCCCTATTCAATAAACTTTTTTTCTTCAGTTTTCTCCTAGGCGATATTTCCTCACCTTAGCAATAAAGCCTTTTAAGCCACCAGCTAGCAAGAAAATACTCAGAATAACTTTGACTGCACCTTTTTACCTACTTTTTTTTTTTTTTTTAATTGCGGAGTGCTAAAAGTTATTTTATACAGAAGATGGAAAATTATCCCCCGGAAAAAAACATAGGAGAAAAAGAGAATTTAATAAAGCCCATTATGTTTGCAGTAGGCAATAGCTCATCTGTTTATGAAAATGGAAACGTTTTTATGGGGAACGGGAAAAAAGGGCCCAGGCAGCTAGTGGACAAAAAGGGCACAGCCATTCACTCCCATAATAAATAACGTTTAATGGGCGCCGAGCAGGAAAAAAGGGCGCCGGAGATAAATAACGTCTTACAAACGGCGCCCGGAGCTTTGTAATGTTTTATAACTGTGCTTGTGATGATTTACGTTTAGAAAATGCACCCGTGACAAATAACGTTTATAAAGATACTAAACATATGTATCCTATTTAACTAAAACATTATTTAAAATGTTATCTCTTACTGTTTGTAAAACATTATTATTCACAAAATAAAGCAATCAGTACGTAACGTAAATTGCAATATATTTTTTACAGTCACTATTTGTAAAACATTATTATCCACATAATAAAGCGAACACTAAGGGGGGTGGTTGGGGTTAGGCACCACCAGGGGGGTCTTAGGTTTAGGCACCACCAGGGGGGGTCTTAGGTTTAGGCACCACTAGGGGGGTCTTAGGTTTAGGCACCACCAGGGGGGTCTTAGGTTTAGGCACCACCAGGGGGGGGTCTAGGGGTTAGGGATAGGTACAGGGAGGGTTCTGTGTGAGAGTAGGGTTAGGTATAGTTTTAGTAACATTTTAGTAATACTTACTAATGTTTTACAGCACTTATTATGAACGTAATTATATTTATATCTACGTTCATAATAAGTGCTTTCAGATTTTATTATAAGAAGAAACCATAAATAAAGGTTAATCACAATAATATACAATTATAACGATTAAACATATATTATCTTTCTTTTAACAAACGTTATTTTAAGTTTCACTTTTGAAACAGAGAAGATTAATGTTTTCACTATTGCCGATTTCATACACATTATTTAATGATTTATAGATTTGTAAAACATTATTTGTACACTAAATACAAAACAATATTATCGTTTACACCCCGCGCCTTTTTTTCCCGACGCCCTTTTTGTACGTTTTTATGTACTGTTTTTGGTTTCTTTTTACATCTCTAAAGGTCAAAAAGGCCCCATGTCGAGGTCCACAAGCTGTCTACTTACTGAGATCACTAGCTGCAACTCTCCAAGCTGGTTCCTGATATATATATGAAAATGTCTCCTGTTATTTTCAGGCAGATCCCAAGTAAAAAAATACAACTATATTAATCTTCCAAATTACATCTTCATGAAGGTCTGAGACTTGCCTTGCTAGTGTTTGGTGAGGCACACATTGGTATGACACTGACCCCTCTAGGCTCATTCTGAGGACCTCTTTATGAAGTCGATCCACCTGCTGATTCACATAACTGATTTTTATCTTTGTGAAATATACCAGGGTTTCCAGAACTATTGGCTGCTAAGAGCTGGACAATCCTGTAAGACACGACTCATTTGGCTGGATAGTATAATGATTAAGGGCTCTGACTCAGACACAGGAGACCTGGGTTGGAACCTCTGCTCTTCCTGTTCTGTAAGCCAGCACCTATTCAATAAGGAATCCTTGGGCTGGACTCACTAACACTGCTACCGCCTACTGTGCATGCTCCTAGTGGCTGCAGCTTAAGCGCTTTAAGTCTTGCCAGGAGAAAAATGCAATATAAATGTTGTGTGTCTTGTTTTGTCATGTAAATAGAATAGATGTGTATTCAAAGGATGGGCAGAGCTTTGCCATGCAGTGCCATGCCTCCCTTCCATTAGCAGGAATTACACATTATATATGTCAGGGATCTGCTTGGTTTCTATACAGAAGAAATGTGCTTTATTTCCCAAGTTCTCTGACTTAAAATGACAACATACTTTTTTGGACATCACTAGGAGTTGGCATAAAAGCTCAAGTCTTTTGATTCCAGTAAAGGGTCAATGTTTGGCCATTTAAAAGGGTCTTAGGCAACTCCACATAGCTCAACAATAGCAAAACCTTGTGAAAGCCCAAGTTGTTATGCCAATATAAAGAAAGGAAAAAATATTTTCAGTACAAAATTATTCTGCATGAACTGTCCCATTCATTAATATTTTAGCTTGGTGTAACTGCCTTCTTAAAACAGAAGGACATTTGCAATAATTCAGTTATAAATGAACATTTGTGGTTACCCACAATGCCCTACTGAATATGCAAATTATCCCTTTTTGCTCTTTGTTAAGCCAAGCAAGCATCCAGAACCGCTGGTGTATAGCAAGCCTATAGCTTTAAGTTTTACACAGCCATATCAAACCCACATGTAGACAGCCTGTTTCGGACTTTTGGTCCTCATCAGTACATGGCAGGGATTGATAAGGCTGTATGAAATAGGGCTTGGACCAGTACAACAGAGTAACCAAGCAGCTCAGGATGACCCAAACTACTAGGAATGTATAGGGGATAAAAGGAACCAAAAAGCCCTCCTACTAAAAAAGCAAAGCTTGGTGTAGTTGCCTTCTTAAAACAGAAGGAAATTTGCAATAATTCAGTTATAAATGAACATTTGTGGTTACCCACAATGCACTACTACTAAATATGCAAATTATCCCTTTTCGCCCTTTGTTAAGCCAAGCAAGCATCCAGAACCGCTGGTGTATAGCAAGCCTATAGCTTTAAGTTTTACACAGCCATATCAAACCCACATTCCGGATTAATATTTTAGACATTGAAAAATGCTGTTTATTGAAACTTTCTTCATTCCTTCACAAATTGCGGATTTCAGTTTTCAGAGATAGAAAGCTGGATTGTTAATTGATGAACACTAATCATCGTGTGCATTCAAAAATGTGAAGCTGAATTATGGTTTTGAAGTGAACTTGAGGTATGATGAATACTGAGGCTGCTGTCTTCATTCCCTTATAAACAATGCCAGTTGCCTGGCTGTAATGTTGAGCTGTTGGTTTTAGTTGTTTTTGAGTCACACACCTACAACAAACATGCAGCCAGTGGAGTTGGACCAGAGTCAAGGCATCTGATCTGCATGCTCATTCTGGGCCAGGGATTTATAGTATGAGAGGGAATGCATCAGCACAGAAGTCAGGCTACTGGCATTATTTATTAGAGAATGAATATGGCAGCCTCTGTATTCCTGTCAGTTCAGCTTCCCTTTCAGCAGGAAGCCCACTTTACACTTCCTTCTTTAATCCTGACCAACAAGCTCTTCATTTGTTCCTCACTTGCAGCTATCAGAGTTGTATCACCTATATATCTGATTCTGAGGTCCAATTCTGAAGCTTGAATTGCAGCATCTGATTCATCTAAAACAACATTCCAATGTAAGTGATCTGCATATAAGTTAAATAAGAGAGGTGATACAAAACAGTATAGTGTTGTCTCACCTCTGTCTTAGGCTTGAGCAGTTTGAGCCAAATTGGTGTCTGTTGCATTTTGGTTTGCATACAGATTTCTCCAGAGGAGAATACATTTACCTTGCCTCTTATGCAATTAACTTGTTCTCCTAAGTTTTCTCCTAGGAGATCATTTTTCATCTTCTGTTTAAAATACATTTTGACCATTCGGCAGTTAAAAACCAACAAGTAGCTTAAAAAGCACTGGCAAAAAGATTTCCTTGCTTACTGGTGGCTTAAAATTCTATTAAAAATATATGAAAATACTATTAAGAAACTTAGGAGAAAAAAGAACTGAATTAGGGCCCTGGTACCTAATGGTGTAGCTTTGCAGCTATGGACACCATTGCAAGTTTTAAACTGTACACTAAATGGGAGTAGACTCCCTAATGTAGTATTCAACGACTAAACGTGTGTAATAAAACAGTCTTACCTCAGGAGGAAGGTTTAAAGATAATAATTTTATTGGATGCAGGAAAAAATGATGCGTTTTGCGGTACCTGTCTACTTCCTCTGGTCTACAGTGCAGTGTCTTCTACAGTTGCAAGCATGGACTGGGAGCACTCCCAGTCCTTGCAGGGCTGACATTTCTCTGAAATTTCCAAGCTTTATTCATTATACAGCAAATATTGACATTTTGTTCTATGGTGTTTCTACTTCTTTCAAAACCAACTTGAACATCTGAAAGTCCTCAGGGCAGATATTGGTGGAGCCTTTTTTGTAGGACTTTGTCCATAACATTAGAGGAATGTTGAATAAACAGTGACAATTCAGAGCTGGGACAAAGTCCTCCAGCACCCAAGGCTAAAGTGCGCCCCTCCATCTCTCCCACCCCAGCCATCACACACTGATTGCTATTAGACTAAGAGGCGCCCCAGGGCCCCCAACACCTTAATCTCTAGTTATCTGGCTTGCAGTCACTACCATGTATCCCCTTTTCTTATTTCTCTCTGCTTCAAACACCATAGGGAAATGATAACTGAGTGAGTTGTGCGCCCCCTCCTACACTGCGCCGTGAGGCTGGAGCCTCTCTTGCCTCGGCCAGGCCCAGAGTGACATTAGATCTAAAATGACACCCAAGCCACAGAATGTGCAAGTGTGTATATGGGCATGGGTATGTGCATGCAATCATGCATGGATAGGGTCAGCCGGTAAGGATTATTGTACAAATACTACATGGAATATTTATGAATTTGAATATGAAATACATTCAAGAAAGTTTAACCACAAAGTAAATACTTGAAAACATAAAAATACATTGTAGATAGTAATTAACGAATTACTGCAATTAAAAAAAAAAAGATAAAAAGATTCCAGTTGGATACAAAATATAGGCATTCCGCTATCAAATCACACAGCACATACAGCTGGGTACTAAAACTAAGAAAGTATAAAATATTTCTTTAAAACATATGCATTTGATAAAGTAAAATGAAACTGGCAACTTAATCTTTTGAAGATGCTGATAAGGAAGGGAAGAGTGATCTGGAAGGTATTAGAGATATCTTAAATAAAACTGTTATGATTTAATTTCTGGCAAATACTGTGACTTGGCCTAGGTATGTCCCAGGAGTCATCAGCTAGCACAGTGCATGACATAGAGGATTAAGGATACCTTCAACTTGTGGTTAGTCATGCATTTGTTAACTCTTGGTAGGCCCCAGAAACTCAAAGCCAAACCGTAAAACTTCAGATATGGCAGACTCAATGAAATGATGGCATTATATTTTTGTGTAGCTACATTTTTTAGGTGAGCTTTAAGCCCCACTCCACCTCAATCTTTCTTTTCAGTTTTATATAGAGTAGTTGAAGTGTACCCAAGGTAGATTAAAATAAAGACGTTAGCTACTTTCTCCAGAGGCTTCCCACATTATCTTGAAGACCACCGTTGCCATACATGACCCTCGTAGCATATTCGACAAGAGCTTGTCAGATATGTTCTTGTGGCCTTGCTTCCCGCCATGTACAAGTGCGGCCATACTGTGCCTGTGGACTATGGCCATGCCTGCAGATCTAGAGGATCCAGAGGCTTTCATCTTCATAGGTAAGCAGCTAACTTTTTTTATTTTAACCTGTCTCTGGTTCTCTATAAAGTGTACTCAAGGTGACAGGTGACATGATGAGATAAACCCATATGTACAGTGCAAAACATATTAATAACCAGGTTTTTTTTTATTTAGTGGTCTGTAAGAGTTAATTTTCAGGCATACAAGTGACATATTCTGTCTTGTTGGTACCTTGTCAAAAAATAGTAAACCTAACTTTTCAAATTGAAGCCATAAAAGTATTCCTGGTAGAATACACAGGGAGCCAAAGAGGTGCCCAAAATATGATAAAACTGAGTTACTGACTGGCTAGTGCATATAATAAAATCATTTATTAACAACTTGGCTTCATTGAGATAAGCCACCTCGTTTTTTTCCTTTTATTGTTTTTAACTCAGTTTTATCATATCTTGGGTGCCTCTTTCCCCATGTGTATTCTTCCAGGGATACTTTTATGGCTTCAATTTGAAAAGTTAGGTTTGCAGCTAAGCAGGGCTGAGGGCACAGGGGGTGCTGGAGGAGGATGGTGCTGTGACATTTTATCACAGCACCACAAATACAATGGTATTAAAAGTATGTTTATAATAAACCAGTTCAGGGGTAGACTCATGAAAGCAATAGGAAGTGAGTGGAATTCTATTTGCTGTGAAACAGCAGTTAATAACCTACCAGATGTTATAGCCCTTCTTAAAGAGGAACTCCAGTGAAAATATTGTAATAAAAAAAGTGCTTCATTTTTACAATAATTATGTATAAATGATTTAGTCAGTGTTTACCCATTGTAAAATCTTTTAAATCCCTGATTTACATTCTGACATTTATTACATGATGACATTTTTACTGTTGGCAGGTGATGTAGCTGCTGCATGATTTTTTTGGCAGTTGGAAACAGCTGTAAACAGCTATTTCCCACAATGCAGCAAGGTTCACAGACAGGAAACTGCCAAGAGTACGTACTTTTCTTGTGGGAGGGGTTTCACCACAATATCAGCCATACAGCGCCCCCTGATGGTCTGTTTGTGAAGAGGATAATTCACACTAAAGCAACACGAGCAGACATATCAAGGCAACAAATTGTTTACCTAATCACTTTGTTAAGTATTTATACTTGGGGAATAGGTCAGGGGCCTGTGTACCAGGTCTGGCTGCCTGTTTTTAATTGTTTTTATTTTTATGAGCTGGTTTTGAATAAAGATTTTTTCACTGATTCAGGTGTCTCTAGCCATATATTAGCCACGACTCTTAGCTAATAACTATTAAATATTAGGGGAATCTAGTTATTTTCCTTTCTGTTTGTGAAAAGGAATAGATTTCTCATGTAAAAGGGGGTATCAGCTACAGATTGGGATAAAGTTCAATTCTTGGTCAGAGTTTCTCTTTAACACCTTCCAAACAACAAACTAACTTTAAGGTTCAGTTTGGATTTCTTTAGGTTAGACCATAACAAAGAATGACAGGCTTTTCTCCCTTCATGTAAAACAAGGATTATAAATGGTTTATCCAAGCCCACCAATGCAGGGGGCTGAAAATGAATCCATGCCCCCTCCTTGGAAGAATGTAGCAGGTACAAGGCAGACGCAGGAGCCAGGGAGTTCTTTATCCCTTATATTGTGCCTCGCGTGAGCTCTTGTATCTTTGCAGGCACATTTCTTCTCATAATACAAGTAATAACATTTAGCAGTAGGAATATCCCAAACTACTGAACAAATATGCTACAAAAATGCTTTTATAACAGTCAGATGAATATATTGCTGTTGGTTTTTTTTTCCTCGTCTTTAGTTATCTTTGAATATATTAAAGTTTTTCAAATGTGTAATCTTCCCAAATTGCAGCAGTTAATATAAAATGAAATCAATCCAAAGGAATAAAAATGTGCTGCCAATTTATAATGGAATGGTCTCATTACATGCAGGTGTTTGGCACATTTATTCTACCAGTGTGGCCATTTTGTAATGAAGAGGTTTGCACTTGCAGTCATCAGATTAGCGGCGTCAGATTTATTGACACAAAATGACAATTATTTGTTTTCCGCTGTGCAAGATAGACAGCATTACAGCTTATTTGGGTATCTTTTTCCACAGAAGAGAAAAGCACATTTAAAATCAGAGGACTGTGAGTTACTGTAGAAGAGAAATATAAACACGGGTCTGCTTTAGAGCACTATGCTTTACATGCAAAGCAATGCCATACTAGATGACTGGATAGTTAGCACATATAATATAAATGTTTTAACAACTCTTCTGCAATAAATGCCAAAGCAACAATTTATTGAAAATAAATATTTTTTTTGTCATCCACATTTCTCCCAGTAGCTGGAAAAAAAAAAAAGCTGGAGGACATGGATGACCTCTGAGGGCTGAGTGTTAGGGGGAGAGGGTGGAAGGTCACCACCCCCTTACAATAGTGCAAGAAGGAATGCTCATCAGTTTGAGGGAGCGGGGTCGAGCTTAGTCCACACTTGGATCAGAGGGTCTTCAACCGGCTCCAACGGTGGAGAGGCTAGCCACATAATTACATGGTGCAGCATGGTGGCAGATGAGATCCAAGTGTCTTAGTGGCTTAGTCAGCTGATATTAGACAAGCATTTTTGGTGAGTGTGAGGGAGCCAGTGTAGTTGAATCTACACATGTCAGGCTTGAGCATCCACAAGCCCTGCCTAGATTTAACTATAGGTGGTCCCCAAGTGGTTAAAATAAGAAGGCTAACTGAACGTAATGAAATGCTGTGCCGTTGTTTATGAGTGGTCTACATCGATAAGTATGAAGCTGCAGCCGGATCACTGTTTTTTAAGTCTTCTGTGACAGCAAGTGGAAGCACCCTGTACACGTCCTCCCAGTTGATTCAAAAACACAATTGCTGGCAAGGCTTGCCTCCCCACATGCACTTTGGGCAGTATATTTGCCATAACATTTCCAGAGTTTCATAACTGGTTTTCCCAAGGCTGATGCAAAATTCAGTCAAAAACCTTTGACGTACTTTCATAGGATTATCTCCATCCATCACGTTGATATAGTTACATAGTTACTTGGGTTAAAAAAAGACATACGTCCATCGAGTTCAACCAGAACTGTATGAGGTGCATCTATTGTGACAGAAACCTGAAGTAAATATGGAGGTCTAACTGCAGGCTCAGACACCCTGTGTGTGTTATTCACAAACATTAGCACAGCATTCCCATGTCTAACTTCCTGAAAGAGCAGTAGGGACCGTTTCATCACTTTTCAAGTAGACCCTGTAAATGGGAGTCATGGCAGAAGGAAGTCCTGTTTATCAGGTTGTGGTAGGCCGAACTATTTCGTATGTCAGCCCAATGTCTTCATGGAACTGGTTAAACAGGTATGTTTGAATCCAGGGAAACATAACAAATCATAGAGTTTTAGATCACACAGATTGCACTAATAATTCAAATCCTTTTACTTCATCCATTACGTTACCGGTAGTGTACCTGTTTAACTTGTGTAAGCAGGCTGTATTCCATATTCAGTGCTCTTGGCATTAACATGTCTTATGAGAAAGGGGATTAAGTTGTCTCACTACTAATATAGGGTGGAGGCTACTAATAAAAGAGGATGTAAGTAACATTTTTTCATGTCTGTGTGCTATAATAACAAACAATCACTCACAACAGAATACTACCTCCTTGTACACTCAAATTACATTATAAAAATGGAAGTCGGATTTCAAAGCAAGTTTACTCATGCGTTACAGGAATGTACAATAACTTCTAAGTGAAAGAGAGAATGGCTTAGTCTGTAATCACTTATATTATGCTAAATAGACTCTACAGTAGTTTTTCATCTAATTTCACTTAAAAAATGGAAATAATGGAATGTTAGAAATGTTACAGGTTTGCAAGGCAATATTCTTATTTGTATTTAAAAAATGTTTACAGTTAAATTCCATGATTTCAGCAAATAGGAAAATCCACCCCCACCTGCTGCCCCAGACTACTCTGCCCTTCTTGTCTGCTCTATGCTTCTATGGATTGTTTAACCACTTCAGCCTATCTGGACGGATCTGCTCGTCCAGATAGGCGCATTGCGGGCTAAATGGACGCACAAGTACGTCCAGCGTTATTTCCGCGGGTGCGCGCGCATGCACGCGCACCCGCCGCTCGTTCACAGCCCAGCCGACGGAGAGCTAATTGGTTCAAGGGACCAGCAGGTCCCTTAACCAATCAGATGAGTTTACAGGCAGAATGCACATTGTTACAGCCAGTAACAATGTACATTCTGCTAAATGTTTATAAACAAAGTTTCCCTCTCTCTCTCTCACAGCTCTCTGTCATCACAGATTCTGTGAGTGATCTGTGCTGACAGGAGCTGAGAGAGAGACTGCAGCAGTGTGGTAGGACTTATATTATTAAAATTTTGCCCCCCATTCCTTGATTTTAACCCCATATCTACCCCCTTATCTCCTGATCCTCCCTCTCCTTGCCATTTATTCTTTCTAACCTCCCTTCCTAACTTTTGGGTATTTTCACCCTCTCTACTCTTTCTATATACTCTTTCTATCTACCTTCTATCTACTCTTTATCTATTTTATCCATCTATTTCAATTAAAAAAAACAAAAAAAAAACAAAAAAAAAACTGTCACTTTAAAAAAAAAAAAAAAAAAAAAAAAACACAATCTATTTCTTTCTTTTTCTTCTTACTTTTTATTTCTATCTCTTCTTTTTAGTATGGCGAGGAGGCGCTTTTCTTTGCAGGAGGCAGTCGCCTTCTGCGAGCAGAGCAGCAGTGAGGAATCTGGGGATGACTCAGGCAGCGAGTGGTCCCCTCCGAGCGACTCTGATTCAGGTACTGAAAGCTCAGAGTCCGGAGGGCTGCCATCTCACCAATTGTGTTGGGATGATCCTGATTCCCCTGATGAGGAACCATCAGGACAGTCAGAGGCCATAGCTGGGGTCTCAGCGGGCAACACCACAGCAGCCAGCAGCAGCAGTGGGCAGACAGGAGCCAGCAGACAGGAACCAACTGGACAGTCAGAGGCCATAGCTGGGGTCTCAGCGGGCAACACCACAGCAGCCAGCAGCAGCAGTGGGCAGACAGGAGGCAGCAGACAGGAACCAACTGGACAGTCAGAGGCCATAGCTTGGGTCTCAGCGGGCAACACCACAGCAGCCAGCAGCAGCACTGGGCAGAGGGGAGCCAGCAGACGGGGTGAGCGGCCATCGGTACCTCGCAGGCAGCCGGTACCAGATCATATCCTTAATGGCACTTGGTCACCCCCTAATTTTGAGGTGCCCAATATACCACCCTTTACAGCCACTCCTGGTGTGTTAGTGCCTATTGACAATCTGTCACCCATTGAGCTGTACCAGCTCTTTATTACGGTGGACTTTTGGCAGCATATGGTTGAGCAGACTAATCTCTATGCTGAACAATTTTTAGCTGAAAACCCAACCCACTGGACTGTGACAAAATGGAAGCCCACCAACGTGCCCAAATTTAAAATTTTCATTGGCTTGAATCTCAGCATGGGTGTCACAACAAAGCCACAACTGAGAATGTATTGGTCCAAGGACCTCTATCATAGCGCGCCCCTCTACCCAGCAACAATGAAAAGGCAGCGATTTGACTTGCTATCTAAATTTTTTCATTTGAATGATAATACCAACCATGTTTCACGGACTGACCCTGCCCATGATAGGTTATTCAAGTTAAGGCCCATGCTGACCCACCTTACTGCAGTATTTCGAGATCTCTACACCCCAGACCGTGACATTGCAGTGGACGAGTCCCTTGTACCATTTCATGGTAGACTTGCCATTAAACAGTACATACCTAGCAAGAGGGCAAGATATGGGGTAAAAATGTACAAGGCATGTGAGAGTGGCACTGGCTACACCTTCGCCTTTACAGTATACGAAGGCAAGGACTCCGCTTTACAGCCAGCTGGGTGCCCACAGTACATTGGCACCAGTGGGAAGATTGTTATTGATCTTTTAACCCCTTATCTCCACCAGGGGTACCACCTCTATGTAGATAATTTTTATTCAAGTGTACCTTTGTTTAAGTTCCTGTACTCAGCCAAGACTGGAGCATGTGGGACGGTTAGATCCAACCGTGTAGGCCTCCCACTACAGGTACTGAACAAAAAACTACATAGAGGACAGTCCTACAGCCTCAGATGTGGCGAACTCCTCGCACTAAAATACTTTGACAAGAGGGATGTGTTGATCCTAACAACGATCCACAGTGAGGCCACCGTTCCTGCCTCGTCAAGAGGGGAGGGAACTGTAAAACCACAGGCTGTAGTGGAGTACACCAAGAAAATGCGAGCAGTGGACTTGGCAGACCAAAAACTGGCTCCTTATATGCTAAGAAGAAGGCGGAGGGCATGGTATAAGAAGATAGCCTATTACTTGCTGAAGGTGTCAATGCAGAACGCATTTGTCTTGTATGCAAAAGCAGGCGGAAGGGACACCTTTGTGCAGTTCCAGGAGAAAGTCCACAAGTCTCTAATTTTTGGCCCTACCCAAATCGCTCAGCAAAACGATCCGATTTATTTGGAGAATACCCTCAGACTTAAAGAAAGACACTTTCCTGCCCTGATCCCCCCAAATGAAGTGAAAGCCACCCCTATGAGAAGATGCAGAGTGTGTGTGAAACACAAGATGAGGAGGGAGTCCAGATATTTTTGCCCGGATTGCCCCTCAGCCCCAGCACTATGCGTTGCTACTTGCTTCAGGACATACCACACTCTTCCACATTATTAATTTCTTCTTCTTCCTTTTTTTTTGGGGGGGGGGGGGGGTGTCTATATTTTTTTTAAACCTGGACATATTTTACTGGCCTTTTACTGTCCCTTAAGAAGCTCCCATTTGGCCTACCAATGTGTTTCTGAGGTGTTGGAGGAAACTGGATGCTTGGGAGAAGCCCAGAAACATAATCAAGCTGCCAAATTGAACTTTGGACCCTGCTTCCAAATTGAACTTTAGCCACATGCTTGGAATGAACTATGCTGACCCCTCCCTTCTTCTGACCCACCAATTTGCTTTGGCTTCTGACACCTGACTTCTGACCTCTGACTTTTCTCCAATCCTGCTAGACGTCCAATGGTAAGTTCCATTGTATTTGTCATCATTGTCATTTGGTTTTCTTTTAACCGTGACAAGCTGTAGAATAGATTTTGGTGTGTTTTAGGATTGAGGCCTATGTCATGTGAATTCTTCATACTGCCAAACTGGAAAAAACTGTTCAAAAATGCAATTTTCAGAGTTATGGTGCAACTTTAGCAAAACCGCATACGTCCCAATGTTGCCAAATATGTATATCTGAGTAGGCCTGGGTCTCTAATTTTCAGAATGGTAACATTTATGACATGTATTGAATGTTCTGACACTCCATGGGCGTTGCTAAGAAAGAATGACATTGCTGCATTTGTTGAAAAAAATGACTTTGAAAAATCCATTGGCGCTACTTGCGGTTAATAGTGTGCTGTGAGCCCAAAACACTATGTGATTATGTATATAGGGTATCTTTTTAACCGTGACAAGCTGTAGAATAGAATTTGGTGTGTTTTAGGATTGAGGCATATGTCATGTGAATTCTTCATACTGCCAAACTTGAAAAAACTGTTAAAAAATGCAATTTTCAGAGTTATGGTGCAACTTCAGCAAAACCGCATACGTCCCAATGTTACCAAATATGTATATCTGAGTAGGCCTGGGTCTCTAATTTTCAGAATGGTAACATTTATGACATGTATTGAATGTTCTGACACTCCGTGGGCGTTGCTAAGAAAGAATGACATTGCTGCATTTGTTGAAAAAAATGGCTTTGAAAAATCCATTGGCACTACTTGCGGTTAATAGTGTGCTGTGAGCCCAAAATGCTATGTGATTATGTATATAGGGTATCATTTTAACCGTGACAAGCAAGAGAATACAATTTGGGCAGTAAGAAAGTTGAGGCGTATTTCATGTGAATTTTTCTAACTGCCAAAGTGAATGAAAAGCAATAATATTGGTATTTTCATAAACTCTGTACCAAAATAAAACACTTGTAAAACCCCCAAAAAGTGACAGATTTGAAAAAAGAATACATAAATCTTTACCTTAGGGACTCAGCTTTGTAAATATGTATGCCATGAGGGCGTATTCCTGTTAGTTATGCAAATAAGGACTTTTAATCCTTGGTAGTGTACAATGAGAAAACAAAAAACACAACATAGAAAAAATACACCTTTATTTCCAAACAATATACTGTCACTATACTTTGTACTAGGGACATAATTTATATGTTGTGATAACCAAGACATATGGGCAAATAAAATGTGTGTATTTTATCTATAGTAATATTGTTTATTTTAAAACTATAGGGGATGGAATTTGAGAAATAGTGTATTTTTTCATTTTTTCCTTGGTTTTTCACTATAAAATGCATAGAAAATAAAGTATTTACTGAAAACAAGTATCGCTCACAAAAAGCTTGATTTGTGGCAAAAAAAACAAGATATAAATCATTTATGTGTGATGAGTAGTGAAAAAGTTATTGGGGAATGAATGGGAGGAGTGCTGAAAGGGGAAAAGTGTCTGCGTGCTGAAGGTGAAACACCTGTAGGCTGAAGTGGTTAAAGAGGAGCTGTCAGCCATACTATCCCAGAAAAAAAACACATATATAAGTAGATAAATACTTGCTCTACTTACATAACAGATGTATTGCACTGCCCACATATTGATTTGAGAGATTTATCTATAGTAAAAAAAGAAAAAATCCTTCTAAGGATTTTCCATTTTGACTGTGTCTATCTTGAAGCCAATCCTGACATCATTTTCTCCCTTACTCTGTCTGTGTATCATTGCCCACCCTCCTCACTGTCTTCAGACACTCTCACTCAGGTCTGCAGTAGAAAAAGCCTTGAGAAATATTGGCCAATCAGAAAGGAACAGAGGTGTGGGAGGGGAAAATCGGAAGGAAAGAGGCTTCAGCCAATCACGCTGCATTAGTTATGTCTGAGTAAAGTTCCTTTGTGTAGCAGATGTACCAAAAAAGAACCAGGGAAACTGGAAAATTATGTTTAATAAGAAGAAATGTAAGAGTGGTTTTAACGTTTGGATTGCCTGGTTAGCATCCTTATTATTTGTTTACCAGCTAAAAATAAAGAATTGATTTTTGATGTTATGCCTGGCAAACAGTTACACTTTAAAAAAAAGTAATGATATGAGATATGCCACTTCATTCGACACATTTTATGTTATGTCTGCAGGTTCTAAACTGACAAGTATGTAGCTACGTCACCTTCGGTGCAATGCACCATGAATGTTACAGCTGCACCTTTCTATCTTTCTCATTACTACGCTTCTGTTGCCCAGTCTGAAAATCTCTACGTAGGCTTCCATGTCACCTCTATCCAAACTACACAACTGATATCTCTGACCTTACACAAAATACGTCCCTAGCCCTCTCCCCTATTACTATGACCAGTACAGTTTCCGCTCCTCCTACCAGGCGCAAGAGCTAAGGGTGCTCTCATTTGGTACTTAATAATACAATTGTGTTTAAATATCCAGGGTAGATTTGCTGGATCCTATATATTTTCCACTGTTCTCCAGTGTTGCTCCTTGCTTTGAGACCTGTAATATATCAGTCCCACAGAAAATTGTAAGTACTGGAAATCTTTAAAACTAAACTTTCATAAATATCAAGCAGCTGTCTTCTTCTAGACTTTTTAGTTTTGTTTTTTTTATTGTATATAAAATGTTTGTATGCTTTTTCTACTGCCTCTTACAGGTTTACATTTTAAAAACAGATGGAAGACTCTATCTATCCAGAAGTATACATTATATTGAATGCATGACTAGCTGCAACAGCAAAAGCATTCAGAATTCCTTCTCCTTTTATTTATCTCCATGTATTTCTTAGATTTTCTTACTCGGATCACTAAAGGGAACAAAAACTAGTAAAATATGAGTGCAGTAATATGTCAGAAAGAAAATGAAACACATTGCAAACTTTGCTAGTATTTTATGAAAGTCTCCCCATAGCTAATTTCCCTACAAAAAATAAATAAATAAAAAATAAACAAAATAATGACAAATAGAAATTCATATTTTTTTTAGTATGGAATTTTTAATTACACTAACCTTACTTTTTTGATAATATATTTTGTGGATGAGGTATATAATATTAGTAATGTCAGAAATGTTTTCTCTGGACAGCCAGCCAAATGCATATGTGGTTAATTAAATGCCCTTTAATCAGATAACATAATAAAAATTAAATAAAATACATTAGCTTTCTTTTTAATTCTTAATAATGAAAATATAAAATATGACAAATATACATTTCATTTTTGGTAATTCCACCTTTCATTTATTTGTAAAATATTTTACTATCTCAGATTGCTAATTTGGTGATGTATAGTAAAAGGTAAGCTAAATCCAAAGTGAATATTAGGATAGGTTCACACTTCCCAGAGTGGTACCTTATTCTTCTAGTGCAGATACACTACACTCCAAGGGTCAGCTGAAATGTCTGCTGTACTTGGTACTTGGCAGTGGATATGTGCCATTTACCTGTCCAACTCCCCCAAGCCTGTAGGGTTTTTCCGTTGCAGTAATGCAATGGTCAAACCTGGACATGGTAGACACACGTGTGATTAAGCTTGTAGGTAAACATGAGGCATTTCAACAATTGCTTTGCTACCATACAATCCGGGTAACAACTCAATCTGAAAATATCAGGTGTATCATTTTAGGTTCCCAAGTAAACAAAGTTGACTTTTGCAATGTTGGAGATTTGTTTACTACAGCAAATGTATGTAGAAAAACAAAGTTTTGTAAAAGTAATACCATTTAATGGCTAACTGATAAAGTTAAATTATGCATGCAAGCTTTCAGAGATCTAGTCCCCTTCTTCAGGCATATTTCCAGATGTTAGCTGAAGTAAAACACTATATGCAGGTAAATAGTAAACACGCAGATGACAGTTGTGTTGGCTACTATTTAGCATTTAGATGTCAGGTGATCAGTAGGCTGGAGCCAGTGAGCTCATGCAAGTAAATATATGAAGTCCATAAAAATCATGAAGTTAAGTCAGTCACGTTAAATAAGGTGTCATGAAACCCATTCCACAATGTAAACCTTCTGTTAATGTGTTGAACATTTTCATAAATGTGAACTCAGAATTTTTCCTTGATTGCTCATTTTTTAAATCAACCCTTAAGAATAAGTACTTTCAAATCTTACATGTTGTGTCCTGGTTCACAGAAGTGTTGGGCCACTGTTGTGACCATTTTACCCTCATTGATTTTCTCCTATACAGTACAGATTCCTTTTGAGGGGCATTTCATGCAGAGTATCATGTACACAACATTCAATGGCAAAAGATATAAGGGCAGGTCTCATCTTCTGTTTAACCATTTATGCCGCCTGGACGTGATTGTCACGTCCAGGCGGCTGCTGTAGGGCTGCTGTGTTGTGCTGCGCGCTCGCGATTGTGTGCCAGCACGTGTGGTCCACCGTTAGCCCAGAGTTCAATGAATGGGAACATAGTTCCCATTCATTGATCTAAGTCCCCGGTAGAAAGACCGATGGTTTCTTATCAGAAACCGCAGTCTTTCTAGCAAAAAAAAAAAGTTTCCTGTCCTCCTAATACTTCCTGGAAGCGAGCACTTCGCTTCCAGGGCTAAAAAAAATAAAATCTCACTGTGGCCATCTTGTGGCCAAATATTAAAACTACATAAATGTTTTTATAAAATAAACCTATATTATTACATTTAAAGTTAACTGTTTACCTCCCACACCAACAATTACCCAAATACAATTTTTTATGAAAAAAAATGTACATTAAAACCATAAACAGTTACCTAAGGGTCTGAACTTTTTGAATATGCTTGTGAAGAGGGTATATTAAACAAACAAACAACAAACACAGAACATTTATATCGTGCTGTTCTCCTGGAGGACTCAAAGCGCCAGAGCTGCAGCCACTAGGACACGCTCTATAGGCAGTAGCAGTGTTAGGGAGACTTGCCCAAGATCTCCTACTGAATAGGTGCAGGCTTACTGAACTTGCAGAGCCGAGATTCGAACCCAGGTCTCCTGTGTCAGAGGCAGAGCCCTTAACCATTTTACGAACATTTATAAGCTTGTAAATAGTGATGGACGCAAAACTGAAAAAATGTACCTTTATTTTCAAATAAAATATTGGTGCCATACATTGTGATAGGGACATAATGTAAATGGTGTAATAACCAGGACAAATAGGCGAATAAAATACATAGGTTTTAATGGTATCATGTATTATTTTAGAGCTATAATGGCCGAAAACTGAGAAATAATGCATTTTTTTCCATTTTTTTCTTAATATTCCTGTGAAAATGCATTTAGAAAAAAATAATTATTGGCAAAATGTACCATCCAAAGAAAGCCTAATTGGTGGTGGAAAAAACAAGATATAGATCAATTCATTGTGATTAATAGTGATAAAGTTATTGGTGAATGAATGGGAGGTGATAATTGCTCTAATGCATAAGGTAAAAAATACCCGCGGGCTGTAATGGTTAAACCAACTTTTCAGCACCCTGCAATTGAAAAAGTAACAAAAAATAGATGAAAAAGTACTATCAAAGTTATTGTAAGTATTTTCTTGCTTGCTGCTTGTTGTTTAAGGCTGCTTACACACTAAGACGTTACAGGTGCACGTTAGTGCAGCCTGTAATGCTCCCCCAACGCACAGCAATTTAACACAAGTGGGCTGTTCACACAGCCCACGTTGCGTTACAGGTAACGCTGCACGTTCTGCCGAAAGTGCAGCATACCATAGCGTTACAGCGGCTTAAGCCGCGTTAGACTGTTTGCACATGCTCAGTCATGTTGGGGAGGAGCGAAGAGCGGCCAGGCACATGGCTAATTAATATTCACTGCACTCAGTGACGTGCAGTGTTTACTTCCTGGTGCGGCCGCTCTGTGCGGCGATTGGCCGGCGGGACCACGTGATGCTGCATGTGTCCAAGAGTACGCATCACGGCATCACGGACGCCAGAGTGAGCTGCACAACGCGGCTCACTCTGACGTCCACATCGAAGAGCACCAGGCCTTGCGTTAGGTGCACGTTATGCGACCTTAACGTAGGACCTAACGCAACGTCTTCGTGTGCAAATAGCCTTAAAGGAACTTTATTGGCAAGATGTAAAAATCTCCTTTGAGAAAACCCAGGAGAAAAGTTAATAGGATATTAGCTTATATGTGTTAATGTCTTCATAAAAAGAACATTGTAACACATACAGTATGTATAGAACAGGATGTTCCCAAGTAAAAAAAAACAAAAAACAAAGCATAATAAATGTATAAAACAATGGTATTCAATTTCATCTATTCATATTTTATGTTGTAAAATATTTTATGTTTTTAGCCTAAAAAAACCCCCAATAAAAACATTTTCAAGCGCAAAACTTAAAGCAATCCTGAAACAAAAAAATAAAAAGTATGCTATAATGAATTGTATGTGTAGTACAAATAAGGAACAGAGGCGTAGCTATGGGTGGGCAAGGGGAGACACATGTCCCCGGGCACAGCACTGTAAGGGGGCTTAGAACAGCCACTGCAGCTCCTCATGCGTAAGAGGTGGCTCACTGGCTGCCTGAATTGCCTCTGCAGAGGAGTGCAGAATTGTCAACAGCAGTAGAAAAAGCATGAAATGTCTGGCTATCTAAAGGGGGGCACATCTGGCTAATTCTAAAGGGGGAAAACTCATTATCTAAAGGGGGGCAGATCTGTCTATCTAAAGGGGGGCACACCTGGCTATCTGAACAGCGGAAGGGGGCACATATCAAATAGGGGGAAGGGAGGCACATGTCACTATCTTTAGGGGGAAGTAGGTACATCTGGCTATGTAAACAGCATTTGTACATTTGACTCCACCCATGACCACATCCACATTCTGATGTGTGGCACGAACATGTTGTCCAGGTGGGGAGGCAAAAACTGTCTTTGTCTCTGGGCGCTGACAGCCCTAGCTACGCCTCTCTAGCAAAGAAAAAAGCCTCATATTTTTACAATTCAGTTGTATAGCTTTTTTTTTTAATAACATTGCATCATTCTGCCACAGTTGCAGTTTTAAAAGAACACTCTGTCTTTTAAACTGGAAAACAAAGCAGAAATGATGACCCTTTGAACTTTCCTGCAGTAAAACCTTATCTCAAGCTGCCTCTCACTGTTTTTGGCTGTTTAAGTGCTTCAGAAAACAGGACTGTAGTGCACCCACGAGGTCCAAGAACTCAGAGAAGCTATTTTGCATAGATAACTGACATTTTTTTAACTCTCTCTGTACTGGAAAACAATATGAGACTATTTTCTTTGCTACTAATCTTCCATTCCTTAGCTGGACTACACATACAATTCATTACTATTATGTCATAAGTTTATTTGCGCTTCAGGTTTAACGACTTGAGGACCTAGGGCTTTCTACCCCTTAAGGACCGGCCACTTTTTTTTCCATTCAGACCACTGCAGCTTTCACGGTTTATTGCTCGCTCATACAACCTACCACCTAAATGAATTTTGGCTCCTTTTCTTGTCACTAATAAAGCTTTCTTTTGGTGCTATTTGATTGCTCCTGCGATTTTTACTTTTTATTATATTCATCAAAAAAGACATGAATTTTGGCAAAAAAATGATTTTTTTAACTTTCTGTGCTGACATTTTTCAAATAAAGTAAAATTTCTGTATACATGCAGCGCGAAAAATGTGGACAAACATGTTTTTGATTAAAAAAAAAACCCATTCAGTGTATATTTATTGGTTTGGGTAAAAGTTATAGCGTTTACAAACTATGGTGCAAAAAGTGAATTTTCTCATTTTCAAGCATCTATGACTTTTCTGACCCCCTGTCATGTTTCATGAGGGGCTAGAATTCCAGGATAGTATAAATACCCCCCAAATTACCCCATTTTGGAAAGAAGACATCCCAAAGTATTCACTGAGAGGCATAGTGAGTTCATAGAAGATATTATTTTTTGTCACAAGTAAGCGGAAAATGACACTTTGTGAGAAAAAAAAAAAAAAAAAAAAGTTTCCATTTCTTCTAACTTGCGACAAAAAAAAATGAAATCTGCCACGGACTCACCATGCCCCTCTCTGAATACCTTGAAGGGTCTACTTTCCAAAATGGGGTCATTTGTGGCGTGTGTTTACTGTCCTGACATTTTGGGGGGTGCTAAATTGTAAGCACCCCTGTAAAGCCTAAAGGTGCTCATTGGACTTTGGACCCCTTAGCGCAGTTAGGCTGCAAAAAAGTGCCACACATGTGGTATTGCCGTACTCAGGAGAAGTAGTATAATGTGTTTTGGGGTGTATTTTTACACATACCCATGCTGGGTGGGAGAAATATCTCTGTAAATGACAATTTGTTAATTTTTTTTACACACAATTGTCCATTTACAGAGATCTTTCTCCCACTCAGCATGGGTATGTGTAAAAATATACCCCAAAACACATTATACTACTTCTCCTGAGTACGGCGATACCACATGTGTGGCACTTTTTTGCACCCTAACTGCGCTAAAGGGCCCAAAGTCCAATGAGTACCTTTAGGATTTCACAGGTCATTTTGAGAAATTTCGTTTCAAGACTACTCCTCACAGTTTAGGGCCCCTAAAATGCCAGGGCAGTATAGGAACCCCACAAATGACCCCATTTTAGAAAGAAGACACCCCAAGGTATTCCGTTAGGAGTATGGTGAGTTCATAGAAGATTTTATTTTTTGTCAAAAGTTAGCGGAAAATGACACTTTGTGAAAAAATTAAAATCAATTTCCGCTAACTTGTGACAAAAAATAAAATCTTCTATGAACTCGCCATACTACTAACGGAATACCTTGGGGTGTCTTCTTTCTAAAATGGGGTCATTTGTGGGGTTCCTATACTGCCCTGGCATTTTAGGGGCCCTAAACCGTGAGGAGTAGTCTTGAAACGAAATTTCTCAAAATGACCTGTGAAATCCTTAAGGTACTCATTGGACTTTGGGCCCTTTAGCGCAGTTAGGGTGCAAAAAAGTGCCACACATGTGGTATCGCCATACTCGGGAGAAGTAGTACAATGTGTTTTGGGGTGTATTTTTACACATACCCATGCTGGGGGGGAGAAATACCTCTGTAAATGGACAATTGTGTGTAAAAAAATCAAAAGATTGTCATTTACAGAAGTATTTCTCCCACCCAGCATGGGTATGTGTAAAAATACACCCCAAAACACATTATACTACTTCTCCCGAGTACGGCGATACCACATGTGTGGCACTTTTTTGCACCCTAACTGCACTAAGGGGCCCAAAGTCCAATGAGTACCTTTAGGATTTCACAGGTCATTTTTGTTTCAAGACTACTCCTCACGGTTTAGGGCCCCTAAAATGCCAGGGCAGTATAGGAACCCCACTAATGACCCCATTTTAGAAAGAAGACACCCCAAGGTATTCCGTTAGGAGTATGGTGAGTTCATAGAAGTTTTTATTTTTTTGTCACAAGTTAGCGGAAATTGATTTTAATTGTTTTTTTTTCACAAAGTGTCATTTTCCGCTAACTTGTGACAAAAAATAAAATCTTCTATGAACTCACCATACTCCGTACGGAATACCTTTGGGTGTCTTCTTTCTAGAATGGGGTCATTTGTGGGGTTCCTATACTGCCCTGGCATTTTAGGGGCCCTAAACCGTGAGGAGTAGTCTTGAAACCAAATGTCGCAAAATGACCTGCGAAATCCTAAAGGTACTCATTGGACTTTGGGCCCCTTAGCGTACTTAGGGTGTAAAAAAAAGTGCCACACATGTGGTACCGCCGTACTCAGGAGAAGTAGTATAATGCGTTTTGGGGTGTATTTTTACACATACCCATGCTAAGTGGGAGAAATATCTCTCGAAATGACAATTGTTTGATTTTTTTACACACAATTGTCCATTTACATAGAATTTTCTCCCACCCAGCATGGGTATGTGTAAAAATACACCCCAAAACACATTATACTACTTTTCCTGAGTACGGCGGTACCACATGTGTGACACTTTTTTGCAGCCTAGGTGCGCTAAGGGGCCCAACGTCCTATTCACAGGTCATTTTGAGGCATTTGTTTTCTAGACTACTCCTCGCGGTTTAGGGCCCCTAAAATGCAAGGGCAGTATAGGAACCCCACAAGTGACCCCATTTTAGAAAGAAGACACCCCAAGGTATTCCGTTAGGTGTATGGCGAGTTCATAGAAGTTTTTATTTTTTGTCACAAGTTAGTGAAAAATGACTCTTTGTGAAAAAAAAACAATAAAAATCAATTTCCGCTAACTTTTGACAAAAAATAAAATCTTCTATGAACTCGTCATACACCTAACAGAATACCTTGGGGTGTCTTTTTTTCTAAAATGGGGTCACTTGTGGGGTTCCTATACCGCCCTGGCATTTTACAGGCCCAAAACCGTGAGTAGTCTGGAAACCAAATGTCTCAAAATGACTGTTCAGGGGTATAAGCATCTGCAAATTTTGATGACAGGTGGTCTATGAGGGGGCGAATTTTGTGGAACCGGTCATAAGCAGGGTGGCCTTTTAGATGACAGGTTGTATTGGGCCTGATCTGATGGATAGGAGTGCTAGGGGGGTGACAGGAGGTGATTGATGGGTGTCTCAGGGGGTGGTTAGAGGGGAAAATAGATGCAATCAATGCACTGGGGAGGTGATCGGAAGGGGGTCTGAGGGGGATCTGAGGGTTTGGCCGAGTGATCAGGAGCCCACACGGGGCAAATTGGGGCCTGATCTGATGGGTAGGTGTGCTAGGGGGTGACAGGAGGTGATTGATGGGTGTCTCAAGGTGTGATTAGAGGGGGGAATAATAATAATAATAATAATAATAAATGCAAGCAATGCACTGGCGAGGTGATCAGGGCTGGGGTCTGAGGGCATTCTGAGGGTGTGGGCGGGTTATTGAGTGCCCTAGGGGCAGATAGGGGTCTAATCTGATAGGTAGCAGTGACAGGGGGTGATTGATGGGTAATTAGTGGGTGTTTAGGGTAGAGAACAGATGTAAACACTGCACTTGGGAGGTGATCGGACGTCGGATCTGCGGGCGATCTATTGGTGTGGGTGGGTGATCAGATTGCCCGCAAGGGGCAGGTTAGGGGCTGATTGATGGGTGGCAGTGACAGCGGGTGATTGATGGGCGGCAGTGACAGGGGGTGATTGATGGGTGGCAGTGACAGGGGGTGATTGATGGGTGATTGATAGGTGATTGACAGGTAATCAGTGGGTTATTACAGGGGAGAATAGATGTAAATATTTCACTGGCGAATTGATAAGGGGGGGTCTGAGGGCAATCTGAGCGTGTAGGCGGGCGATTGGGTGCCCGCAAGGGGCAGATTAGGGTCTGATCTGATGGGTAACAGTGACAGGTGGTGATAGGGGGTGATTGATGGGTGATTGATGGGTAATTAGTGGGTGTTTAGAGGAGAGAATAGATGTAAACACTGCGCTTGGGTGGTGATCTGATGTCGGATCTGCGGGCGATCTATTGGTGTGGGTGGGTGATCAGTTTGCCCGCAAGGGGCAGGTTAGGGGCTGATTGTTGGGTGGCAGTGACAGGGGGTGATTGATGGGTGATAGGTGATTGGCAGGTGATTGACAGGTGATCAGTGGGTTATTACAGGGAAGGCCAGATGTAATTAATGCACTGGCGAATTTATAAGGGGGGGGGGGTCTGAGGGCAATCTGAGTGTGTGGGCGGGTGATTGGGTGCCCGCAAGGGGCAGATTAGGGTCTGATCTGATAGGTAACAGTGACGGTTGGTGATAGGGGGTGATTGATGGGTGATTGATGGGTAATTAGTGGGTGTTTAGAGAAGATAACAGATGTAAACAATACATTTGGGAGGTAGTCTGACGGCGGGTTTGCGGGCGATCTAATGGTGTGGGTGGGTGATCAGATTGCCCGCAAGGGGCAGGTTAGGGGCTGATTGATGGGTGGCAGTGACAGGGGGTGATTGATGGGTGATAGGTGATTGGCAGGTGATTGACAGGTGATCAGTGGGTTATTACAGGGAAGAACAGATGTAATTAATGCACTGGTGAATTGATAAGGGGGGGTCAGAGGGCAATCTGAGCGTGTGGGCGGGTGATTGGGTGCCCGCAAGGGGCAGATTAGGGTCTGATCTGATAGGTAAAAGTGACAGGTGGTGATAGGGGGTGATTGATGGGTGATTGATGGGTAATTAGTGGGTGTTTAGAGGAGAGAATAGATGTAAACAATGGATTTGGGAGGTGATCTGATGTCGGATCTGCGGGCGATCTATTGGTGTGGGGGGGTGATCAGATTGCCCGCAAGGGGCAGGTTAGGGGCTGATTGATGGGTGGCAGTGACAGGGGGTGATTGACGGGTGATTGACGGGTGATTGACAGGTGATGGACAGGTGATTGACAGGTGATCAGGGGGGATAGATGCATACAGTACATGGCGGGGGGGGGGGGGGGTCTGGGGGGGGGGGTCTGGGGAGAATCTGAGGGGTGGGGGGGTGATCAGGAGGGAGCGGGGGGCAGGGGGGGGGGATAAAAAAAAAATAGCGTTGACAGATAGTGACAGGGAGTGATTGATGGGTGATTAGGGCGGTGATTGGGTGCAAACAGGGGTCTGGGGGGTGGGCAGGGGGGGGTCTGATGGGTGCTGTGGGCGATCTGGGGCAGGGGGGGGGGAAATCAGTGTGCTTGGTGCAGACTAGGGTGGCTGCAGCCTGCCCTGGTGGTCCCTCGGACATTGGGACCACCAGGGCAGGAGGCAGCCTGTATAATACACTTTGTAAACATTACAAAGTGTATTATACACTTTGTATGCGGCGATCGTCGGGTTAACATCCCGCCGGCGCTTCCGTATGGCCGGCGGGATGTTGCGGCGGGTGAGCGGCGCCAGGCGGAGGCGGAGGATCGCGTCACGGATGACGCGATCGCTCTGCCCATGCCCATACAAGGACCGCCGCCAATTGTCAATACGGCGGTCCTTGCGGCGTCCACTTCCCGGCCGCCAATTGTATATACGGCGGTCGGGAAGTGGTTAAGACAAACACATACTGTATAGTCCCAGGTAAATATTTGAAGAATATATAGTCTCATCCACTGACTCTTTAGATTCCAAAATTGTTCTTGAGCAATTTTATTGTATTTTGGCAAAGTGTAAAATTATGTATATTGTAGTTTGAACTTAAAAAGTCTGAAATTCAGAGTTCTTTAGACATAGCCATTTCTGTTCTGAGCTTGTTTGCTTTGTCTGACTGTGAATACCATGCACTGTCTTACATTCACCACGTCTGTTGTTACCATGTCATGTAACCAATTCTTTGCATCTTAAGCACGAGGATTTAGCTCACTGATCGCCAAAACTTATCCTGTCTGAGTGCTGACAAAGAAAACAATTCGGAATATTTTAAATACAAGAAGCTTTTTCTCAAACATAGCTTAGACTGATAAGACAACAGAAACCAATGGTAAAATTTACAAATGCAACACTCTTTGCTGAGCCAGTGTCTATAGTAAAGGGATTAGCCTATAATCACATTTTAAGTATAGTGTTTTTGTGAGATATTACAGGGGATTAATTATTAGATTTTCTATGATTTATGAGAAGGAATATGAGAAATATGTGTTTTTCCATCATGCTCTGACTAGGGTGCGGCAGATCATTATGAAATGTGGATATAAATACAATAAGCTGTCAACGAGAGTCACAAATTTCTTTAGCAATATTAACAGCTTTGTAGTCATCCTTAGCCTGTTATTTACTACAAATAAGCTATCTATCAGCAAGATACCCAAAAGCACTTAAAATCTTTGTTATTATATGTGTACTTACCGAATACAGTATTTAGCAGTGTGATCCAAGCAAAATAACTTCAGAATTGCCTGTGAAACATGAACATTTACCTAGATAATGCATGCTGAGGAGCTTTAGCATATGCATATCTATTTCTATTAGTAGATTCTATGTGCACACTAGAGATGGTCCGAACCTCCGAAATTCGCGAACCGGGTTTGCAAAGTTCCGCAAAAGTTCGGTTCGCGCAAACTTTCGCAAACCGCAATAGACTTCAATGGGGAGGCGAACTTTGAAAACTAGAAACACTTATGCTGGCCACAAAAGTGATGGAAAAGATGTTTCAAAGGGTCTAACATTTGAGTTTTTGTATGGATGAGTGGGATAGATGCCAAAAGTCCCGGGGAAAAATCTGGATTTGACGCAAAGCATCGTTTTAAGGGCAGAAAGCACATTGAATGCTAAATTGCAGGCCTAAAGTGCTTTAAAACATCTTGCATGAGTATACATCAATCAGGGAGTGTAATTGGAGTACTGCTTCACACTGACACACCAAACTCACTGTGTAACGCACCGCAAACAGCTGTTTGTGTTGTGACGGCCGTGCTGGACTGGTGTGCACCATGACGAGTGTGCAGGCCGTGGCGGTTTTCCAGCCCATATGGTTGCCGGGCTGAGGTATCTGAATGACAGAACAGTGACTGTCCAGCTGATCAAATTTGTGTCTGTCCACAATAAAGCAACGACCTTATTATCGTGGGTGTGAACCCCCCCATCCCCCGAGACACTCATATAGCTGGCGGTCATTGCTTTATTGTGATACGCATGCCCCTTCACCGCGGCAAGGTAATGATCACGAAGGGGAATTGGCACATGTACATGCCTTTTGTTTTGTTGTTGCAGCTGCAGTGCAGCCAGAAAAATTAGGCAGGCATGTACACGCACCAGAAAAATTATTATAGCGGCCGTTGCTAGCGGTGGCCTTAAGAATTTAGGAATCTACCTGGAGTCCTAGACCCTGTTGGTGGTGGCGGAGAAGGCAGTCAAGCGGCCTGTGGGCAGAGGTGCTGTGTGGGGAGCGACTTAGTTTTGGGGCAGGCAGTCACACGGCGTGCAGGCAGAGTTGCTGTGTGTAGGGACTGACTTAGTCTTCGGGCAGGCCTGAGCGTGCTTTGCAGACCAGGCATCCGTGGTCAGATGGACCCTTGACCCAACACTGTGTGCCAGAGATGTCACCACTTGCCTTTCAACATCACGGTACAGTTTAGGTATCGCCTTTTATGTCAAAAAATTGCGGCCTGGTATCTTCCACTGCGGTGTGTGGCTTTACTTTTGTGTGCTGCTTTTCCTCAGGTAGTCATCCCATTGCAGTTTGTGCTTTGTAATCATGTGCCTTCGTAAGGTAGTTAACCCTACGCGGGTCTTGGTCTTTCCACGGCTCAATTTTCGGTGGCAGGGAGTACAAATGGCATTGCTCTCATCTGAGGCAGACACACACAAAAATGTCCACATCGCTGAGCCCTGGGGTGATGGCACTTTGGTGGTGGCGGCCAACTGAGTGTTAAGTGGGGTGCCAGAATCAGAGCAGGAGGAGGAAGATATGTCAGCGGAAGCTGAGAAAGATGAGGTGTTCTGTGTTAAATAGTCAACTACGTCCTGACAATATTGGGGGTTGATGGCACGTGCCTTCTTCTGAACACTGTACTTTGGTCAAGGGCCGCCCAAAATAACGACAGCGTGACCTCGAACAGAACTGCCAGGTGGCCTGCCTTTGCCTTTTGTTTTGTCCATATTGGGGGGGATGAAGTGAAAGGTATGCACTGACTTGACTAATGCAATGTGCACAATGTGCAGTCACACAGGTGCAGTTAACAGGTATACACGGAGTGGTATATCACACTGCGTGCACTAACGTAGGTAGGTGGGTGCACTAAACACAACAGGTAGGTATATGCAGTGATGGGTATTACAATTTGCACCTGTCACACACAGACAGGTACCGGACAGGCACAGTGACACTGCGTGCACTCACGTAGGTAGGTGGGTGCACTGTGAACAACAGGTAGGTATATGCAGTGATGGGTATTATATTGTGCACCTGTCACACACAGACAGGTACCGGACAGGCACAGCGACAATGCGTGCGCTTACGTAGGTAGGTGGGTGCACTGTGAACAACAGGTAGGTATATGCAGTTATGGGTATTATAATGTGCACCTGTCACACACAGACAGGTACCGGACAGGCACAGTGACACTGCGTGCGCTCACGTAGGTAGGTGGGTGCACTGAAGTGAACAACAGGTAGGCATATGCAGTGATGGGTATTACAATGTGCACCTGGCACAGTAGTAATTATACCACCAAGGGGCCAAAGGCCAGCTGCAACTGACTGACAGGGCTGTATATAATGCAAGTGGGCCACACACACACAAAAAAAATAGATCACAAGATTAGCTCTCAAAAGAGCTGTTGAGGGGTGCTTTTTTAGCAACAAGAATCAGCAAGGAGCAAGCTAAGAAGCCTACAAGAACCTAACTAAGCTTTCCCTATAGGTCTCTGCACAGCAGCTCTCCCTTCTATAATTGCTGCAGGCACACGAGTGAGTGAAAAGCCTGACGCTGCCTGCCTTTTATAAGGGGGGGTGGGGCTCCAGGAGGGAGTGTAGCCTGATTGGCTACAATGTGCCTGCTGACCTTGATGTAGAGGGTCAAAGTGCACTATGGGCGCGAATCGAACTTCCGGAAAAGTTTGCGTTTCTCCGGGAACGCAAACCACCAAAGTTTGCCGGAAACCATTCACCGGCGAACCGTTCGGGCCATCTCTAGTGCACAATACTTTATATTAAAGAACAACTGAAGTGAGAAGAATATGGAGGCTGCCATATTTATTTCCTTGTAAACAATGCCAGTTGCCTGGCATTCCTGTTGATCTTCTGGCTTATGTATTGTCTGAGTCAAAACCCTGGAACAAGCAGTAAAACCTGAGTCAGAGTACTTGATCTGCAAATACTGGTTCTGGTTAAGGGTCTATGGCTATAAGAATCAGAGGCAGAGGATCAACAGGATAGCCAGGCAACTAGTATTGTTTAACATGAAAAAAAAATATGTCATCCTCTATATCACTCTCGTTACAGTTATCCTTTAAGTAAGTTAATTTGGTAGCCTCCATATCACTCCAAATATGGCAGGCTCCATATCACTTTGTTACAGTTGTCCTTTAAGTAAGTTAATTTACCGGTACCCTTTTTATTGAAAATAAAGAGCATATAGGACTGCTTGGCAAGCACTTCCAACTGTCTGCAGGTCTTCTATCTCTATTGTAATATTCAGGTCCTGCTCCCATTTCAGTATATAAACCGGTTCAACAATTACCCCTGGTGAAAGCAAGCAGCCATAAGCCGTGGAAATAATTCCTGCAGAGGACGGATTCACATCATCTAGAGTATGTTCAAAACTAGACAAGACAAGATCAAGAACATTTATATTGTGCTTTTCTCCTGCTGGCGCACTCAAAGTGCCAGAGCTGCAGCAACTAGGACGTACTCTATAGGCCAGGGCCGGATTTACAGCTCAGGAGCCTATAGGCACATAAGGTCTGGCGCCCTAAACTCCACCCCTTAACACAGGCCACACCCCCAAACCACAACCCCTTTTATTACATAAAATCACACAAGGTAATGTAGATATTACCAAACACAAGTAGAGAATACCAACAATGCAGATATCACCAACAGAATGTAGAAGTTAGCAAATATAGGCTGATATTGCTAAAAACAAGCAGATAATACAACTGTAATCCAGATAATAATCCTGCAACAGAGGCAGAGATTACAAAGTGCACCCCACACAGGCAATACTCCAGAGGCTTCTTACATCCTCCTTCAGACTACTGCCGCTGTTATTCGTTTGAAAATCATATTCCCACCTCTATTCATGCACAAACGTGGCCGTGCTGCATCTGAGCAGTAGCACAGAGCTGCTCGTGGACAAGCAGCTATGGCTTACTGCACAGGATTCGATTCAATTCGATTTGCCATTGTTTTGCAATGGCAAGTTGAATTGAATCAAATTCCGATCGGACATATCGGATTTAATCGGATCGTAAATAGAATTGTAATCGAATCGCACAAAGAATCGTATCGTGTAGATTGGGCTTTAGATATGTGTTTCTTTTTATTTAAAATAGTCCCTTTGGTAAACATTAAGTACACATGTAAAAACGTAAGGTGCCCTTACACTATTAATCTGCTGAAGCTGCCCTAACATACTGCTTGATCGTAATTTTGATCAATTTCTAGTTGAAATAAACTGACATTAGCGATCGGGCAGGACAGTTCCTTGCTGGTAGATTGAGAACAGGCCTGTGACACATCTTCCCTCCTAATGCTGGTCTTCCTGGGGCTTCATGCAGAATATTAGCAAAGTGGAGCGGTCTCGTTCACCTCTCCTCTGTGCTGCCGTCATTTCCTGCTGCACAGGGTGAGCCCGTGAACTGGCATGGTATGTGAGTGCATACATGCTGCCGTGTCATTAGAAGACAGAAGCACCCCGGAAGAAGCATGCACGCTGAAAAGGTGAGCAAAACCCTTCACTGCGCTAATACTCTGCAGAAGATTATGCTCAGAACAAAACAATGATGATAATAAGTCTGTTAGAACATTAGACTATGGCTACGATAGGATTAGACAGTGTTCTCCTCTGAGGACAGTCAGAGACATGACTATGTACTCTGTACTCCGTAAAGTGCTGCAGAAGATGCCAGTGCTATATAAATACATAATAATAATATGGTAGGACATTAGGCTGTGACTATGGTAGGATTAGATTGTGAGCTCCTCTGAGGACAGTCAGTGACATGACTATGTACTCTGTAATGTGCTGCAGAGTATGTCAGTGTTATATAAATACATAATAATAATATGGTAGGACATTAGACTATGGCTATGGTAGGATTAGAGTGTGAGCTCCTCTGTGGACAGTCAGTGACATGACTATGTACTCTGTAATGTGCTGCAGAAGATGTCAGTGCTATATAAATACATAATAATAATATGGTAGGACATTAGGCTGTGACTATGGTAGGATTAGATTGTGAGCTGCTCTGAGGACAGTCAGTGACATGACTGTGTACTCTGTAATGTGCTGCAGAAGATGTCAGTGCTATATAATACATAATAATAATATGGTAGGGCATTAGACTATGACTATGGTAGGATTAGATTGTGAGCTCCTCTGAGGACAGTCTGTGACATGACTATGTACTCTGTAATGTGCTGTGGGAGATGTCAGTGCTATATAAATACATAATGATATGGTAGGACATTACACTATGACTATGGTAGGATTAGATTGTGAGCTCCTCTGAGGACAGTCAGTGACGTGACTATGTACTCTGTAATGTGCTGCAGAAGATGTCAGTGCTATATAAATACATAATAATAATATGGTAGGACATTACACTATGACTATGGTAGGATTAGAGTGTGAGCTCCTCTGAGGACAGTCGGTGACATGGCTATGTACTCTGTAATGTGCTGCAGGAGATGTCAGTGCTATATAAATACATAATAATAATATGGTAGGACATTAGACTATGACTATGGTAGGATTAGATTGTGAGCTCCTCTGAGGACAGTCAGTGACATGACTATGTACTCTGTAATGTGCTGCAGGAGATGTCAGTGCTATATAAATACATAATAATAATATGGTAGGACATTAGACTATGACTATGGTAGGATTAGAGTGTGAGCTCCTCTGAGGACAGTCAGTGACATGACTATGTACTCTGTAATGTGCTGCGGGAGATGTCAGTGCTATATAAATACATAATAATAATATGGTAGGACATTAGACTATGGCTATGGTAGGATTAGAGTGTGAGCTCCTCTGTGGACAGTCAGTGGCATGACTATGTACTCTGTAATGTGCTGCGGGAGATGTCAGTGCTATATAAATACATAATAATAATATGGTAGGACATTAGACTATGACTATTATTATTATTTAGTATTTATATAGCGCCGACATATTACGCAGCGCTGTACAGTGTGTATAGATAGATAGATATATATATATTGTCTTGTCACTAACTGTCCCTCAGTTAGTGACAAGACAATATTATGTAGTGTAAGTACTGTAGTCTAGGGCCAATTTTAGGGGGAGCCAATTAACTTATCCATATGTTTTTTGGAATGTGGGAGGAAACCCACAACAGACACGGAGAGAACATACAAACTCTTTGCAGATAGTGCCCTGGCGGGGATTCGAACCAGGGACCCAGTGCTGCAAGGCGACAGAGCTAACCACTACGCCACCGTGCTACCCATGGTAGGATTAGATTGTGAGCTCCTCTGAGGACAGTCAGTGACATGACTATGTACTCTGTAATGTGCTGCAGAAGATGGCAGTGCTATATAAATACATAATAATAATAATAATATAGGAGGACATCAGACTATGACTATGGTAGGATTAGATTGTGAGCTCCACTGAGGACATTATCATAGCTTGTGTGATAGACAGTTGGTTACTCTCTTTCCAGCCAGCTTGGACCCAGGTCCCTTGTCTGTCTGGACTACAAAGTTTTTAGTACCTCTCACTGTGCTTCACTCTGTTCTAGTCCTCCATCTCTTCCTGTGCAGTCATGGTCAGCTACATGTGCCCTCCTCCTCAGGATGATAGATGATACAGTAGCACAGTGGTCTGGCAGTCTCTGCCCGCTGACCTGGCTCAAGACAGAGTCCAGACCTCTCTCTCTCTCTCTCTCTCTCTGGTAGTGTCTGTCACAGGACTCAGCGCAATGAGACTCACAATCTGCTGAGTCTGTGAATCTCCTCTCCCCTTCCCCGCCAGATACTGAACCTAGTACAGGAATATGTCAGGCGTGACAGGATGCGTGTCACTTTACTGAACCGAAGGGAGAAGGGAAGAACATTTTTTCAAATACCTGCCACTCGTGCATTGTGCACATTTAGTGCCAAGCCCAGCCTGCTCTTCTCATCCTTGCACAGTCAGACTCAACTCCACTCCATCCTCTTCCAACAGGAAGAAGCCGGGTTATTTCTCCAATGTGGAGCTGGCTTCCTGCAGCGTTGCCTAGCAACGCTAACGGTACAAGCAGGCTTTGTATCTCTTTGATGACAGTGCGGGCTGCGGCATGTGACACGGAGGGCGCCGCTGACCGGGACAGTCACTTCAGGATGGCGGGTGGGCGGCGATCAGAGCTGAGGAACACGCGCCCCACGGAGCTGCACCTCTCCAGCCTCTGGTTCAGGCACTACTAACGGCGCTCTTCTCTCTGCACAGGGAGAGAAACAAGGGGAGTCAGGGGACACTTTGGGCGGCTACTGACCCGCCTTTTACAAACATGCCGCCTGTAGGCACGTGCCTAGAGTGCCTAATGGTAAATCCGGCCCTGCTATAGGCAGTGCTAGGATCTCCTCACTGAATAGGTGCTTGCTTACTGAACAGAGAGAACCGAGATGTGAACCCAGGTCTCCTGTGTCAGAGGTAGAGCCCTTAACCAGTACACTATCCAGTCATTGCTGGAAACTAGATCTAGGTGTAACGAGGGTATCTGATCGATCTGTTTAGGCCATAAGAAAATGTTCAACCTGCAGATATCTAAATAATTTAGCGCTGGACCTATGTCTATTTACTATTAATATTTGTAAGGGTTTAACCTTTGTGTCCGTGACTAGATCATACAGCATAATCAAATTATACTCAGACCACTATCTGAAAGCTGTGGAATTTTCAAGACACAGTAAAAATTTAGGGTGACCTTTGATTACTGTCAGAGCTCTATGCAAGGGCATTAGGCCAGATTGTGTCCTACAGGAGTCCCATATAGATGTATCTGTGTAATTTGAACATTTCTCATACAAAAATAATTTCAGGTAAGGCCAACAGTACTTACAAAACATGATTCTGTTACAACGATCACTAGAGATATTGACTCAATTCATGTGACTATGTATTCGAGTAATGATTCAAGAAAACATCACTGTGCTACAATTACCACCGCATGAACTCTCTTTAGCATCTTTATGGCTCTGACAGCTTTTTCTCCTAAACCAATTAGTGAATTTAGATAGGGGTTCCATTATAGCATCTTAATACATGCAGAGCAGAATATAGCTCAGTATGCCCCTCTGAGACTGGAGCCCATTAGTAAAGTGTGCACAGTGTTGCACTGATGCATACAGTGTAAGGTTCCAAACCATACAAAAAACAATAAAGAACAAAAGGACACATTTGGGCAACTAGATTTGGGCTCCTGCTCATCTCACTCACATATATGTTTTATTGGTTTACTTTCAGGTTAGGTCTTATGGAAACAAACATTTTGTCAACTATGTTGTGTGAAAAGTGGGGGCGGTGGTTTTGTTATTCTTTAAAAAACTCACTCCCCCACACTGAAGACAAGCGTACAGGTGACTAACTAGAAAAATATAGAGCAGAGGTCTTTAACATTCTTTTGCTGGCTTTTTGCTCTGAGATACATTAATAATTAATAATTTTAATGCATTTATATGACTTACTGTATATACTCGGATACAAGTCGACCTCGTGTATAAGTCGACCCCAATATTTGACCCTCTTAAGCTGGAATTTTTTATTTAATCAAATATAACTCTACCCAGGAAAGTTAAAGACTGCACTTGGGGACCAGGATGTCACCAGGATGTTTTAGTGTGGTCACTGTGACCCCTCTGTGTGGCCCCTGTGTCTGCCAGGCTGTGTGGCCCCTCTAGCTTTGTGGCCCGTGTCCCCCTAGCTGTGTGGCCCCTCTAGCTATGTGGCCCATTTCCCCATGGCTGTGCAGCCCCTGTGTCCCCTAGCTGTGTGTCCCCTGTTTTACCCTGGATTGTAGGAGCTGCACCAGCCAGCATCTGTCTCCCCTTCTCACAGTGCTACAGCACGCAGCTTGCTGAAATGCCCCCTCCTTACCACCACCATGGAAAGCCCCCCCCCTCTCACTCACCCTCTCCCCAGCAGCTTTCCGCATATCCCCCCTCCCTCCCATCACCACGCAAAGGGTGTCCGCTTTTCCCTCTCTCTCCCCCCTGTGTCATCTAATGCACCATCAGCACTGAAACGGAAACCGTAACTCACTGATTACACAGCGCGGCATCCTCCCTTATCCCTCTGCTCACGCTGGTCTGTTTACAATGCCACAGCTATGGCTCCGATGTCATGTGACTTGATGTGTCATGTGACATCGGAGCAGTAGCTGTGGTATTGTAAAACAGACCAGCGTGAGCAGAGGGACAAGGGAGGATGCCGCGCTGTGTAATCAGTGAGTTACGGCTTCCGCTTAAGCGCTGGGGCTGCCGCATTAGATGACACAGGGGGGAGAGAGAGGGAGAAGCGGACACCCTTTGCGTGGTGATGGGAGGGAGGGGGGCTTTGTGGAAAGCTGCCTGCATTAGCAGTAGGTAAGGGGAGAGAAAGAGGCTCCCCCACAATGCCAGGCTATAAGTTCTGAAATTTAGGATTACTCAAGTATAAGGCGACCCCCCCCCCCCCACACACACACACACACTTTTATACTTTGAGTCAGTCCTAAATTTCTCGACTTATAGGCGAGTATATACGGTATATGTAAAATAGCTTATACATAGCTTGTTCATTCTGAAATGATAAATACAGGATATTATTATTTATTATTATTATTATTTACTATTTATACAGTGCCAACATCTTCCGCAGTGCTGTACTGAGTATTTTGTCTTGTCAAGCAAAACAATTTAGGAGGTGCTGAAGCAAGGCATATACTCCAAACAACAAAGCACTATTTTTAGAAAAATATCAAAAAAACTTTTTATTAATTATCAAAATGTCAATAAAGTACACACACTTGTAAAAAATAAAACATTCAAATTAAAAAGAAGCAGCCCAATGGCCGCCAACATACCACCCATTCATACCACACATACATCGCAGCATTCACACCTGGCCACCTGGTGCTGGTAGTAGCAATTGCTCTATTGAATGTATATTTATGCAGAGAATAATTTTGATAGGGCGTCCCCAGAAACAGTTCCTCAATTAGAGAATCAAGTTTGGAGTAGGCAGTCAATGATATATAGGACAAAGTCCAGCAGGGCACAACAGCCATATAGATCGGGAGGAGAAAGCAGGATAAACTTATCTTACAGTCCTTAGTTTCCAGCACAGAGTTCAGAGAGCATAAGCAGAGAGCAATAGTAAGTTGCAGATATAAGCACAGCAGAGTCCATCAAAGGGTAAGCAGGAGTGACAGACACTGCATGCTGCCAGTGTATAGGATTAGAGATGAACATAAAGCATATTCCAGAACAATGAAGGCAATGCATACAGTACCATACGAGGTGGTATCACGTCAGCTCCTACTCTGCACAAGCGGTGAACATGTCCAATGGAAAATGCAGCTCCCTTCTGTAGCCAGCGGCAGACTCCCAGCACCCTAGCAAGCGGTGCTTAAATGAACTGCATAGGAGAGAAATCCTGCTTCAGAGGTGGGGAACATCGTGCATTTGTCTTGTCACTTTGTTCCTCAGAGGGGCTCACAATCGTATCCCTTCCATAGCCATATGCCTATCTACACGGCCGGCCTTTGACCTGAGCGACCGGAGCAGTCGCTCAGGGCGCCTGCTTTCAGGGGGGCGAACGCTTCCCTCCCTAAGATAAAAGTATCTTCCCCGCCGGCCGCCGCACAGCTTCCCTCTTTCCCTATGCGCCCGCTCTGAGCACCTCTTATTTCCCTTCCTTCCCTCCCTCCTAGAGAACGGTGCAGCCAGTGGCTCTGACTCACCGTCTATCTCGCAAACAAACAGCAGCTTTGCTCAGCTGAGCTCCCGGGACATTCTTCTGCATTGTGGCTTTAAGGGTGCTCGCTTGATGAGGTCATCAAGCAAAGCCCTTATGTCCCGGGAGCTGACCAGAGCTGCTGTTTGCGAGATGGATGGTAAGTGACACTGCCTGCACCATTCTCTATGAGGGAGGGAGGGAGGGAAGGAAGGAAGGGAAATGACAGGTGCTCAGAGCGGGGCGCATTAATCAAAGGGAAGGAGGGAAGCTGTGTGCCGGGGAAAGATACTTTTATTGGAGGGAGGGAAGCTGAGTGCCAGGGGGCTTCGTGTGTGTGTGTGTGTGTGTGTGTGTGTGTGTGTGTGTGTGTGTGTGTGTGTGTGTGTGTGTGTGTGTGTGTGTGTGTTCTGCGTATGTGCGATCTGCTTGTATGTGATCTGCGCATGTGTGTGTGCTGCTTGTATGTGATCTGCGCGTGTGTGTGTGCTGCTTGTATGTGATCTGCCCGTGTGTGTGTGCTGCTTGTATGTGATCTGCCCGTGTGTGTGTGCTGCTTGTATGTGATCTGCCCGTGTGTGTGTGCTGCTTGTATGTGATCTGCTTGTGTGTGTGTGTGTGTGTGTGTGTGTGCTGCTTGTATGTGATCTGCGTGTGTGTGTGTGCTGCTTGTATGTGATCTGCCCGTGTGTGTGTGCTGCTTGTATGTGATCTGCCCATGTGTGTGTGCTGCTTGTATGTGATCTGCCCGTGTGTGTGTGCTGCTTGTATGTGATCTGCTTGTGTGTGTGTGTGTGTGTGTGTGTGTGTGCTGCTTGTATGTGATCTGCGTGTGTGTGTGTGCTACTTGTATGTGATCTGTGTGTGTGTGCGATCTGCTTGTATGTGATCTGCATGTATGAGTGTGTATATGTCTATGTGTGAGATCCGCATGTGTGTGTGCGCGAGATCTGCTTGTATATGTGTGTGAGTGTGTATATGTGTGTGTGTAATCTGCATGTGTGTGTACGAGATCTGCGTGTGTGTGTGTGTGTGTGCGCGAGAGCGAGATCTGCGTGTGTGTGTGATCTGCTTGTATGAGACCTGCATTTGTGAGTTTGTGTATGTGTGTGTGCGAGATCTGCATGTGTCTGTGTGATCTGCATGTGTGCAATCTGTGTCTGCGTGCGTGAAGAGGATGAATGGGGGGGGGCACCAAAATCTGGTTCGCTCAGGGCGCTGTGAAACCTAAGGCCGGCCCTGCCTATCTATATAGTGTTTGCATGTATCGTAGTCTAGGGCCAATTTAATATTTATGTATAATATTGTCTATAGCCATATTTTATTGTTTCTTTATGTAATACATACATATCTGAACATATCATCTATAACAATAAAAAATTACACAAATGTACAATCGTCATAACTATAGTGAAGCATTGGTTACTTTTATAGATACAGTGGCTTGCAAAAGTATTCGGCCCCCTTGAAGCTTTTCACATTTTGCCACATTACTGCCACAAACATGAATCAATTTTATTGAAATTCCACATGAAAGACCAATACAAAGTGGTGTACACATGAGAAGTGGAACGAAAATCATACATTATTCCAAACGTTTTTTACTAATAAATAACTGCAAAGTGGGGTGTGTGTAATTATTCATCCCCCTTTGGTCTGAGTGCAGTCAGTTGCCCATAGACATTGCCTGATGAGTGCTAATGACTAAATAGAGTGCAACTGTGTGTAATGTAATGTCAGTACAAATACAGCTGCTCTGTGACGGCCTCAGAGGTTGTCTAAGAGGATATTGGGAGCAATAACACCATGAAGTCCAAAGAACACACCAGACAGGTCAGGGATAAAATTATTGAGATATTTAAAGCAGGCTTAGGCTACAAAAAGATTTCCAAAGCCGTGAACATCCCACGGAGCACTGTTCAAGCGATCATTCAGAAATGGAAGGAGTATGGCACAACTGTAAACCTACCAAGACAAGGCCATCCACCTAAACTCACAGGCCGAACAAGGAGAGCGCTGATCAGAAATGCAGTCAAGACGCCCATGGTGACTCTGGATGAGCTGCAGAGATCTACAGCTCAGGTGGGGGAATCTGTCCATAGGACAACTATTAGTCGTGCAATGCACAAAGTTGGCCTTTATGGAAGAGTGGCAAGAAGAAAGCCATTGTTAACAGAAAAGTATAAGAAGTCCCGTTTGCAGTTTGCAACAAGCCATGTGGGGGACACAGCAAACATGTGGAAGAAGGTGCTCTGGTCAGATGAGACCAAAATGGAACTTTTTGGCCAAAAAGCAAAACGCTATGTGTGGGGGAAAACTAACACTGCACATCACCCTGAACACACCATCCCCACTGTCAAATATGGTGGTGGCAGCATCATGCTCTGGGGTTGCTTCTTTTCAGAAGGGATAGGGAAGCTGGTCAAAGTTAATGGGAAGATGGATGGAGCCAAATATAGGGCAATCTTGGAAGAAAAGACTTGAGACTGGGGCGGAGGTTCACCTTCCAGCAGGACAATGACCCTAAACATAAAGCCCGGGCAACAATGGAATGGTTTAAAACAAAACATATCCATGTGTTAGAATGGCCCAGTCAAAGTCCAGATCTAAATCCAATCGAGAATCTGTGGCAAGATCTGAAAACTGCTGTTCACAAACGCTGCCCATCTAATCTGACTCAGCTGGAGCTGTTTTGCAAAGAAGAATGGGCAAGGATTTCAGTCTCTAGATGTGCAAAGCTGGTAGAGACATACCCTAAAAGACTGGCAGCTGTAATTGCAGCAAAAGGTGGTTCTACAAAGTATTGACTCAGGGGCCTGAATATTTACGCACATCCCACTTTGCAGTTATTTATTTGTAAAAAATGTTTGGAATCATGTATGATTTTTGTTCCACTTCTCATGTGTACACCACTTTGTATTGGTCTTTCATGTGGAATTCCAATAAAATTGATTCATGTTTGTGGCAGTAAAATGACAAAATGTGGAAAACTTCAAGGGGGCCAAATACTTTTGCAAGCCACTGTATTTTACTACAACTAAATCTATCCCTACTCTTACACAGAACCCTCCCTGTACCTATCCCTAACCCTAAGACCCTCCCCCCCCTGGTGGTGCATAACCCTAACACCCCCCGGTGTTGCATAACCCTAAGACTTCCACGGTGGTGCCTAATTCTAAGAGCCCCCCTTCCTGGTGGTGCATAACCATAAGATTCCCTCGATGGTGCCAAACCCTAAGACCCCCCCTGGTGGCATCTAAACCTAAAACCCCCCTTGGGGGTGCCTAACCCTAAGACCCCCCTGGTGGTGTCTAACCCTAAGGCCCCCTGGTGGTGCTTAAACCTAAGACCACCCTGGAGGTGCCTAACCCTAAGTGGTGCTTAATTCTAAGACTCCCCTGGTGGTGCTTAACTCTAAGACTCTCTTATCGTTTATCATAATATTTTTTATATCAATATATTTAGTAGAGTTGGGCCGAACCTCCGATTTTAGGTTCGCGAACTTCCGCGGAAGGTTCGGTTCGCGTTAAAGTTCGCGAACCGCAATAGACTTCAATGGGGATGCGAACTTTGAAAAAAAAATTTATGCTGGCCACAAAAGTGATGGAAAAGATGTTTCAAGGGGTCTAACACCTGGAGGGGGGCATGGCGGAGTGGGATACACGCCAAAAGTCCCCGGGAAAAATCTGGAATTGACGCAAAGCAGCGTTTTAAGGGCAGAAATCATATTGAATGCTAAATGACAGGCCTAAAGTGCTTTAAAACATCTTGCATGTGTATACATCAATCAGGTAGTGTAATTAAGGTACTGCTTCACACTGACACACCAAACTGTTCACTGAACAGAACAGGTATGCAGTGGCGGGTTCACTGAACAGAACAGGTATGCAGTGGCGGGTTCACTGAACAGAACAGGTATACAGTGGCGGGTTCACTGAACAGAACAGGTATGCAGTGGCGGGTTCACTGAACAGAACAGGTATACAGTGGCGGGTTCACTGAACAGAACAGGTATGCAGTGGCGGGTTCACTGAACAGAACAGGTATGCAGTGGCGGGTTCACTGAACAGAACAGGTATACAGTGGCGGGTTCACTGAACAGAACAGGTATGCAGTGGCGGGTTCACTGAACAGAACAGGTATACAGTGGCGGGTTCACTGAACAGAACAGGTATGCAGTGGCGGGTTCACTGAACAGAACAGGTATACAGTGGCGGGTTCACTGAACAGAACAGGTATGCAGTGGCGGGTTCACTGAACAGGTATACAGTGGCGGGTTCACTGAACAGAACAGGTATGCAGTGGTGGGTTCACAGAACAGGTTTGCAGTGGTGGGTTCACAGTACAGGTATGCAGTGGTGGGTTCACAGAACAGGTATGCAGTGGTGGGTTCACAAAACAGGTATGCAGTGGTGGGTTCACAGTACAGGTATGCAGTGGTGGGTTCACAGAACAGGTATGCAGTGGTGGGTTCACAGAACAGGTATGCAGTGGTGGGTTCACAGAACAGGTATGCAGTGGTGGGTTCACAGAACAGGTATGCAGTGGTGGGTTCACAGAACAGGTATGCAGTGGTGGGTTCACAGTACAGGTATGCAGTGGTGGGTTCACAGAACAGGTATGCAGTGGTGGGTTCACAGAACAGGTATGCAGCCAGGAACAAGCTAAGCCTAACTAATCTTTCCCTATGAGAGAGAGTGTGCAGCAGCTCGCCCTACTCTCACTAATGCAGGCACACGAGTGACCGTAATGGTCGCCGCTGCCTGCCTTTTAGTAGGGGGGAGTGGCTCCAGGGGCTAGTGTAGCCTAATTGGCTACACTGTGCCTGCTGACTGTGATGTAGAGGGTCAAAGTTGACCCTCCATGCATTATGGGGCGAACCGAACTTCCGCAAAGGTTCGCCTGCGGGACGCGAACGCGAACCACAGAAGTTCGCATGGAACCGTTCGCAGGCGAACCGTTCGGCCCAACTCTAATATTTAGTTATTTAATGCTTATTTTTATTTTCCAGAGAATATCGATTTTGTTATTAAACTTTACGTAGACAGACACGAAATTTCCCAAATTTCCAGTTGGATGCCCGTCAAACAATATTTAACATGAGAGTCAATGGCGTTGCGCTCTTTTTGTCCACTTGCCTCATGTGCCCAAATTCCCTGCTTCCCCTCTAGCTACTTAATACCAACAATAATAATGGATAGCTACCGAATGCTGAGGGACTCCTGTAGCTACCTATGATGGACCAGTGAACTAACGGAGAATTGACAGCCGGGCCAGGCAGCACACTTGTGGTGCGTTTTAGCAGGTGTTTGTAGGTTCACGGAGGGAAAAGTCTAGGGTGCCAGGATATATGTGTCTATAGGCATAGTGTGATGATAGTGTGATGTAAATCTGAGCCTGGCTGTAAGTTTAAAATATTCTTAGCTAGCTGAAAAGCTAAATGGAGACTTGGAGAAAGATGCATTTTAATAATAAATTACAAAAAGACTTGGAATCTTACAAAATGATGATGGAATCTCCCTTTATGTGGTACTTCAACTGTCCTACATTGTGGTGTGTATACAAAGGTAATAGTCATTTACAGTACATGCAAATAGAATGCTTAACACCACACTAAAAATAACATTAAAATATTTATTTTATAATTGAGGACATTAATCACTCATTTCAAACTCAGTTAGAGGGATATTTTTATGTAATCATAATTTGAATGTCAACTTCAATTAGACTGCCACTCCAGTGTTTGATAAATGATTCAAACTCAAGAAATGAGTTCTCAAAATATTTTCCATAATGCATCCCTTGAAACAGAGAACAGCACACATTGTTATTAATTGAATTCCTTCTAATTCTTATACTGTCAAAAGCCAGAAACCAAACAAAAAAAGTCTGTTCTGACTTGTGTATTTTCTTTTCACTTGTATGTGTTCCCTCTACCTACATTACAATAAAGTTGCATCCGCCGGGCTTACGTAAAGTAAAACTGCAGCTAAGACCATTTTTGTTTCATACAAAGTAGGGAAAGAGTGGTATCTTCTTTTCAGTTTGACACCCCTTACCCCTCCCCCCCCCCCCATCAAAAATGTCCAAAGAGCTTAATGAGGAAGTAAAGACATTAGACTGCATGCCCCCCCCCCCCTTGAGTGAATGACAGTAAATTGTGTGATTAGTTCGTTATCCTCTGTCCAGCACTGTACAAAACAAAAACTCTAAACTATCCAAACGTGGAGAAATGCTATGGGGTGAGAATGCTTTAAAAAAAAAAAAAAAGCAAAAATAGTTTTAACTATCTTTTGACAACTTACAAAACTTGCCTACCTTAACATCACACTGACAATGCTGCACACCAGTCTTCCAGCCACTACTATACTAGTTATCCCCGCCGCTATGGAGTTCAGCTCCAGTGCTGTCCCTGTGGCTGCCGCTGTCTTTGCCAGTACAGAACTTCTTCATCACTATTAAATCAGACATAGTAGCAGAAGTCCACCACCACTATTTTATTATTCATCCTTCCCCCACCATTATTACATCAAGCACCACCGGTGCTCAAATTACCCCTGCTGGTATTACACTAGGCGCCAGTGCTATGGAGTTGCACTACAAAGTAGCTCAACTCCATTGCTGCTATTTTATCGTGCGCCGTCACGCCTCTGCTGCTTCTACATCAGGCGCTATTACATCATTTCTTCAGGCCTTGATTAAGTGCTTCAGCTGTCGAATGTAAAAAGGGAAGTAATCGAGCCAACTTTGCCTCATTGAGAATTTAGGCCGCAAACTCACAAAAATCTCACTTTATTTGAAAAAGAAAAAAAAAAGAAAACTCAAAAGATTTGACCACATATCCTAATGCCCTCTTTCAGGTCATGACTTTCCTCTTTTGGGACAGACAGTGCTTTGCATTAACCTTGCCAGGTCCGCTACAATAAACATCCATTACATCCATACGCACCATACAGCATGAGCTAGGATTTGTGCTCCTTATCTATTGATAGGTTTATGCGCTGTATGCTTGCATGTTGCAAGAGTCTGACTCCAATAGGAGTGCAGGCCAAAGCACAATGCTTACTGGTGTTCACTAGTGGTGCTGAAGGAATGAGCACCTGGGTCTTAATGACAGGACTCCACAAACTGCAGCTGTCATCTGCACATGGACTCATGTTCAGCATGTGTGGAGGGGCCGCAGTGACAGCAGCATTGATACATCAGCACATTGAGGAATGGTCACTCCAAGCGCAGAAGACAGTACACACACCTGCAGGAAGCAGTGGTCCCACCTACATGTTTTGGCCAGCCAGTTCTGGGTTTCCTCAAAGCACAAGGTAAACCTAAACCAAGACAGTGCAACCCTGTTTTGCTTATCTTTAATAAACTTAACATGCGCAGGCAGCACACACACATTACCGGTAAGTTTACTGGTCTTTATGCATATTGAATAACTCCTGTTATATGTGAAACAACTACGTCACCTTTTTACGTAGGCAATGTAGGTGATGTCTGTGTGAGTTACACAGTGTTACATCATTTGCGTAAAGCAGGATAAAATTAACATACGCTGCCTGCACACACTAAGTATACCGCCTTTAAAACAGACACATACAAAGAACATTTATATTGCGCTTTTCTCCTGGTGGACTTAAAGCGCTAGAGCTGCAGCCACTAGGACGCGCTCTATAGGCAGTAGTTATGTTAGGGAGACTTGCCCAAGGTCTCCTACTGAATAGGTGCTGGCTTATCGAAAAAGCAGGGCCGAGATTCGAACCCAGGTCTCCTGTGTCAGAGGCAGAGCCCTTAAAGAGACTCTGAAGTCTCATAAAAATCATCTTTTTATTTCAAAAATGTCTTTAACATGATAGCCCTAACTAAAACGCCGCATCCCCGCGGCTGTAATCTAACTAAATCCCCAAACTCCCTGGGGGGCAATCCGGGCAGCGCTTCCACGAGAGGCAGAGCTTTCAGCTGCAGCTCTGCTTCTCCATGCGTCTATCAGCGCGGTCCACCGCCTCTCCCCCCCCCTCTCAGTCTTCCTTCACTGAGAGGGGTGGGGGAGAGGCGGAGATACGCACTGATTGACGTGTAAGGAGGCAGAGCTGCGGCTGAAAGCTCTGCCTCCTCCCGCAGCAAAATCCACGACCAAGAAATTCATGGATTTTGCAGGGGAGAGGGAGGGGGCAGTTAGGGGGGATTTAGTTAGATTTCAACCGCGGGATGCAGCGTTTTAGTTAGGGCTATCATGTTAAAGACATATTTTAAATAAAAAGATGATTTTTATGAGACTTCAGTGTCTCTTTAACCATTACTCTATTCAGCCATAAAACATAAATAATTCTTAGTTGATGCAGAAATATGTAAATGTTAATGCAAATCTGTGCAGCTTGAATATGGACCAGTGAAATGCTTTTACTGTAAGATTTGATTAGTCAGTTTACCATAAATGTTCATAGTAATTAGTATAATTCTGCATCATAATGTTCAGCATCATTCTCAATCATCTCAAATTTATTGGTACCTTAATAACAACCCTGCTGACTTATTTGGACTTTGGAACATGTAGATGTGGGCAAGACATTTAAACACAATACAAACACAGCTGGCAAAAAAAATAACCGTCAGTGTAAGAGCAGGGCCAGTTCTCTCATGAAGCAAGGTTAAATATTTGCATCAGGCGCAGAGATTACAGGGGCAGAATTTTTGTACTGTGTTTATGTTAACAGCATGTAGTCAGAGTAGGAAGACAAGAAAGAGGAGAGCGAGGTGAAGAGGTCATCATTGGGGAAAAGCAGCTTGTTGTGCTGTGTGAGGAGTCTGACAGTCAGTGAGGAGGGGTGAGGCAGGAGAGCAGCTGTGTTTCATTTGACTTGCACAGCAGAAGGGAGGAGGTGGCACTGCTGTCCTGAGGAGGAAGAATGAGTGGCTGAGGGTGAGCAGCAATGAGGAGGAATGGAGTGGCTGAGGGTGAGCAGTTTGTTTGTCACAGACTCACAGCCAGCCAGTGTGTTATTATGTTGAGCTGCAGCATGTCATGTGAGAACATTAGAAGCAGAGTAAATTGTTGGATGCGGTGCGATCATTCCAAATTGGGGGGGGGGGGGCATCCTCACAAGCAAAAAGTCTAGAACCAGCCCTGTGTAAGAGATACTGCAAAAGAACTGTGCTAATGTTCTGTGCTGATTTAGGTCTAGGGCCCACTAGAGCACTTTCAAGGAATTAAAGGCAACTCCAAAAGCACTTGGGCAATGTAAGTGAATAGTGGGTAATTCAGTGCAGTGTTTGCAGTGAAATTGCATTTCTTGAAATAGCTTCAGAAAGCCATCTGTGTTTTGTGTACAAATCACTATCAAAAATGATAGCGTTTTTTATAGCGATTTGAGATTCCTAGTGGGTTCCAGCCCTTAAGGAGATTTTGGAAGAAATAAAGGCAGGGAAGATGCAACAATGTGTCCTATTTTTGGAAGACGGTGGTACTGCTCACAAAACAACCTCTGGCAAGTCGTTGTTATAGAATTTGTGGGCATGGAGCATATACCCTACACATCAGATTTTGCTCCACCTGTTTCCATATCTTAAGGCCTCTTTCCACAGGAGACTGAACTGTGCATTTTTCAGGCAGTTCAAACTCCCGACTGTTGGCAAAAAGCGCCTTTCGCCTGTAATTACATGCAGCTAATTGGCAGCGTTAAAATGCACCGTGCATCAGTTATCTGACAATAAAACAACACATCATGTCATGTGTGAGGATGGCAACTACCGTGCTCAGATGCAACTTCATGGGAGGCACCGACTGTCCATCGCCCATGCCAAATGCTAGCAAGTGTCCAGCCAGTGACCCGAGACGGGAGCAGTGAGTTCACCATCTTCAGCTGCTCACGAAAAGAAGCCCAAAAAGGATTTGAAAGGGAGAATATTTTCTAATGATTTTGAAGTGATATCATCAATAGAGCAGTATTCCACCAACCAGACATTAGATTTTTTTTTTTAAAGGTTAAGGAAAGTCAAAAAGTAACATTCCAAGTGTGCTAAACTTCGGGGTGAATATATGGAGTAGCATGTAAGTTTCATATGAAATTATAAAAAAGAAAACTAAAGCTCAGTATGCAAAGCAATCTGACACTTAGGAGTCCTAAATTACTGTAAAGTGTTACTGCATTTCTTTGGGCACTTTATTATGAAATATGCCAGTATCTGGTCAAAAATAAGCTATGTTGTAAGCTGAAAAAAGATCAGTAACCAAAACAAACAAAAGTGAAAAACATGAATTGTGCTGATTTTTCATTTCTGGTCCTATGGAAATGTGGGACTGACACTTTCAACACAACTCACATGAACTAAAACAAGTCTGTGCATACAACTGCAGGGTTCAGTCCAAAACATTCACATCATTTTCTTCAGGCACACTGGATGTAAAACCTGGATTGACAAGTTTTCTTGGGACAGGGCCAGAAAAGAAGAGAAAAGGAATGGCAGGTATAAACTAAACATAAACTAGCTACAAAAAGTTAAGTTTATTACTATTGGTGACAACACTAACTACTGATCATAAATGTGTCAGTTATCATAAAAGTGACAATTAATTTACTTATCATTTACACATTTTTAGAAATTATGTAAGGTATGCATTTATGGAGTATTCGGCAGGGCGTCCACACCTGCTCTTCTCCACCACCATATGGACAGTGACCCGTCTGCTATATTTTTCACTCCTTTGCTACATCATTATATTGTCTACCATTGTTGAATTCTATAATGTCCTTGTGCTTTGTTTAATGTTGTAATGTCCCCAGCTAGCATGAGGACTTTAATGGTGCTGAAAGCAGTTCTACGGAGGGCACTTAGTGGACAGTGAGGGACTACAGAGAGCTAGAAGAAGCCCCAGGCAAGTAAAAGAATTTTTTTTCAATTTATCTATATATTCCTTTAAGGGAGCAGAGCAGTTCAGTACTAAGGATAAAAAAAGAAAACAGCTGCAGACTAAGGTTGAAAATTATTTAACAGCATTATGTTACAAGATGTCATGTTATAATATTTAATACTATTACATTACAAATCGCAAGTTACTGTACACACTTTTTTTCTACTAAAATGGATTTACTTTTCAAGTGATGTTTTGACCCTGTACTGCAAAAGATAATATTAATGAGGTGGCACTAAATACGAGATTTGCCTGACTGTGTGATCAGCTGGCAAAGCAAATGTCGGCGCGTTCCATATTTGGTTTTACTGATGCCAACTGCAAGAGTTGAAAATGGAACTATACTTTCACAGCACTCCCTAGACTTGTATTTTTATCAAAGCCCCAGTTCTACACACAAATGTTTCCTAATGCAACCAGTGACTGGCAGAGCTTACTTTTGTCAGTCTTTGACTAGCCAGAGTATTAAGAAATTACATTTCTACTTGGTTAGGGGCCTCTTCACCAGCTATTTCCTGCTGCACAGAGTTCCAGAGCTGCAACCATTATTGTGTGGTATGCAGGAGCAACCACCAGAGACACGCATAAACTTCAAAGAATTATTAGTTCAGCAGAAAGTATCATTGGCTCTCCACTGCCACCTCTAGACCTTCTCCATACCGCTAGAATGAAGACAAGGGCTACCAAGATCCCCCAGGACCCCTCCCACCCAGGCGGCTGATTCTTCCAGCTCCTTCCATCGGGGCGACACTACAGGTCTATCCGCCAAAAAACAGGCGAAAGGACACCTTTTTTCCCCAAGCAGCCCTCCTGCTGAACTCCAGCCCCTCAGTGGTACCCTAGCCTTGCTCAGCTCAAATATGCCTGGTGTAAGAATGCCTGGCTGTGACACTCTTGCACTCTGGCCAGCTTAAAACTTAGCTGTCACCCTGATGCGATTGCTGAGAAACACTAGTCCACACCCTGGGAAGGCTCATGACTGCTCGCATGCTAAACTGCATGTTGCATAGCATTGACCATTTCATTGTGAGTTGCATGCCTGTATATATTGTTAACGTCTTATTGTCAATTTCTGTCTTTGCTCTCTTGCCATTGCCATGTGAAAGCAGCAACACTCACATATCCGCTGTGCGTCTTCTCTCCATTGCCAGACACATCTTCCACTCTCTTCTCTCTTGAGCACTTTTTATCACTTCACAAAGAGGTCAAACACTAGAGGCCTCTGGTGGTCATGTAAGGTATGTGCCACGGTGCCTATAGTGTTTGGCCTCTAGTGTTTATCATGTGATTCAGGCCCCTGGCAGAGAAGAGACAGCTGCACATCAAGCTTGCTTCAAAGGCAACTCCTTGTAACTGAGATCTAGCTAAGGTATATAGTAAAGAAAACAGAAAACAAAGTGTAGTCAGGAGCCATGTCTGGTTACCTCCCACATACATTTGTATGTAGCATGTATACACTTGTGTGAGCGTGTGTGTGGTTGAGTGGTTGAGTGTATATATATATATGTATATATATATATATATATATATATGTATATATATATATATATATATATATATATATACATATATATATATATATATATATATATATATATATATATATATATATATATATATATATATATATTAGGTAATGTACTGATGTTGCTCCATCTACATTTTGTGCATGTACATGTAAATAGATGTGTTCTCTAAACAGTCATGTGCTTCTAAGTTCTTTGTTTCAGATTTATGGGTACTTTGTTTTGAGTAGCTTCAAGGCAATTTACTCTTTCTGATTCTCCACAGTGCAATTAAACATACTGAAAAACATGTCTGCACACTTGGCTAGACTAAAGGGTGCCAAAATGATAAAAGTAATTAGCGAGATCTGCTGCCACAAATTTTATCTCACGCTCCTTGACCCTAAGGCAAGAAGGGGAGCAACATGATGACATCCTTTTGCTGTGATGTGTGATGTGGGGCATTCCAAAAAGCACAATAGGAACATTTCTACATTGCTGCTACTGCAAACACATTGGCCTGTAATCCAGGTGGGAGTATGGAAGGCACCAGCAAGTGCATGCATGTTCACAACATGCACATTATGAATGCCAAGATGAGCAAGGAAAATACATCAACCTATTTTAGGTAAACAGAGTAATACGTGTATTAGGTAAACGTCTTCAATTAAGCTCTGTCTCATAACTGAACATGACTTAAACTTATTGTCACGCAAAAGCCATTGTTAGAGATCCCTTCTTGACAGGTGCCATTGTAACCGGATAATCAAAGTACTTTCCTTCCCCTGCCAGAGGTTGTTATGTTGTGGCTGATCAGTGACTACCTAGCATGCATGTTACATTTCTGGCTCTACATGGCTCATGAGATATGTGTGTGCGTCACGTGTGTGTGTGCGCACGCGTGTGTCAATTGTATTCCTTCCACAACCTCCCAGCAACTGAGAAGTAACTACAAATCACGGAAATCCCAAAGAAACTTTAAAGCCTGGCCTCACAACCACCACCCCTCCCCCCCTTCCCGGCATACCTGCATCTCAAATGTGACCATGCCCCCATAAGAAAAGCAGCCACTTTAACTCTGCCTTCCCACAGCTAGAGTCACCCCCTCCTCCAAACAGGTGGTGCCACTTTTTTTTTCCTTCCATGGTAAGTGAGTCCAACATTCTCCCTCTCCCCATAACAGGGGCTGCCACTATGACTACCCCATCATACACATGCAGCCAAAATAACATCTCTCCAAATCCTTCCAAATAACTTAAAGAAAGAAGTAACTGAAAAAACAACAAATAAAACAATCACCTAGATTGAAGTTACGAGGTACAAATACACAAGGATACAAACTTAATGTCACTGCTAATATCTCTGCATCTACTTATACTCAAGTCCAGACTCCTATCTTTTCCTTTCACAAAGGTCCCGTTCACAGTATGTTCCCTGCTCTTCACTGTGACAGAAAGGGCAGCAGATTAAATAGAAAGTTGAAAGATTGGCATGGTTTTCTATGGCTTACATTTATCCATTTTGTTTTTGTTCATAGTGTTCAGAAAAATCCATGCATCTTTCCAGACAGTGGATTCATTTGATCCCTGGTACAAATCTACTCTAGACAGGCAGTGGATAATGTCTTTTGTGAGCCTTAATTCTCCCTCGTCTGAACGCCACATGAACTATACTAACGACAAGGAAAAAGTGGCCAAACACCTGCAGAGTCACCTGGGACAGCTCTGATTGAAAATGCAGTTTTGGAAAAATAAGCTGTACAAGCTGTAAGACAAAATTTAAGCTCATTTTCACAATAATTTGTGCTTTTAATGGACGTGTTATTTTTGCTTCAAGGCTGATTTGGTGAATTTAAACCTCTTGTCTCTACTTATTACCTGTTTGTTATGACTTGGTCATATTGTGGGGTGAATGTATCACCTTTTGGGGTGTGGTTAAAAAAATAACTTAAATCTTATTGCTGATTGCACAGAATGGTGGTTGAATCCTAAGAAAAATCCATGACTTTTTTAATACAGAATTTCTTGGTTGTACTATATAATGGCCTACACTAGTGCAATCAGAGATGGTGACCTTTTGAAAAAGTGATGTCCGATGGTGTTTAGAAGATAATAGAACTGACTGATTGTCCAGTTTTGTTGTGATTTCTACTTTGCAAGATAGTGGTGCATCATTACAGCAGTTAAGTGTGACCAAAGGATTTCTCCAATACCTGAAAAGTACTCCAGGATCATTGGATCATAGAGCATAGGTTGACACCCTGATCCTTTGTACTAACACTATAGTTTGAAACCAGAAAACCAGCAATGAATATCACTTATCTAATACACATCCATTATGAGTGCTTATTTGCGTTATTTTTTTATTGCTTTATATCTTACTTTTTATTCTGAAGAGTCAGTCACATGACCCAAGATCCTCCATATCCATCACTTCTACTTCCCTTATGAAAGCAGAACTTATTTTGACCTATGCATCATATTACAACAGCATGGCACTTGTATGGCCAGCATGGTGGCATAAAGACTTGCGCTTACAATGTGCAGCACTAGCGGCTTACGGCATGTACACACGCTTGTCTTAAGTCGGCTGAGGCGAATCCAATAACAGCTGATAATCAAGCACGTGTACAGCGGTCCCTGACCCTCAACCCACAAGTGATCCATCTAGCGGATCACCTCACACCCCCACCCCAGCAACTGCTGATCACATTGTTTACGCTACTTCCCCACCCGCCATGTGATGTCATGCGTGCTTCTCCGTTGTCCCTCCACCTCCCCGCATAGCAACATAGCACATCATCAGCTACACAACTGACTCGCATCTGTGCAGCCTGGCCCAGCAATGTCACCCAATGGGAATGGATCCTGATCCCCAACAGGCGACATCCATCAAAGGTATGTATGCACCTTTAGATTAATTTTCTGGCATGTATATTATCTGTGTAAACTCTATATGTTCTTCCCATGGCCCACATGCAATCCACTTTTCTCCTGAGTTTTCACCTAGGTGATATTCTTAAACTTGTCAATAAAATGCCTTTTAAGCCACCAGAAAGCAAGAAGATACTCAAAATAAATTTGATGTCACTTTTTCGCCAACTTTTTGGTACTTTTTAAGTTGAAAAGTGCTGGAAACTTTATTTTAAGTTGAAGGTGAAAAATTATCTCCCAGGAGAAAACTCAGGAAAAAAGTGAATTGCACATGGCCCCATGTCTCTGCGGAGAAATTCACTGGAAAACTTTGGCTCCCTAGGAACTGGCATTTACAGGAGCTAATTAGATTTGGGTGGTGCCAATTAAGTAGCTGTCAGCTTAAATAATTAATCAGATGGCAATAAATGAATTGCCAGCTCCAAGATTAGAATAACTCCTGCAAACATTGATTCAACAATTGTAAATTCTTGTTCCCATGGAATAAAAATGTGCTGTTTAGTCAGATTGAATGCTCCTTACTATGCCGTGCTGTATTCACAAAGTGAATTACTATAGGTGTGTAGTTACTTTCTAACAAATGTGCCGAGCTCCAATAACAGTACAGTGGTCCACTAGCTCGGATGTCCAGCAGTGGATGCATTTCATGGCAAAGCGACAGAGGACTCTCAAAACAAAGGAGGGATAGGAAACAATAACCACTACTGGAAACAGTGGTGGGCTGATATATACAATGGGAGCAGTTTTCCTTGAATTCAGCTTGAGCTTTTTGTGTGTTCTATAAGTACACATTATGTAGGTTTTTTTTTTTTTACCAAGCACTTTTATAAAATGATAAGTTGACTTTGATATGAAAGCAGGTTTCTGAGTCACAGAAAGGTTCAAATGTACAACTGGTGATTTTTCTCATAGTGGTTTTAGAAAACAAAACAGTCCTTTAGAAGAATTGCAACAGAATGCCCAAGCAGATCAGGGAATGATGAACATAGCTGCTTACTTAGGCTTGGTTCACACATAAAAAGGTGTCCTGTCCAGACAGTTTCTGATTGCAAAATTTTTATTGAACGTTTCAAATATAACATGAGGTGAACAGCGTACATACTGTATATGAGTTGTGCATGTGATTCTTCCATGCAGGGGAGAGGACAATGTACATAGATATGGCACAATGGAGGCTCCAGCAGCCGGTTAGCATCTTATACTGGACAACAAACAAACAAAAATAGGGATGGGTAAAGATTGCTTGGGTTTGTAGCCAGCAGAGCTACCAGCCTATATTCCTGAAAAATCTTATGGGGTGAGAGGTCTTGAAGGGTCCTTCCTTCCTCTCAATGCACCCACCCCGGACCCAAAGGAGGAGAAATGGGGATAAAGGGAGAAAGAGAGAATACAGAGGAGAGGAGGGAAATTAAAAGTGAGGTAAAGGGGGGAGAGCATAGGAGTCCATAAGAGCAATACATGTTTCAAAATCAAGGTTTCAGAATCAAGGTTGCCATACTCGGGGAAAATTTTTTCAAAGGACACTGGTGAGATTTTTGTTAATCATAAAGTCTGACATGCGGGCCTTGGCCTCAAGGAAATTTGTGGGGGTTTTCTCCAATATTTGGCTATAGTCATTTTAATAGACAGAAAAAGGAAGGAGGCCAATTTATTCTGTGACTCTGATAGGCTTTCTATTTTACTGTGGAAGAGTACGATCCACGGATCTTTACGTACAATGATTTGAAAGAGAGATTGTAATAGCCCAAAAGCCCTGCCTGGTTAGTTTGGGTCACTGCCTCCAAATGTAGTACATCGTGTCCTCTCTCCCAGAGCCCCTAAAACACTTGGGGCCTGTTGATATGGATAGTTTGGTAAGTCTGGATGGTACCAAGTACCATCTGGTTAATACTTTGTAGGCTAATTCCATTGCGTAGACATTGGTAGAGCAACCTGTGAGTCTTTGCCAGCAGGGCTGGTGCTACCATAGAGGCAAAGGGGGAAATTACCCCAGGGCCCAGAGCCTGTAGGGCCCATAAGGTGTCTCCCCACAACTTAACTTTTGCTCCCCATGGGGCCCTGCAGTGTCTTCAGCAGAACCATGGAGTGTCAGCCCATGGCTCAGGAGTCCTGGCAGAAATTTGACTGCAACAAAGGGTCCCTACTGCCGCTTTTTGGTTGGTGGGTGTCTACTGGGAGGCCCCCTGGTTAATTTTGCCCTGGGGCTCCACTGTTACTAGAACCGGCCCTGTTTGCCAGCTATCTACCCTGTCAGTTTTTGACAGTTGTGATCAGTTTTGTATGTGTTTCTATGGGTGTGTTCACACATAAATCTGTACTTCTCTGGTACGGTCCAGTCTTGTCAGTTTTTATCAGTTTTGTATGTATTTCTATGGATGTGTTCACACATAAAAGGTGAATATTTCCAGTCCGGTCAGGTAAAGCTGATTGAAAACTGATACTAAACTGATAGGACAGAACAGTCCTGGATCAGACCGGAAATGTACAGATTTATGTGTGAACCAAGCCTTCAAACTGAATTATCACAAATACCTTCTATTTTATGAAGGCAAAATAACACTTACAAGAGTTGCTTATTCACTCCAAACACCATGACAAAAACAATAGTTCTACTAAATTCCAATGGTTTAGGTTGCATTCACACTATGCGCATTGTGGAGTGTATAATGTGAGTTTTAATAGCACAGCAATGCGTGACAGTAGTGCCATAATCTGTGCATTCACATTTACGTGTTGCTTCTACAGTGCATCATATAATAACATGAGCATTGTGCAACTGGCCAACGTACATGTTACGCCTGCATTACAAAAAAGTAGCAATGAGGTAGCAGGGCTGGAATTTCCATAAGGCACTGAAGGCACGTTCCTACAGGCACCTCATGTGGCAGAGGTGGCTCCCCTCCCTTCTCGAATGTCCCCTTCCTCAGCAGAGCTGGAGGCTGATGTTATTCCCCCCTCGACACCAGTCCAGCAGCCACAGGCATGTAGTTAGAAGTGGAGATCCAAGGCTTAATCAGTGCCTTTTGTGAAAGTGAGAGTAGCGTGGTGGGCGGTGTGGGTATTGCATCCACCTACATCTGTCCCCGCATGCACCAGCTGCAGACTTGATCAGCTGTACACCCATCCTATGGATCTGAGTGAACTTAACTTACCTAATCTCCATGCTCCCCTCCAGTGACTAAGCATTACCTTGTACTCATACTGTGCTGTGTGATCTGGTTTGCATGTATTCCTGTATTGTCTTATTGCTGTATGTCACCCCTAAATATTGTCTGTAACCTTAAAGAGAATCTGTATTGTTAAAATCGCACAAAAGTAAACATACCAGTGCGTTAGGGGACATCTCCTATTACCCTCTGTCACAATTTCGCCGCTCCTCGCCGCATTAAAAGTGGTTAAAAACCGTTTTAAAAAGTTTGTTTATAAACAAACAAAATGGCCACCAAAACAGGAAGTAGGTTGATGTACAGTATGTCCACACATAGAAAATACATCCATACACAAGCAGGCTGTATACAGCCTTCCTTTTGTATCTCAAGAGATCATTATACACAGGCAGTGTGCATAGAGGGGCCAGGAGGGGGGAGATGCATCACAGAACCACAACACTGAAGAACTTGGCAGCCTTCCAGACACAGGCTGACAAGTCTGACAAGAGAAAGACAAGTTGATTTATTACAGAGACTGTGATAGTATAAAGTGCTGCAGTTAGCCAGAACACATTAGAATAGCTTTTGGAACTTGTAGGATGATAAAAAACAGGATGTCATTTTTGTTACGGAGTCTCTTTAACTATTGTCCAGCACTGCATAATATCATGGTGCTTTATAAATACAATAAATAAAGCTGTATACTCTAGCCACACACACTGACATTTGCCGCCTGCTCTCCACATCTTAGTGGGGGTGGGCTTGAGGCAATGTACAGTGGTGACTTAGTTATGTGTAGCCCCCAATTGTGGGTAGCCCCATCCCAGATTGTGTGTACCCTGTTTTGTAAGGGTAGCCATATATATAATTATTATAATTTTTTTAATTATTAAAGTAGAGGTGGTCTTATACAACATTTTGCTGGGCAGGCCCACTCTTTGATTTACACCATTGCTAGGTTCATGTATACTTAGCTCTTTATGTGATAAAAGACATTGGCCTCAATTCACTAAGCTTAACTCCTGTCTTTAATAACTCTTCTTAGCTGTTTTACAGTTATCACCATGGTGATATAATTGTGATAACTGTAAGACAGCTCAGACGAGTTATTAAAGACAGGAGTTAAGCTCAGTGAATTGAGGCCAATGGCCTCAATTCACTAAGCTTAACTCCTGTCTTTAATAACCATTGGCCATTGGCCTCAATTCACTAAGCTTAACTTCTGTCTTTAATAACTCTTCTGAGCTGTCTTACAGTTATCACAATTATATCACCATGGTGATAACTGTAAAACAGCTAAGAAGAGTTATTAAAGACAGGAGTTAAGCTTAGTGAATTGAGGCCAATAAGGATCGGGATTGGGGGTGTGGTATATGTTAAAGGGCGGAGGTTAGGGCGCTAGAATCTCTGTGCCTACAAGCTCCTGATGTGTAAGTCTGACGTGTGAGGTAGCATGTGTTGTGACATGCGCATTGCCAGAAGATGCTAGATTCGAAATCTATGCCACATGCACACCCTAGTAGACTCAGAGTAAACCTACCCTTAGTGAAATCAGAGATTCACTTATTAAAATCAGACAGCATAAAAACTAAGATAATGCAACCAGGGCTAGCAAAGAGCATAAATCCTGAAACAAAAGCAACAATGGCATGCCTTTATGACAGATAGGAATGAAAAAAACTGTGCTAGAGTTAATATTTAAGAACCATGAAACCTTTGATGAAAAGAATCTGACATGCACATTGTCAAAAATGCACGTAAACCAATAGAATATTTATTGACAGTGACCTTTCTACAAGAAATAACAGTGTCAAAACATCTAGCCTGGCAAGGTGGAAAGTTTTTACATGAAATTAAAATGTGATTTCAAGAACACCATTTCTTCATGCACTTTGGTTCTTGAAGATAAATTTCACACTAAAGTGGATCATTTCACCAGTGGAATGTGGCTGGTTCTCTTTTATTTAGCTATAGGACAGTCTCTTTATATTTGAATGTGTTGGTGTATAAAGTGCAAAAGAAATATCTATTGTTCCCAGCAATGTAAATCAAAAGTAAATCTTATGAAAATATGAAATCCTACCATGTCTACATAACACCAATCCCTATGCTTCATCCAAGAATGTAGGCGAATGCATAAAGACAAAAAGGTCTCCATGATACATTATACTAAATAAACTATGAATGAAAATACTGTAATACTCCACCTTGGTCAATAAATTGCTATAAACATAAATCAGTGCGGTGCAAGTTTTTTTTGTAATTATATATTCTGTAATGTTATCCTTCTGTTTCAATTGTGAATGTCCAAAGCTGACTGTAAGCTGAATCTGAACTCGATTACAAGAAAGGCATCTGTATTCTCATTGAAGTATGGACAGCTTATAAAAAATGGATCTTTCTGCATAAATAATTAACTGTGCAGAGCAGGAGCCCTTATTACTAATTTTAACACTTGCACTCAGAAAACGTTGAAGGCTTTGTATGATAAACTCTGTTCTGAATTCTGTGGTCTAGATGACTTTTTCCTGTGCCAAAAAAAGTTATAGTAGCTGACATCGTTTTTTATATTCTAGTAATTTATAGAGTTGAAGTGAAATCTCCATCCATGTATGTGTTCCATTGTAGATACACTCATTGTTTGCACAGGATGGAGATAGAATCTGATGAGCTTCATTGTGTGAATTAGCATTGTTGTTTTCTACTTAGTGGAGGATGTAGCACAGGGCAATTCTTATGAGGACACTGTCTTCCTAATAGCTGCTTGCAAGGTTCAGAGACTCTGGTTCAGGTGGCAACCTCTTGTTCACTTAACCACTTGAGGACCCACCCTTTACCCCCCCTTAAGGACCAGCGCTGTTTTGAGTGATCTGTGCTGGGTGGGCTGTGCAGCCCCCAGCACAGATCAGCGTGCAGGCAGAGCGATCAGATTGCCCCCCTTTTTTCCCCCCTATGGGGATGATGTGCAGGGGGGGTCTGATCTCTCCTGCCTGCCTGGGTGTTGCGGGGGGGGGGGCACCTCAAAGCCCCCCTCCGCGGCGAAATCCTCCCCCTCCCTCTCCTACCTGGCCCCCCCCGGCGATCGAGGCTGCACAGGACGCTATCCGTCCTGTGCAGCCAGTGACGGGACGTCCCCTGTCACATGGCGGCGATCCCCGGCCGCTGATTGGCCGGGGATCGCCGATCTGCCTTACGGCGCTGCTGCGCAGCAGCGCCGTACAATGTAAACAAAGCGGATTATTTCCGCTTGTGTTTACATTTAGCCTGCGAGCCGCCATCGGCGGCCCGCAGGCTTTTCACGGAGCCCCCCGCCGTGATTTGACAGGAAGCAGCCGCTCACGCGAGCGGCTGCTTCCTAATTAATCAGCCTGCAGCTGGCGATGCAGTACTGCGTCGCTGGTCCTGCAGCTGCCACTTTGCCGACGCACGGTATAAGCGTGCGGTCGGCAAGTGGTTAAAGTGTACCTGAGGCAAACCTCGGGTACCCTACAGAGGCTTCCCATGCCATTCTTTGGTCCGCCGTTGCTGAGAGTGGACCCCCAAAAGAAATCTGACATGCTCTTGTTGGATTCTACCAGCACAAGCACAGAAATACTGCGCCTGTGCCGGCACAGCCTCCCCTGCACAGTAGGCCAGTGCTACTTGTGCACAAGCAGCTCTGTACTACTGTGCGGGTGCAGTGCGGTCATGCTAGTGCATTAGGAGGAGTGCGGTTGTGAATGTGCAGGCATTCTTCTCCTTAGGTAAGTATTTGATTTTTGACTCAAGGTTCACCCTGAATTCTCTTTAACTTTCATGTCTTACCCATTTGGGCATGTATAATATACCACTATGGGCACACGTGTTTGTATAGGATGTGATATCATCCATCATTAGCCTAGAGAGACCCCAGAATGATTTTGACCTAAATGCTGGTGACGGGCTTCCCACATATCATGGTGCTGGGAAAGTTCTGTGTATGTCGGAGATGTCATGTGCATTTGCTGGCTTTATATTTGTTGAGCTTTTTACTTTGGCTATGAAATTGGTTTCTATACCCTGTCAGCTTCTCCCATGCTGGTTATACATTTATTAGAGTACCATTATTTTTTGCTTCAGTTAGAGCCAGGCCTGAGGTGTATGAGAGGAATCGGTGCAGAAGACTTGGGTGCAGGATACAGCCTGTGTGGCTTATCCTGCTCCTGCACAAATTCCCATTGATTTTAAATACTATTCCCCCTCCAGGCCGCCATGGATGGTAGGGAATGAAATCATTCGGCTTCCAGCAATTGCTGGAGGCCGAATTATAGTGTTTTATAAGTAACTTCAGCGCTGAAGTTACTCACTGCTGGGCCCAAGTCTCCTGCACTGGAATGGCAGTGTTCGGGCCTGAGGAGAGGGTGAAGGATAGTGTTCTAGTGCACAAGAAATCAGAAACTGTGGTGAGGTAAAAGCACCGTACTTTGAATCTACATTTTTTATTGTAACACAATATTTGTATTGGTTACAAATATTTTCACTGCACCTACGTAGGAATAATAATGACAGTAATAATTATGCTATGGTTGGTATTAGTGATGATCATAATCTGCTAATTACAAGAAATGAAATGTAAAATGTCACAATTGTGACTACACATCCTCACAATTTCAAAATTCAACTGATTTGGAGTAATCCATTAATAATTTTATGTAATTACGTGTCATTTCCTGGTGACTTTAGAGGTTAATAGCAAAGCCCCCATACATGTTATCGTCACCAAAATTGCTATGTATAATAAGGGGAATAGTGGGAACAACATTTTTTTTTTCAAAAAGACTTTGAGAAAATAGAATTTAAAAATTCAAAAAAAATGCCTTTTTAAACTCTGTAAAATGACATGTTGCTGTGGTATACTTTACAGTGAACTTTACAGTGCTGTGGTACACTTTAAAGCAACTGCACATGCACGGCCCTAGCCACGCCCCTCCTCGGCCCCACTTCCTTGATCAGGAGTGCACTGTGCATGCACAGTTTCATTTTTTTTTTTTACTGCACAAGTGCAGAATGCTCCCAGTTACGGATACGCGATCAGACGCATGTGGCCTGGGGCTGCACCTGCACCTTCCAAACGGACACAGCACCTGAAGGGAAAAGAGCAGGGTGACAGTGATGGACCAGGACGACTACAGGGGGCTGGAAGAAGCCCCAGGAAAGTTAATCTGCAGACCTAGGTGTCACTTTAAGTTCCCTTTAAAGTTTACCACAGCAAAACGTAATTTTTACTTAGTTTAAAAACATATTTTATTTGAATTTTTTAAATCAATTTTCTCTAAAACTACAAAGTCTTTTTCTTTTTGAAAATGTTTTTTTTTTATATTGTCCCACTTTTGGTGATGATAACATGTATGGGGCTTCGCTATTAAATGCTAAAGTAAAAATTACATGTAACTGTAAAATTATGGATCCTAATAATTATTATTATTATTATTATTAAATTATGATGCAAAATTACGATTACGTGAAATTCAGGCTCATCACTAGTTGGGATTGGAATAAATCACAATCTTCTGTGCACACAACATTAAATGGCTGCGTCATTACACTTTGTTGTGTATGAATAAAGCAGCCTCAGGGCAAATAATCCTAAAAATACCTGCATGTCTGTAATCATTTACTTTGGCTGCAAAGTGCAAAATTATACCCTTATTTATGGAACATAGTCCTCTAAATTTTCTTGACATTTCAGATTTGAAGAGTCTGACCCTAAACCCTTTTCAGAATAGACTCCAGAGTTTTTGCTCTCCCATAAAACCCTTGTAACGATTGGTGTAGTACACAGACGTCTGATTATGTGTGATCTGCAGAATCACCAATAATACAGACTCTATACCCGATTATGTGGTGATCTGCAGTATCACCAATAATGCAAGTATAGAAGGCTGAGAACCAGAGGTGTAAAGTGTTTGGTGCAACAGTAGATAAATAATAGACCTTACTAGTGGAGCTGGTAAAGTACTATCAGTCACAGGAGTTGTATAACTTAAACTAAACCTCACCAGAGGAGCTGGTGGGTATTTAGTCAAAAGAGCACCTCACCAGTGGCAAGGGCCCACTGGTGAGTAGAGAGGTCAGACAGGCAAGGTTTGGCAACTGAGAGGCGAATACAGTACAGAAATGTGAGGCAGAAGAATAGTGAGTTATCAGGCAGAGGTTCAGCAACTAAGGTCAGATAGGCGGAAGTACAGAATCGATAAGCAATAGCAAGGTCAGAGTCTAGCCAGAATCATACACAGGTAATCAGCAATACAATATAACAATAGTCCTAGTCTTGTGTGAAATCCCTGGTTTCCTCCCAGATCAAAGCACACCGGATACTAGTCTAAGGTCTGAGCGTTAACACGAGTGTATTCGCAACAGCAGACAAGTTGCAAATGACCAGTGAAGGCTTAAGAAGCTGAGGAGAGCTCACAGCCACGCCCCTTACCAATCAGCCAATCCGAGTGGCGTCAGTCACCTCTGACGTCATCGGACCGGCAGGTCATCTGACGTGCCTTCCTCCAGCATAAAGGTCCTGTCTCCACGCGCGCCCGCGCGATACAGCGACCCTATGAGCACGAGACAGTACCGTTCCCGGCGTACTAGACGCCGATGGAATGGATGAGGCCTGTGAACAGGGAACAAAGGCGGCTGTGGATATACCCTGCGTGTCCGCAGCCGCTATATTTGCAGATGTTACAACCCTACTCCGGTATGCCTACCAATGGCTTGAATGCAGAGACTTTTGCCCACTTTCCCTCTCATTACAATTGTGTGTTTGTGTGTGTGTGTGTGTGTGTGTGTGTGTGTGTGTGTGAGTGTGTGTGTGTGTGTGTGTATTTTAAGTTGTGGAAGATTTATTGCTTTTTCTTTAGAGACATCATGGCTCAATTCACTTTTTCTTTCTCTCCTAAGTTTTCTCCTAGGAGACATATTTTCATATTCTGGTTAAAATATTTTTTCAGCAATCAGCAATTAAAAAGTACTAAAAAGTGTAGGTGAAAATGTATTGCCAAAATTGCTTGCTGGTGGCTTAGGAGGTATTTTATCGATAAGGTGTGAAAATATCTCAGAGGAGAAAAAGTGAATTGAATAAGGGTCTACAGTATGTTGTAATAAGTGCAGGTAAACAGAGGCGCCAAAAGAATAAAATAATATAATAAAAGGTTTAAAACATGGATGTGGTAGAGGTGGAAACCTAGCCACTCCAAAGGACACTAAAACAAGTATGTTTTAAAGTATAACACAAAACGATTTATACACTCCACAATATTACAACGCGTTTTGCGGGCGTGACTCCACTTCTTCAGGCAATTCAGTTAGGACTATATAGCTCCTCCAAGCAGACACAAAAACTGCCAATGTATTTGTCAAATACAACAAGTTTATTCACATACTCCGGGGGACAATGCAACGCGTTTTGCAGGTTTGATCCTGCTTCATCAGGCAATAACAACGGAGCAATAGCATATGTGGTCAGTAGACGAGCCAGGCACCTCTGTGAACAATTGCCTGATGAAGCAGGACCAAACCTGCGAAACGCGTTGCATTGTCCCCCAGAGTATGTAAATAAACTTGTTGTATTTGACAAATACATTGGAAATTTTTGTGTCTGCTTGGAGAAGCTATATACTCCTATCTGAAATGCCTGAAGAAGTGGGGTCACACCTGCGAAACGCGTTGTAATATTGTGGAGTGTATAAATAAATCGTTTTGTGTTATACTTCAAAACCTTTTAATATATTATTTTATTCTTTTGGCGGCTCTGTTCACCTGCATCTATTATTAGTCCACCCTTGGTGGAAGGGCGGAACATGTTCTACGTTTCTTCCTATCTACAGAGAGTGAATTCTTATTCTGAGTGGGGACAGGCTTGTTCTCCCCATCTGCCATTACAGTGGTTGTCTGTGAGGTAACCCTGGTTTGTGAGCATTCTTTACTTACCTTTCATCTCTCCTCCCTTGATCCATACATACTACACTATATCGGGCTCTCGGTGTCCATGTGTTCTTCATGTTGTAATAAAATATCTGAGTGCAATAAACAATTTTTATAAGTGTCACAAATTCTGATTATTATACCTTTGTCAGTACCATGTGACCCGATAATTACCATACTGTCATATGCAATACTGGAAATTGTCACAATGCCTTATATTTTAATGTCATGCATAGTTATGAAATATAAAGTGCTCAATTCGGCCATTTTCAACTACACTGATTTTCAGCAAGCGATTATCACTTCCCAAACACCCTAATAATAAGGAACAGAAAATATTGACTATACCCCAGAATATGCTCCATGAAAAGTATGGGCCGTCTGTCCTCTCCTCCTCTCCCCAACATCTCCTATAGGTATAGATGCATTACTCTTATGGTGGTTGGATCTTAATATTCCATGATCCTCTAATCTGCATGGCCAGCTAAAAGATCAAAACACATGAGAGGCCCTTAAAGCTTTGAGGTGTACATATTTGACCTTAAGCTTTGACCTGTCCATATTGACCGTTGTAACTTGGTTACAACAGTCACCACTTTCTTCGATAGAGAGATGGGAATCATGATATATAGCTTTTTTCTCCAAGTTAATTGTGCAAATCCCAAAGGCTTAAAAAACTGCATGAGCAAGTTGTGTACTAAGTGACATAAAAATAGATAATAATCTCAGTAAAACTAATAACTGCTTCGATAGCTCATTTCCTAAATGTAGCTTTTCCATTTAATTTAACTAATTATGTTATATATCCATGAATAACTATGACTGAAATTAAAATAGATTATTCTTACACCATATTTTAAAAATAACCTTAATGTCATTATCTGGCTTCAGTTTGGTACAAAGGAATCCACTGTAGGGTTGATTGACAATTATAAATGGGATGACTTAATAATGACTTAATCATAGTCTGAAGTAAAAAGGCAAACATCTATTAAATGATTTTAGTTGCTGTCATACGGTTAATGCAGAAACACTTAATGTTCTAAATAATAAATGGATGCCTTCAGTATCAACTAAAATGTGACATTAAAATGTAAATAAATCTAATGCAAATAATACGATATTAAGGAGTAACCAAAGATTGAACTTCATCCTAATCAGTAGCTGATACCCCCTTTCCCACGAGGAATCTATTCCTTTTCACAAACGGATCATCAGGGGGCTCTGTATGGCTGATATTGTGGTGAAACCCCTCCCACAGTGTGATGTCAGCACCAGGGTGCTGACATCACACTGTGGGAGTCTTGTTGCATTGTGGGAAATAACAGCTGTTTCCAACTACCAAAAATGCATTATCTCTTTCCACAGACATCACCTTCCAGCAGTAAAAGTGTCACCATGTGGTAAATGTCAGAATGTAAATCAGGGAGAGGAAAGATTTTACAATGGGCAAACACTGACTAAATCATTTATAAATAATTATCGTAAAAATTAAGCACTTTTTTCATTACACAATTTTCACTGCAGTTCCTCTTCAACTTAAAGTTAAATGCTAGGTTACAACATGACAATATATGAACCTCATACACAATTGATATTTGACATTTTGCAAAAAATCATCTCTACTGCCTCAACAAACCAGCTGTATGTGCCTTAATGGCACTGAAAACCACCTTGACGAGAGTCTTGCTTTTGGACAGGATACCTCCGACATCATCACATTGTATTCCCCACTCACCCCATCTGCCAGAAGCTACTTTGTTGCCTCTCCTCCTCCTCCATAGCAATAGACATGTTGCTAGCCAGCAGTCTGTACAAGCTTGGACCTAAGGTAACTAGTGCCGATCCCTGTTGGGCAACAGTCCTGATACATATATATGGGGCTTAGGTGGCATACGTTTGATAAAGTATTATTAAGAAGACTAGCAGACCCAAGCCCATTTAAAAATGGGCTCTAGGTCTGTGTTTTCTCGCAGCCGCCCGCCGCCTGTTACTGCGTATGCGTGCGCACCCGCCACGTGTGTGCACCCACCGCAGACCCGGCCACCCACTCACACGCCCGCCCAGCTCCCTGGCCCCGTCCTCCTGTCTCTGTGAGGCTGGTTATGTTCCTTTGTTATATTTAGTCTTATTTAACCTCCCTTGCGGTATGATTCTAGGGTCTAAAAGTGGCACAAATTTTTCATGTGCTTTTAGACCCTAAAAGGAGGAAGACATTACTGCAGAGAGATCTGCAGCAGCCCCTGCACAGACTCACCTCCCCAGCATCTTTTTCCTATTACTCCGAGCCTGACTCTGGGCTACTGCCAAGGAGGTTAAGCACAACTCTGAACAGCCAAGGCAGCCAGGCAGACATGGACTTAACTTGGGCTATTTCTGTGGTTTGCTACACCAAGTAATGCCTGCATTATCTGCCTGCATTATCTGTAAGTAGCAGTCAATGCTGATTTTTAAACATTAATTTTGTTATGAAAACACATAATCTAATCTTCAAATAAATATTATTTGTATATATTTATTCGTATAAAAAAATGGTGTAACCTCACCCACAAAATAACGGTATCAACAATAACAATAACACTTCTATAGCACTTTTCTCCCATAGGACTCAAAGCGCTTAGGCTCTCTTTTAGATTCAGTAATTGGTAGTAGGATGAAGTATTAACACAGGTGGGTTCTCAGTCTGGATTTAAACACGTTCAGAGATGTAGCTGTCCTGATCTGCTGAGGTAAGGAGTTCCATAATGTAGGAGCAGCATGACAGAAGGCTCTGGGACCAAAAGTTTACAAGTGGACTCTGGGTATGACTAGATTATTAGAACCTGTAGATCTGAGATTGCAGGGATTGCTACACAGCTGTAGCATTTCTTTCATGTATCCATATATCCAGGGCCCAGATTATATCATGATTTATATGTCAGTAGGCCAATTTTGAACAGGACCCTCCATTTTATAGGTAGCCAGTGAAGGGAGTGCAGGACCGATGTTATATGTTATAGTAATTAACAACATTTCTTTGGATTGTATGTATTAGCTAATATTTCAATTTTATTTCAGAAATAGTATCAATTTTTCCTGATATCAGATAAAAATCAGCAGCGGCGGGGGTTTCGTCGTCTCGTCGCTCGTTCGCAATTTGGCCGCTGTACCGCCGCGCACCTGACCAACCAACCTCGGCCCGAAATTTTCCAGCATGCGCGATTGACCGTGCGGCCATTTTCTGTCCTGAAATTGGTTGGTTTGTCAGTCGGACAGGCACTTGGCAGCACCAATTTTCATCCAATTTGAAATATAATAATCGAATTGGATGGTCGATTGGTTGGTTGGTCGCCTAGTGTATGGTCCCCTATGGTCCCCTTAGTATCAATTTTTCCTGATATCAGATCAAAATCAGCAGCGGCGGGTATTTCGTCGTCTCGTCGCTCGTTCGCAATTTGGCCGCTGTACCGCCGCGCACCTGACCAACCAACCTCGGCCCGAAATTTTCCAGCATGCGCGATTGACCGTGCGGCCATTTTCTGTCCTGAAATTGGTTGCTTTGTCAGTCGGACAGGCACTTGGCAGCACCAATTTTTTATCCAATTTGAACTATAATAATCGAATTGGATGGTCGATTGGTTGGTTGGTCGCCTAGTGTATGGTCCCCTTTAGTTTTCCTTTAACCATTACACTAGCCAGCCACTGCCACTGAATACATTGAATACGGCTGCATCGTATTGCCTTATGTATCTTTATTGATTCAAATGCTTAATGTTACTTGGATTTTATTGTAATAACTTGATGTGCTGAGTTAAAAACATATAATCTCTTCATTAATGTCAATGTTCCATCTATGGAGACCCGACCTCACTAGTACATTTTGTGCGAAGTTACTTTTACCCCTTCCTCCCCCCCCCCTGTCCCCTCTGACTTTCTTTCTGACTGCATATCACAGTTATATATGTTGAAGACTGGGATGTCTACAGATGATACATTTTATTCTAAAGGTTATCTTGTGTTATACCTACTGTTAATATATATGACTTCACTGTTAGTAGAATAATGGTGTTTATTCCAATATTTACTTCACCAAGAAGTGGTAATATTTCTCCTTTTTTCAATAAATACTTGTTATTACTCAATGTTGTTATTCCTTCTCTAAGTGAATTGGGATCTTACAGTGATTTACTTAAAGAGAACCTAAACTGAAAATAAAAAGTCAAAATAACCATACCCAGGTCATACTTACCTCCTGTGTTGTCTACTCCTCAATCTCTTTCTCCTCTTCTGTGTCCTATTTGTCCACTGTGATCAATGAAATTCTCCATCCTCCATTTTGAAAATGGCCATTACCCCATAACAGCTTCCTGGTCAGCACACTGTTAAACTGTAATATCACGTACTTGAGCCATAGGGAAACATGGACATTACCGTGCACATTCATTTGTAACTGACAGCTGCTGATATATAACTGACAGCAACTGGTATATTTCAGTTCTGACAAAATATTGTCAGAACTGGGAAGAATCACTGTAAGAAGAAAATGGTGAGTTTCTGAGAGAAACTGCCGGTGAGGTTAGTATGTGATATTCATTTGCAGCTACGTCATGTGTTTATTTTAAATACATTTACACACTTCAGGTTCCCTTTAAGGTAACCTGTATTTGTTGATGTTTTGTTTAGAAAATTTTCAATAAAAATGTATTTACGAAAAAAAACCACATATAATTTTCCCTTTTGTATTTCAAATGAGCACAGGCAAGAGTGACAAATCATACTTGAACCAGCCACTGTGTGTCTCTGCTTTAGTTAAAATCGTTTTTTCCCTGAGCCAATATGACAAAAGGTTTTATGTTCTAATACTATAAGTACTCTAATAATCATATAGTGTCGGCTGTCAGGCAATGATTATATCATGAAAATAGCTGGAGGTTTCGTATAATTACTTTATAAGATCAGTGATTAAAACATGCTATGTAACTTTAGAATAAGAAAGCATTGAAAGCTAATGTGTGTTCATGCCTATGCAGGAAGAGTGTTGTTATTATCAAGGTATTATTATTATTATTCTCTTAAGTATAGAATATAAAAATAAATTTAACTAAAAGAGTTAATAAGCTCTCACTTATATACCTCACTGTTGTGGAGATCCATTCAAAGTATTTGGATTTATTTTAAAGGAAGGTTCTTCTTTAAGACATTGTATGCAGGCCGGAATTAACAGAGAGGGAAGTCTTTATAAATTTAGAAGTGTTACCGTAGGATATAAGGGAATTTCCGTTGGTGACACTGTTAGTATTTTGCCTGAAGCTCACTGTAAGAGATTGAAAACAAGTCAAGGTACATATTATTCGTCCTTTAACACAAATGGTAATCTTCACTGTTTGATCATTTTGCTGAGAAGAAACAGGATGCACTTTTAAATTTAAAGTGAATCTGAGAGGAAGGGGCATAAAAGTTCTATACATACCTGGGGCTTTCTCCAGCCCCCTCCACACAGATTTCTCCCTCGCCGCGGTCTAAAGCCCCTTAGATTCGCCCATAGCATTCACGTTCTTCACGGTAAATTGGCTTACCACAGCTGTAATCGGTAATCGGTTATTGAAATCAAAATTTTAAGTGGAAATGCCACATTAATGCAATTCAGTAATTTTAGCCCAATTACAAAACTCAGAAGAATTGGAACAATCAGAGAAAGCAGTTTTTTTTTCCTCAAAAATTGGATTACCACGGTAGACCAATCACAAGACTCGGATACTACCAAGTATTTTGGTTTTGCGATTGCCCTAAAATGTCTGTGGTATTCTGATGACCACAGTAAAATTATGCATTCTCTGATTGGTTCAATACTCAGAAGTATTATAATTACCGGGTAACTAACTTTATTAACAAAATGACAAAATAAGACTTTCCTTTGAAATCAGTAATCGTATTTCAGAAATCCATGGAAATCAGCAATTGGTAATCAGCATTTTTTGGTAATCGGAATTTACACAAAACCGAAAATCAGCATTTCCGGCCATACCTAGTGGAACAGTGCAAAAACAAATAAATTGCTGACAACCACCCAGACACACATATAAAGCACATGCAGGATTTCTCAAGAGCTACTTTGTGAAGTGAAGCAGCCTACAGAAAAGCAGCTAGTGAATAAGTGATGTTGATACTTTGCTTCAATTCAGAATTATTAGCAACCAGTTAACCCTACTTTAATTGCAGCTTTCAAAGTGTCTAAGAGGTGTATTCACTAAAATGCTTTAAGCAAAATAACGTGTGTAAAGTCTTACCATGCCATAAGTAGAGCAAAATGCAATACATTATATGCAATGCATTACACTCTACTCATCGTGTGTAAGTCTCTGAGCAGTATAATAATCTCACATTACAGATTCTGTATGCCTCACATAGCTTCAGCCTTTCAGTAACAGTAAGACACTTTAAACTCATTTTCCTTTCACACACAGTTTACATTATGTGGAACACTTCTAAATGACGGCTTTGTAAGACACTCCTGGTCTGAGAATGCATTAGGCATTTAAAAAAAAAGTGTAAAAAAATGAGGAAATTAAAGCAAAGTTATGCAAACTGTATGTTGTGAGGTTAGAGTGGATATCCCTGGGGTAAATCCAACCACGTCTGACTTTGACATGTTGTGAATTCTAAAGTAGCCATTTCCAGTTGGTGTTACAGGTGTACGGCTGGGGGCACATACCAACATTTGTTGCTCTGCTAGCTACTTTTTATATAGCAATGGATGATCCATTATGTGCAGTGTAGTATTACTTTCATACATTATGACCACGCTTTGATAAATCACTTTGCAGTCATTTGCGTATCATTTGGCAGGTTTAGGCTAAGTTCACAGTGGGGAGTTGCTTTACGATCCCTGTAAAAAGAGGAATGCACCAGAGGGGTCATGCTTACGGTGCAACGCATGCAGTGAAGCATACAGTACTTATGTGTGTTATGGCCCTGCATGTATTGCGTTATGCCCGATGGATTCATCGTGCCACATTTCTAATACACTGATGTGAACGTACCATTACAATATAATTGCATCGCCTTAGCAATGTGAATATATTGTCTTACACAACTCACTACTATGAACATAGCCTCACTTCTGCGTTGGCTCTAAGTTTCTAAGGTTGGACCCTAGAGAGCAATGGAAAGCCTGTGTGATCCAGGGAAACCCTGATCCCTGGATTCTTTTAAAAATGTTCTGCTGTAAAGAAATATTTACTCCATAATTCAGCCTGTAGTGTTCATCATTGTTGATCTTAATGTATAATTTTGCTTTTGTGAATTTTCATATAGAGCCCATTTACACTTGCAGGTTAAAGTGAACCAGAGACGAAGCACCCTTATGTATTTTACCATATATATCAGTGGGAACATTAGAGAAAACACCTACCCTGCTCTCTGTTTCATTCTTCACTGTTCAGCTTGCTTGTTAACAGCCCTGATAAAATTCAGACTGAGCATTCAGTCTGGCTTTGCTCAGGAATAATTATAGCTGAGTCTGTGTTCTCTGATGTCTTTTCAAGCCCAAGCCTGCCCCCTTCTGGCTCTGCTCAGGAACCATTATAGCTGAATCATTATAGCAAAGCCAGACTGGATGCTTAGGCTCCTTTTTGAGGTATGTTGTGGTGCGCTGGAAGTATCTAAGCAAGGGCAGCAGCATGTTACCACACGCATTGCGCTTAAAGGGGTTCTTCCGCAAATGAGGAAAAAATAAAAAATGGTTTATGCATAAACTATTAAACATCCTTCTAAAATAGTGTAAAAGTTTTTTTTTTTTGAATGAATGGTTTCATCAATATAACATGTATTGTAAATAGTGACTTATGAAGGACTGGGAGGCTAATCCATTTGTTAGGGGTGTTTTTTTTTTACTTTCTTTTACAACCATGACTGCTGCCTACATAGTTTTCAGTGGTATAACCCACTTCTAGCAGGAATCACCGTTGAATCAAATTGAATCAAATCATGAATCGGACATGTTAGATTGTCAGATCAAATCATATCAATGAATCGAATCAAATTGAATCGAATCTGACAAAGAATCATATGGTGTAGATGGGACTGATTCTCCCTGCAGCTTATGACTCTTCACAAATGAGTCTCTGCATCCGGGGTCTGGTTGCCTAGCAACAGTGTAAACACATATTCAGCAGCTCAGCGGAGCTCAGCTATTAGGGTTATAACAGCGATTCCTGCTAGAAGTGGGTTATACCACTGAAAACTATGTAGGCAGCAGTTATGGTTGTGAAAAGAAAGTTAAAAAAAAACCACCCCATAAACAAATGGATTAGCCTCCCAGCCGTCATCCATCACTATTTACAATCCATGTTATATTGATGAAACCATTCATTTTTAAAAAAAAACTTTTTACACTATTTTACAAGGATGTTTAAAAACCACTTTTTATTTTTTTCCTCATTCGTGAAAGAACCCCTTTAACTCGCTGTGTTTTGGGGTAATTATTATTATTATTATTATTATTGATTTATAAAGCACCAACATATTCCGTGGCGCTGTACAAAGTAAGAAACAAACATGGGGTACATAATAATACAGACAATGGTGTACACCAAAATACAAGAATGGAAGTCTATGGGCAATGCAGTTAAGTGTAAATCGCGGAGTATCATGGGGCACATGCCCTGACCGATGGGAATTCCAATGAATCCTAGTGATGGACTATGCCAGCAGGGCCAGCACTTCCTTAGAGGCAAGGGGGGCAATTGCCCCAGGGCCCCAGAGCTTGTAGGGGGCCCCCAAGGTGTGTGTTCCCTCCCCTCCAGCTATGCTGACCCCGTACTTGCCTGCTGGGAGTGAGGAAGAGCGGTGCCATGGGGAGAAGTCTGGAGCGTAGAGCTTGGTGCTGCCTCCTGTATCCTACCTGGATCAGGTAAGACCCAAATGTGTGTACACTCTGGATTTGTGAAGGGTAGGAGGAAGGGAATAATGGGGTTCCCAACAATACTTTTGGGGACATATGATGGACACATAATGATTTTGTGTGGCTGGGAATGTGGTGGGAGGGGTCCTGGTAGTCAGTTCGAAGGCTAAGGGGCGCATTTCTAGGGGCCCCCCAAGTTACTTTGCCCCAAGGCCCCATTGTAACTAGAACCGGCCCTGTATGCCAGCAGCAGTAACAGACACTTACAAGCAGCTGCCACTGTGCCACCAGTAGCAGCAGTCACTTGTTAGCCACTGCTGTGCCAGCAGCAGTATACCTGCATACTGAAGAGGACATGCTAATTGCACACGGTATATGGTTTATTACCTTTGGAAATGTTCTTTTTGACAAAATGGAGTAGGCATAAAGTAGCCAGGAGCAATCAGCAAAAATTTTGTTTAACTTTGCTAGCCACCTCTGCAGCAACCTTGAGAACGGTGATATGGCCCTTAGCCTAAAAGTTTGGACACCCCTGTCACAGAAAATAATTTTTCATTTTCTCTTTGAAATAACTTTTCAGCACTTTGCAAATTGTGTTTAATTTTTTAAATTTTCTAGGCCGGCCCCCAGCAACCTTAAGAACTGTGATACAGCCCTTGGCTAAAAGTTTAGACACCCCGATTGTAGGTACTGTATGTAAGGATCCCTCCTGTAGCGTATACTGTCCGTTACAGTGGAGCTGCAACGGACAGTTCTGGCTTATCTGCTAGCATTCGGTTGTGCATTTGCAATGGGTCTCATTGTCATTTGCAATCGCTGCAGTTCTGGGCAGCTCAGGATGCCGTCATCATTCCACCAATTGCTTGTTGCAGCTGAGCTGCGGCCAGATATCCCTGGATTTCCTTCATGCATGTTGTTATATAATACTGCATGTATTTCTTATGGGAGTCCTTTGCATTCACAGCCAGCTAGCAAATGGTAATCAAGCCAGTTCAGGATTGAGTGATTACCATTCAGCTGTGTGGAGATTTGCATACCTGCATCCATTGGCTGATGCCGGCATGAAAGTCTGCCTCCCATTTTGTACCCCGCCCGTCATAGTGGTCAGTACGCTAATCTACTGGGCACCTTGTTACTCTGTATAGTTCTGTTATTGTAGTTCTATGCGACCTTATTACTTGTGCTTTAGCTAGTTCTTGATAAATATACATGCAGACTTGCTAATATATATTTATCCGTTAGTTGAGCTGTTTCTTATTTTTCTTATCATTGTATATTCCTTAGTTCCATGCTTGATGGCCGTTCGCTGCATCCGCGGTGGATCAGTGAAGTCCATTATCCAGATAGCTTGGATTCTGCCATCACCACGTTGTGACTGTAGTATTCCTGCTACTCTAGTTTCTGGGAACGTAACTATAGGCTGCAGTTGCTATTAGTTACGTTCTATCCTGTAGTCTTGCCTGGGTGGATGCTTGCTGGTGACTGTTGTTAGCCCACTTGCTCTGTTTCTGTGGACGTGACTGTGAGCTGCGGTTGCTACTAGTTATGCTCTAATCTATAGTCCTGTCTTGTACCTGTCTAAATACTTGCTGCTAAGGCAGCACAGTGCAAACTAAGGCAGCGCAACATTGCACTGCGCTGCCATTGTGTTTTATTTGTAGCGATATCGGAAGCCCAGAGCTGCAGTTGCTCTGGGCAGCCTGTGTAACCTCCTCCATTATCCAGCCTTGTTGTGCTGGGTGGTCAGAAAGTATGACCCCCAAGCATTACACTAGAATTTCACTGACTTCCTCAATTAAATACTGTTACTCACTAGGGCCAGCAAATTGAATATAAATTGCCAAGCAACCCATCATTGAATAATAAAAAAATATAACATACAATAATATAAATATCAAAAAGGCAGTATGGAGCTAGTGGATGCCCCTTAGATGCGATCTGGCCCCCACAGTCTGGACCTGGCTGCTCCCGATAAAACCATTGCAGTAAAAGAAGAAAAGAGAGGGGCGCTCTGAGTCCGTTGCACCGCTAGACTGTGCTCTAATAGGACAGGTCTCACCTGTTTGCGGTGGGGCTTGCACAGCGTACACAGCCCGGATCTGCCTTGTCCCTCTTAGCCGAGCCGGGGACTGAGCTCTGACGCGGGGCGGAAGTGACGTCACTCGCTCCAGGAAGTAGTAGGTCAGTTGCCGGGTAACGCCAGACAGCCCTGTACGTAGCTTCTGGCCCTGTGCAATGTATATTGCTGAGCAGGAAACTTCACGGAGGTGGAGGTAGATAGACTTGGATATGATAGGAATATAAAACTTAAAATGGGATCACTTAATAGGACCGGCCAATATTTCGAGAAAATGTCTCTGCATTCCTCGGCCTGTCCAGAGTAGTTAATTACCATGGGTGTCTGTTTCTCAAGGGGTTTCTCTTTTTATAATTCCTTTAGGCCACTATGTTCTTTATATCCTATACATTATCTCCTGTCCCTTTATTAGGTGCTTTACGGCACCTGCTCCTTACTTAGAAGTAATATGAATCCCTGGACCCCACCCACTGCAGTGCGGATTGGTCAAGTCGGGTCTTTGTATGGAGGGGAGGGTATTTATTTCCGAGAGATGTTTAGTTCCACAAGCATTAACTTAAAAAATCGGAGACTGTATCTCCGCGAAACGCGTTGTTTTAATAAAAAGTTTTATATTCCTATCATATCCAAGTCTATCTACCTCCACCTCCGTGAAGTTTCCTGCTCAGCAATATACATTGCACAGGGCCAGAAGCTCCGTACAGGGCTGTCTGGCGTTACCCGGCAACTGACCTACTACTTCCTGGAGCGAGTGACGTCACTTCCGCCCCGCGTCAGAGCTCAGTCCCCGGCTCGGCTAAGAGGGACAAGGCAGATCCGGGCTGTGTACGCTGTGCAAGCCCCACCGCAAACAGGTGAGACCTGTCCTATTAGAGCACAGTCTAGCGGTGCAACGGACTCAGAGCGCCCCTCTCTTTTCTTCTAATAATATAAATATATCATCCATAAAATTAAGTGTTAAAAGACTTGAGGGAGGGGATACAGAGGTCACCAAGACTGTGATAGCCAACAACCAACCAATACACGTAGCTAATCATCAGCATCCAATACACGTGTTTAAAACACCATAACTGAAGGACTACCACTGTGGGTGGGTCCCCCCACACCACCAGATAACCACAACAGACCTCCACACCATGGCTGCAATGACAGAAAAAATGATGCAAATAGTTAATGAAAAGAACATTATTACCCCCAAGTTATCCTAATAATACACTTAACAGTAAGGGCCGGTCTCCACTTGTCAGTTTTTCTGTGCGTCAGTTTTTCTGCATGAGTTGGCTGACAGTTGTGCATTGCTGTCAATTGTTTTTCTGCATGTGAAAAAATGCATTCAAGTGTCAACTAGCCCACTGATTAAAATTGGCTGCAGTTTTTCTGTGCAGAAAATGCACAGAAAAACTGACGAGTGGAGGACCTAAGGCCTGGGACCCACTAGTAGCCTTTTCTAAGAGCTAGTTGTCACACGCCCCCTAGTGGCCTTCCAATCAATGCCTTCCAATCTATTTCGACATACAGACCAGACCATCCAACCTTGTGGATGAAATCGGTGCACTGAAACTGATGGAATTGAGCAGCAGACAGGCTAGAAGGGAGCGTGTGAGCTACAGAAACACAAACTACACACTATTTCAGGTATCTGCCACCACCTCTGTAAAGGATAGAAGACCTACTCTGACTGATTCTAAAACCTGTCAATAAAAAAAATGTTAAGACACTCTATTCTGGCTAAAACAACACAATCTTTCAGGGTAGCAAATCTTCAGAAAGGCTAGAATTCTTTCTGCCTGGCTGAAAGCAGGTTTGCAGCTGAGAAAAAATTACTTAAAAGTCTTATTATTATAAATGCAATATAAATAATTTTATATACAGAAAATTATTAAAAGTAACAATTCTAAAGAAAAATAGTTCAGTGTAAAATAAAAGGGGAAAACAAACGAAAATGTATACTTTAAGCGAAACCATAACCAAGAATTGAACTTCCTCCCAATCAGTAGCTTATTTCCCATGAGAAATCTTTTCCTTTTCTCCAGTAGATCCTCAGGGGGGTCTGTATGGCTGATATTGTGGTGAAATCCCTCCCACAGTGTGATGTCAGGACCATGGTTCTGACATCACACAGTGGGAACCTTGTTGCATTGTGGGAAATAACAGCTGTTTACAACTGCCAAAAAAGCAAGCAGCATCTCCTTCCACTGACATTACTTGCCAGCAGTAAAAATGTCACCATGTGATGAATGTCAGAATGGAGTTCCTCTTTAAAGGTTGTAGGGGAGATGTCCTTTTTTGTGGAAGTCCAAGAAAGTCCTTTGTTTCAGAATAAAAGTTCAAACAAGATGGCCACCAGCCTAGGTTCTCATGCTGCGAGGAGAAGGCCAGCGCATAACACAAAGGCTGCATCTGAAATGACCAACAGCTCACATGTTCAGCACCTCTAATATGCTATCTGCACACTTCGCATTCAATTCAGATGCAAATCATATGCATAACTACTATTACTTACCATGCAAACAGGAAACTCAGGAATACGGGCTGGGAGCAGCTAACCTGGGGGAAGGGGGGGGAGGGGGGTGTTGCGCATCCCTAAAAACACGCTGCAATTGACTGGTTAATCGCTCAGGCATGCAGCACCTCTATTAGGCTGAGAATGTATGCCCTGCGTCCAAACCGAATGCTACATTTATTATACTATGGAGGAACTTTGGCTTCCACTATAGTTTGCATGCAAAGTATAATAATCCGATAATAATCCGAACATTTGTATAGCGCTTTTCTCCTTTCGGACTCAAAGCGCTCAAGAGCTGCAGCCACTGGGACGCGCTCAGGAGGCCACCATGCAGTGTTAGGGAGTCTTGCCTTGAACTCCTTACTGAATAGGTACTTGACCTAGCCAGGATTTGAACCCTGGTCTCCCATGTCAAAGGCAGAGCCCTTAACCAGTACACTATCCAGCCACTATACTGGACACTTGCGCCACGGTGAGGCAGACCTCCGGGCAAGTGGGCTAACTTAAATTAAAAACAACATATGTATAACCTTGGGAGCAGCTAAGCAAAAATGTGTAACTTACATTTTAATGGACAGCGAGGAGAGGGCCAGCGCATATCACAAAGGCTGCATCTGAAAGGACCAACAACTCACATGTGTAGCACCTCTAATAAGCTATCTGCACACTTTGCATTCAATTCAGATGCAAATCATATGCATAATTACTATTACTTACCAAGCAAACAGGGAACTTAGGAATACGGGCTGGGAGCAGCTAACCTGGTAGTTACATACGAGCAAAATTATGAAAGAGGGGGGGGGGGTTTGCGCATCCCTAAAAACATGCTGCAATTGACTGGTTAATCGCTCAGGCATGCAGCACCTCTATTAGGCTGAAAATGCATGCCCTGCATCCAAAACAAATGCTACATTTATTATGCTATAGAGGAACTTTGGCTTCCACTATAGTTTGCATGCAAAGTATAATATACTGGGCACTTGCACCACGGTGAGTTACACCTCTGGCCAAGTGGCCTAACCTAAGTTAAAAACAAAATATGTATAACCTTGGGAGCAGCTAAGCAAAAATGTGTAACTTACATTTTAATGGACAGCGAGGAGAGGGCCATAAGGGCTATTACTTACCATGCAAACAGGAAAACTTAGGAATACAGGCTGGGAGCAGCTAACCTGGTAGTTACATACTAGCAAAATTATGAGGTGGTGCATGCCTGAGCGATTAACCAGTCAATTGCAGCATGGTTTTAGGGATGCGCAACCCCCCCTCGTTGATAATTTTGCTAGGTTCTTTTGCTGGCTGTGTGCAATCCTTATGATGGTAAAATGGAGGACTGAGGTTAAATTCCAGCCTGTTCCTTCTGAATGATCCAGCTTTTAGGGCGGGACCTGGAGGCATAACCTGGGCTGGAGTATGGGAGTGTTTTATTTTTGGCAGGAAATTTTACTCCAAAAAATACAACGTTTTCATGTAGCAGACCCTGTGTATCAGACACAAATAAAAATAACAAATTGACAATCCACAGAAAATATCGGTCTCATTGACACTAGACACGAGTATTTTACAATACTGGGTTAATAAGATGTATAATAACGCATCTGTGGCTTACCGCAGCTCCTTAAAAGGGATACCAAAACATTCAGCGAGACACTACAAATCAAATGTTACAAGTTCCATAACTATCCTAGGCATGGTATCTCTTAACAAGGCAAAATCAAACATTTATTCCCAATATGCTACATTGGTGCCAGTAATTCACACCTATTAGGTGAACTAGTAAAGGGACTTCTTTTGTACCCGTTATTTAAACACAAACATTGGCCTCCTAGAAGACCAGCTGTAATCACATGAATAGACGGACCCCAGAGTTTCCTTCTGTTGCCCCTAGGCATGCAATTTGGGTTGGGATAGAAGAAAACAATCAGAAAACTGACTGATTGTGTTTCTTCCTGAATTGATTGCATTTCCTAAGGGTTTATCTGTGACACTAGTGATTAGAAAAGCTCTTTCTAATATAATGCTATGGGCCTTCTTTGTATAAAATCACATTGCTCAAGTGGGATCACACCCATAGCACTACATTAGGAAGAGCTTTTCAACTCACAAGCCGTTACAAAAGGCTTAGAAAAGCGCTGCTAATGGGTTCCAGGCCTAACTGCCTGTCAGCCTCTTTATTTGCCAGGTGCTTGCAGTTGGCTGCAAATGTCCAGCACTGGTACAGGCACTCCCACTCAGCTGCATTATTTGCAACCACTAGGTGCTTACTCCCAGCAGCTGGGTGGCTAAATGGCCGTCTGTGTGAAGGAGGCCTCAGGCAGGCCAGGCATGTGCAGTTTCATAGTGCAGATTCAGATTGTTATATACGTATATATATGCCTGTTTGTGATGGTTTTTTTTTGTATCTTAAGCTTTTTTTGAAAAAAAAAAAAAGGGGGGGGGGGGGAGGGGAGGATAAGACTTGTCAATTGAGCAAGCTAGACTTCTCTTGTGATGTTTGTAGCAAAAGTTTGAAAACTAACGTCTATACCTAACTGGTAACCATTACTATTGGTTTTCTTTTCTATTACGTTTTTTTTCCTAAAAGAACCAATCAGTTTTCTCAATACTGTCCATAACAGCCAGCTGAGAATTGTCTCTGCTAACATTTTTGTGATGTATTTGAGAGAGCGCTGTTTCTGTATGTGCTAGGATCATATTTCCAAGCAATGACTTGAAATTATATTCTGCCGACAAGTGAATTATAAGACAATCTGCCTACAAGACCTCTTGCATGTACACTGTTTGCATACTTTGTCCTTTAGCACCACCTGCTGTCTGTGTTGACACATGTATACAGTCTGTCCAAAATTTTGATTTACTACTGGACGTATTTCTACAGTAATCATTTCAATACAAAATCACAATTAGATGTATTTAAATGACATATAGGTATAATCTAAACTTGATTGGGGATCTGAACAGGAAACAGGCTAAAGTGAAAATAACCCCTTTAGTAAGTCAGCTTCCCAGCCTGTGCTCCATAGAACTATAGAGTAGATGACATTGTTCTGTGATTTACATTCAGTAAGCTATAAATGTTGTAATGCTGCAGGTATGCTGGATATGATTTTATGGGTCTGTAGTCCCTGCAGTAACCTACATTCCATATTTAAGCAATAAACATATTTTAACAATGTATTTATGAAGAGCACAGTTGCTATGTTCTCAAAGTGAATTTCCATTTGATCAAAAAAAAAACGACAGCACGTATTAGGCTGGATTTACAAGGGTCCGTGAACTGCAATGGAGACTGGACATACATAGACTTTAATACAAGCCTGCATGCGACGAGTTAGAATAAAGCCATCCGTTACAACACAGCACTGTGAACAGTCTCATCGAACTGGATGGGCAGTGAGTTGACATGCAGAATTATTCTGCAACGCAACTGAGCACTGTGAACTATGCCCTGAGTGTATTGTAATTTAATATCATAAAGTATCTTTCCATTTCAATCTGCAGCTTAAAGCCATTGTTACCCGTGCTAAAAAAAACAAAAGTCAGATACTCACCTAAGGAGAGGGAAGGCTCGGGTCCTATTGAGCCATCCCTCTCCTCTCCGGGTGCCCTCTGTGCTGCGCTGGATCCCCCCTTCAAGTCCCCCGCTGCAGGGACTTCGGAAGTCTTCGGGAGCCGAGTCCTTCCGAAGACAGGCGGCTCCATATTGCGCATGCGCGAGTGCGTCATAGAGGACGCGCCCACGTGTGCAGTGTAGAGCGGCCCATCTTCAGGAGTGCTCGGGCTCCCGAAGCATTTCCGAAGCTTCCCTTCGGCGGGGAAACAGCGGTATTTGATCGAAACGGTCCAATACCGCTACGGGGAGCCAGCGCAACAGCGGGGACCGAAAGAGGAGAGGGAATGATCTATGGGACCCAGAGCCTCCCTCTCCTTTGGTGAGTATCTGACTTTTTTTTTTTTTCGGTTCCCATTAGCTTTAAAGAGACCCTTAAGTGGCATGAAAAAAGAAAAAAAAAACATACTACCTGCTCCACGCCGCCTCCAGAATCAATCTGTGCCTCTCCGTGTCCATGCCACTCTCTGTGGCCCCATTCACCCTCCACAGCTGTTCATCCTCCGATCACCGGTGCAAGAAATCCAAGATGGCCGCAACACGGAAGTACTTCCTGGGTCATAAAAACAAGGAACACCAAGAGCCCCAATAGTGTAATATGTACTGGTAAATGGTTACTAGATAGAGTAAATATTAATAATCACAAACCAGGGTTACCACCAGGCAACAACTGTAAAGGCAGGTGGGGAGATTTTCCTGACCCCACTCAGGAATAAGAAGTCGCTGTCTGTAGATGAGAAAAAGGGGGTTCAACCCTCCACCCAGGGTGGACTCAATATTATGCAGGAGAACAGAGGCGCCAAAAGGATAAAAGGAAGCAAAATGAGCTTAAAATGAGCTTAAAAACCAAAGAGCCAGGCACCTCTGTCAGAGGTGCCTGGCTCTTCTACTGACCATGTGGTCTATATATTGCTATATGCTATTGCTCCGTTGTTATTGCCTGATGAAGCGGGATCAAACCTGCGAAACGTGTTGCATATTTGGAGTTCAGAAATAAAATATATTGACTGTCTTTACTACAGTCGTTGTGTGTCTACTTGAAGGAGGTAAGTCCACCACTACCTCCTCTATTTACCAAGAATTTGGTTTTTAAGCTCATTTAGCTTCCTTTTATCCTTTTGGCGCCTCTGTTCTCCTGCATAACTTCCTGGGTCATGGTTTAGATGCCATTTGGAAAAAGCTAGTGGAGGCGGGAAGTGAGGTGACAGAGGCGGGGAGCGAGGCAATGGAGGAGGCGGGGGAGCCGGTGGTTGATGGCTGGAAGGGGGAAAAGGAGGCTAGCGACAATTAGATTGTCGCTAGCCTGTCGCTAGTTTTGGGAGGGACAGCAGAGCCCAGGGAGGAAGACTGGCAGCGGCACCAGAAGGACACAGAGGCATGTCATTGGGCAGAGAACATGCCTCTGTGTCCTATAATCTCTATAAAATCCGCCTCGAACACTCTTTAAAGAGTAACTGTCAGGCATAAAATCAAAAATCAATTCTTTATTTTTATCTGGTAAACAAGTAATAAGGATGCTAGCCAGGCAATCCAAACGTTAAAATCACTATTACTTTTCTTCTCCATAAAACCTCTTTCCCCAGTTTCTGTGTCTCTTATGTGGTACATCTGCCGCACAAAGGAAGTTGCAGGGCAATGTGAGTTGTCTTTTTTTTTTTTTGCTTCCTTAATATCCCCTCAGACTCAGCGGGATCGAGGACACGGCAACGCAGGCGCAGTGGTTTTCAGACTTTAAAGTCTGAAATTCCAGAAGTGAACCGGAGGCGGGGCCGGAGCATCGGTGAGTGGCTGCGCCAACACAGGATGTCTGCGGGGGGGGCGCTAGAAGCCCCGGGTAAGTTCAACTCATTTTCCCCTGACCCCCCTACAGTATCCCTTTAACTAATGCAGCCTGATTGGCTGACACCTCTTTCCCTCCTATTTATCCCTCCCACACCTCTGTTTCTCTCTGATTGGCCAATATTTCTCATGCTTTTCAAGCTCACACAATGAAAATGCACTTTCTATTGTAGAACTGGGTGGGAGTGTCTGAAGACTGTCTGTGTTTGCATTGGCCACCCTCCTCCTAGAGTAAGGGAGGAAATTACATCAGTATTGGCTTCTGTCAGAGGGCATTAAGATGGCAAATGCCTGAAACAGAATTCTCTTTATTTACTATATATATATACTATACATATGTTATGTACGTAGAGCAATTATTTATTTACTTATATATGTGTTGTTGTTTTTTGAGATAGTATAGCTAACAGCTCCTCTTTAATGTACATGTCTGAATGCTTAGAAAAAAAAAAAAACATTAGTTTTCCAATCACAAAATCTAACTTTTTATGCTGGATACACACGATGCAATTTTCGCATCAGATAGACTGATCGTTCGATTATGCTGGCAGGATGGCTAAGCTAAGCATGTGGTTGACATCTGCAGATAAAACCAAGTAACCAACAGTATTTCCAAACTGGAAATACTGTTTGAAAAATATGTTATGATATATAGACCTGAAATGGGGTGGTTGCATTTTGATCAAAGAAGAGTATAATATCACTTAAAAAAAAGCCTTTGGAATGTACTGTAAATCATATATTTACCTTTATCCTATACAATAACTGTCTTCACATATCCAAAAGAATACTGCCCATGAAAATCAATGATAACTCTGAGGAACAACTGATAAGATGTTCCCTGCAGAATGTTACTGCCACATCTCTCTCCTTCTGAAGGAGGGTAGTGGTCATATCAATCAAAGCCACTGCCATTGCCCAGTGACAGGAACTGTGAGTAAGAGGGATTCCATACTGGAACGGAATATGGATGACATTCTTGGAGCTCTTGCTCTTTCATCCATCAGGAGAATGGCTTTCTATCACATACTGTACAGTATAAACAACATCAGCAAAGAGCAGCACTAAAATGGAGGTGAGTCAATAAAGCTTCTTCTCTACAAACCTGTTGAGATTATTTTTTGTAAGGAAATATGATCAAGAGTAAGTACTGTTAGGGTCTGATAGATTTCAACGTTCTAACCACTCTTCCCACCACCCTACCACTACCACCACCACTCACACCCACACACACACACACACACAATATTGGTCCCCTATTACATACATATCATCTCCCCTTTGCCATATGCATAAGTTCCACATTTTCCAGGTACCCCCCAACCCTACCCTTTCATTCTTCCATACACAACCATCTCTTCCATGGGCAGCAATAGCTGCCATGCCTGTGAAGCTCTCATCTTAGACCATGGTCAAATTGTAACTAGCACTGAGTTAGCCCCCCTTGGTGGTGCCTAATCTAAACCTAACAACTTCCCCCCCCTTTCCCGGCGTGGTGGCTAACCTTAACCTACACCACCTACACTACACCACCTTCTTAACTTACAGTACACCCCCCTGGGCAGCATGGTGGCGTAGTGGTTAGCGCTTTCACCTTGCAGGGCTGGGTCCTCAGGTTCTAATCCCAGCCAGGTCAAGATCTGCAAGGAGTTTGTATGTTCTCCCCGTGTCTGTGTGTGTTTCCTCCAGGCACTCACGTTTCCTCCCACATCCTCAAAAAATACAGATAAGTTAATTGGCTTCCCGCTAAATTGGCCCTAGACTATGATACAGGCACTACACGATACATGCATAGACATATGACTATGGTAGGGACTAGATTGTGAGCCCCTCTGAGGGACAGTTAGTGACAAGACAAGGCCCATGCAAATTGCGGCTATAAATAGTGGGCATTTCACCTTTTTACCTGCTTTGTCTTCAACTCCCTGCCAGAGAACATTTCACTAAACAACACAGCCTTAGGCCTCTTGCACACTACATCTGATTCCGATTCTGATTTGCAATTTTGACACGATTTTACATGCGATTCCAATTTGCGATTTGTAATCAGTATTGCATGCTGCTTTTTTTGCATTTTTCTTCTTGTTTTGATAGCATCCAGGAAAAATCGGAATTGCAAATTGGAATCGCAAATCGGATTTGCAGTGTGCAGGGAGCCTAACACGTATTTCATTTATCTGTTTTGCGTTTGAGTCCAAGTTTGCTTTACGGTTATATTAGTGTATGCTAGAGGTCCACCCTAATGTGAGCTATGTTGCTGCTTTTCAAAATTAGCACGCAGAATCGTGGGGATTTTCTTTCATGCATACTTTATGTAATTCTTACAGTAATCTCTTTCCTTGTGGGCAAACGTGTGTCCTCTGCTAGACAGCAAGACAGACAGTCAAAAGTTAAAAACAGGAAAATAAAATGGAGCAGCAACAGAAATTCCATAATCACATAATTATACTTTATCTCTGTAAGGAAAGAAAATCCTTTAAAAGGAAAAAAGTTCTTTAAAAGCATAATCCACTTGGAGCACACACCAATTTTCCCCATTTTCTGTTTTCTCGCTTCTTATTTTCTACTTCGCCAAATGCACTTTGTGCCTAGAAAACTGCAGAAGATGATCGGTTTGCATGAAGATTGGGCCTCTTTCTTTAGTGACATGAAAATGGAGCATATTTGTCAGTTTATTTATGAAGCAACCATTCATACGGGGTGAGGTAAGCCGCAAGGAACAAGGAAACACTGCATGATAAATAGAATACAGCAATTATATTCTTGAACAGGATTTTTTTTTCTTAAAATGGTTCTATATATTCTTTAAAGCAAAGCACTGAGTAATTTATGGGTATTATGCAAGTGGAAAAAATAAATAAATAAACAAAAACAAATTTCAGTCCAGCTTCACACTGAAGATTTGCGTTAGCTTTGCAGCGCGGCCATCGCACCGCTACCGCCAGCCTTTTAAAAAAAATTGCATTACCATAGGTTAACATGACTTCCAGTTCAATGCGTGTCACCGAGGAAGTCGCGCGTTAACGTAGTTTTGGAAGCGTGTGAGATTGAGCACTTCCGGCGCACCACATGTACTGTAATATAACCCATAGACTTTAATTAGGCTGTGTTAAAAATACACACCGTGTCAGTGTGAAAGGGCCCTGAGTTTTTGTGGTAAACAGACTGCAAAGAAGATTACCAAAGTAAGGCCCAGTGCACACCAAAACCGCTAGCAGATCCGCAATATGCTAGCGGTTTTGGGAGCTGATTCCAGAGCGATTCTAGGCATGTTTAGAGAGGTTTTCTAAACATACCTAGCGGTTTTGGGTGTGTTTTTGTGTAGCAGATTACACATATTGTTACAGTAAAAGCTGTTACTGAACAGCTTCTGTAACAAAAACCGCCTGGCAAACCGCTCTGAAGTAGCGTTTTTCAGAGCGGTTTGCGTTTTTCCTATACTTTACATTGTTGACGACATGCTTCAGAAAACCGCAAACGTGCAGCAGGAGGCACATTTGCGGCTGGGCAAAAACCTCAAACCGCCGGTGTGCACCATCCCATTGCAATACATTAGCCAAGCGTTTTTACAGGCAGATGCGGCCGGCGGATCGCTCCAAAAACCGCTCGGTGTGCACTGGGCCTTAAAGAGAAACCGTAACCAAGAACTGAACTTCATCCCAATCAGTAGCTGATACCCTCTTTCCCATGAGAAATCTTTTCCTTTTCACAAACGGATCATCGGGGGGCTCTGTATGGCTGATATTGTGGTGAAACCCCTCCCACAGTGTGATGTCAGGACTATGGTTCTGACATCAGACTGTGGTATCCTTGTTGCATTGTGGGAAATAACAGCTGTTTACAGCTGTTTCCAACTGCCAAAAAAGCAAGCAGCATGTGATAAACGTCAAAATGTTAATCAGGGGAAGCAAAGATTTTACAATGGGCAAACACTGGCTAAATCACTTATACATAATTATTGTAAAAAAGAAGCACCTTTTTTATTACATTATTTTCACTGGAGTTCCTCTTTAAAGGGAACCTAAAGTGAAGTACATGTGGACAATTTAACTTACCTGGGGTTTCTTCCAGCCCCCTCTAGTCGTCCTAGTCCCTTGCTGTTATTTGACTCTGCTCTGATCAGCAGTTGTACCCCTTCCAAAAGCTGGCTGACTGGGCTAGTCGTGGGCTATTGCGCATGCGGCTCAATCACGCTCCCATATCCAGGAGCATTCCTCGCATTGCAGTTGCAATTTCTACAAACTGCGCAAGGTGCTGCACACTCCCCATCCACGGGAGCATGACCAGGAAGCACATGCAACTCTTAAACTAGACAGCTGCTGATCTGAGCAGAGCACAACGATGCCAAGCAAACATGAGGACTACAGGGGGTTGTAAAGTTAAAATGGCCACATTTACTTCACTTTATGTTCCCTTTAAAGTGTTAGGTAGGGTTCACACTTATCATTCTGAAAAAGTGGACATTTTTTCACGTGTTATTCCCCATTAAAATGTGCTTACACATATTTTATATATTTCATATATAATGAAAGTCAATAGAAATTTGCAGGCGATGTGCAAATTTATGCTACAAGATGTACGGTACTTTTTTTTTTTTTTTGCAAAGAAAATTTTAGAAGTGCAATCCTTCACTAACTTTCATTAGAGGTGTGGTGAACGTGTTTTTCACACATTCTCAATTTGCACTCAAACTTTAATAAGTTTGAACACTCCTAAACTACTCACTCTATTTTTCACTTTCGAATTTATACTTTAAATCCAATTTAACCACTCTACCCCCGCCCGTACAAATTTCTCCGTCCCTTTTTCCATCTTTTCACCCCCAGGGACAGAGAAATCCGTACTTTCCGCGCTCCCGCCGCTGCCCGTGCTCCCGCTCGCTGTAGCGCGCACTCCCGCGGGTAAACACGCCGCCGGCCGCTCGCCCGGAGATCAATGAATGGGAAAATCCATTCCCGTTCGTTGATCTAAGCTCCGCAATGATCCGCTGCTTCTCCGCTAAGCAGCGCGATCATTGTGGAAAAAAAAAACGTTCCCAGCCTCCTAGTACTTCCGGAAGGACGCTTGGAGGTTGCATTAAACAAAAAGTTAATGTTGCCATCTTGTGGCCAAATAGTAAAACTACACCCTAAAGCATTTTTCACATACAAATAGATTACTTATACACAAACAATTAACTCATTGCCTCCCACACTCCCGATTTTTTTTTTTTTTTAATAAAAAAAAAATTAAAAAATGTACAATTAAAAAAAATACATAAATAGTTACCTTAGGGACTGAACTTTTTAAATATTTATGTCAGGAGGGTACAACACTGTTGCTTTATAAACTATGGGCTTGTAATTAGGGATAGACGCAAAACTGAAAAAAATGCACCTTTATTTCCAAATAAAATATTGGCGCCAAACATTGTGATAGGGACATAATTTAAACGGTTTTATAACCGGGACAAATGGGCAAATACATTTCATGGGTTTTAATTACAGTAGCATGCATTATTTAAAAAACTATAATGGCCGAAAACTGAAAAATAATGAATTTTTTCCCACATTTTTTCTATTTTCCCATTAAAACATATTTAGAATAAAATAATTCTTGGCATAATATCCCACCTAAAGAAAGCCTAATTGGTGGCGGAAAAAACAAGATATAGTTCATTTCATTGTAATAAGTAATAGTAAAGTTATAGACGAATGAATGGAAGGAGTGCTGAAAGGTGAAAATTGCTCTGGTGCTCAAGGGGTAAAACCCCTCAGTGGTGAAGTGGTTAAGAACCCTGACTGTCTAAACCAGGGGTCACCATACTTTTTTGGTCAAGGGCCGGGTCAACATACTTCAGACTGCTGGGGGGCCGGAGTATACATGAAATGATGTAGAAAAACATAACATTGAGCCTAGGCATTGTAGGCAGCGCCTATTAACAGGAGCAGCCCTCATGTCTCCCATTTAACCAGAGCAGATGTTATGCCCCCAACTCGGCAAGTACAAATATTATGCCATCAACACAGCATGTGCAGATAGTATGCCCTTCAACATAGCATGTGCAGCTGTTATGCCACCAACACAGTGCAGATATCGTGACCCCAACATAGCAAGTCATATGTGAGCCATAATGTCACCCAATGGCCTGCAAAAGCTTGCAGCACAACCCAGAAGCCAGCAAATGACTGCTTTCTGGCTTCAATGTGTAAGGTTGATGCCAGTACTGTTATTCTATATGCAGGCCATCAATATTTAAAGATGCAGCAGACTGCATCTATAAGTAATACATTTCGTGTGTGGGGGGCCGGTGAAAAAGCCTCAGGGGGCCGCATTAGGCCCGCGGGCCTTAGTTTGAGGACCACTGGCCTAAACTATCTCCTACCGTGTACATGCAGTGGTACAAAACGTTGAAAACTGCAAACATGCCCATATAACAGTGGTACCATGATGGCAATACTTATAAATCTGAAGGTCGGTTTCTTCCTCATTAGTATGGCGTGATTGTGGAGATATTTTTTTTACTTACATCTGTTAATCTTAGACACGAATACTTTAAAATGGCTGTGATTTGTATGCATCAAAAACTAGATAGTCAATCTGAAATAATGTATGCCGTAAATCCTTGCAATGTACAGCTGAACTGAAGGAATTGCACATTTAGTAACAAGACTGTAGTCTTTATTTTAGTTGTGCTATTGTCATGATCGCTGCTGCAGCAGGCATTGCTGGAAGTAGTAGTGCTGCAGCTCAGGTAGTTCTGATCTCTTTCCATGCAAGCTGCATAGCTTTGTCTGCCTTTCCCTGCTGTCAGCTTGTGACTGATTATCATTCACCTGTGTGGGAATCTGCATGTCTGCTCCCATTGGATGACCTCAGTATAAAGATCTGCTTCCTGCAGGACTCCTCGGGTTTTCATAGCTTCAGTTTTTAAGCCTGTCTTGCTGTCGCTTCAACCCCCGATCGTGTTTCTTGTTCTAAAGATACTTTGCTGGTTTTGCATCATATATTGGTTCATTGCCCATATATATGCATACCAGCACGTTTATTATTTTCCTTGTATTCGTGTTACGTTGATACATCAGTGACGCTGATATATACGTACACGAACTGTTTATATCCTGTTCAGTTAGTCAGTTCTAGCACATTGATCACCCGTGCTGAGCTAGTTATCCTGTTCCTGGTCCTGTTTGTGGATTGCGTTCATCTCTGCGAGGAGATAACGAATCCTTCTGAATCCTGTCCTGTTACCGTTTGTGGATTGCGTTCATCTCTGCGAAGAGATAGCAAATCCTTCTGAGTCCTGTTCCCTGTATTACTCCAGTCCTAGTCAGCGTTCCTGCTTATGTCATATATCGGTTCATTGCCGATATATACATATGTTAGTCAGACGTTACAAATAGTTTCATTGATAGCTGTAATTGTAATACGCTAGGAAAACATACTTATTGTATATTTGTCTGTGTTACGTTCATCTATCTTGATCCTGCTATTTCCTGACTATCCTGTCCTGTCTTTGTGAGGCACGCCATCGCTGCAACGCATTGGCTGCCTCATTCCAGTCTGTCTTGTTGTGGACGCTTGCTGTCACTAAGTAGCGGCTAGCTAGCAAGCGTTCATTCTGTCTACCTGTCCTGATCTCCTCAGTTCTGGTTTATGCGCTCAGCGCTACTTTGCGCTGAGACGTTATAGCGAAAGCATTGTTTGTGGCTGTCGGATCTGCACCGGCTCTGTGCGCCACAATCTCCTTTTGGAGTCAGTCCTCCCCTCCACTATACTGGGGATAGCCTGTTTCCTTGTGCTAGTGTGTGTACCTCCTCCACGTCAGCTCATGCGTTGCATGCTGACTGTGGAGAATACACCACCAAGCCTTACAGCTATATCTAAGATACATACAAGTTCATGTTTCTAAATTTAGGTATTATGTATTCATAATAGCCATTTATCCTGTGCTGTTGTCGTCTACATAAAACATTGAGAATAATTTGCTAACACTGACTGAAGAACACTGGAGAACAGTGAAAACTGGGAAACACTTGACTGTTTTCGTGCGCATTTTCTGCACAGAAAAACAGAAAACTTATGTTAATCAATGGGCTCTTTCACACTTCACACTGCATTGATCGTGCCCAGAAAAAAAACAAAAAACAAAAAAAACTGACATCCTGCCGGATAATTCTGCATATTTTGTCATTTTTCTCTATCAATTACCTTAGCTGCTGTGAAAAAAAGTCAATTTCTTAGTGCAGGAAACTCATGCAGAAAAATGCACATGGAAAACTGAAAGACATGTGTCCCCTGCCTTAGATAACCAGAAACCTATATGTGTATTTATATATATATAAAAAATCTCTTATTAAGTGGCTAAAGTTTGCAACTGTACCCTGGGTCATATGAAAACACAATGATGGTTGTTGAAATGTGATTAAAACAGTTTAATACATGCAACCTTGTCAAATATGCGCTTGTGGTGACTTTTCAAACCGTTTGTTTCGATCCGATTGAGTGGTGTGCAAGTAGCATGACTCTTGAAAAATTAAAAATGCTATTCTTGGTTTTCTGGATCAGTTAGGTAGCTATAGTAAATAAAAGCAATGTAGCTAGAAATTGTTAGGGCTCCCTGTAAGGTGGGGTCCCATTGTATTTGCACAGGCTTCCGGTACTATAGTTATGTCCTTTATAGACTAAAATGGGCAGGAGACCAGCATTTCCAGTCAACCTCAGTAGTATTTTTGGACTGATCTGAGTTGTTTGATACGCAGTGCAAAGCTCAAGAGCAAACATTACCTGTGCACCGATTACCTCCCACACACAAGGTGTGGAACAGTAAAAAATGCTTGCAAATGAACTGAGTAACTATTGCGTGCAAGATATAACGTTGTAAACAGCTGTTGGCAAAGGGCACCACGTCACATTATACACACAAGGATTTCCCTTGACTGCTGTCCGTCACCACGGAAACGGTCACCACAACCTGCAAACAGTCACCTCAATTACTCTACATTCCAGCAATCCTCCCTCTGTGGGAATCCTTGTTTATATTTCGTGTTACCTTGGAGCCCATTTCCGATGTCATCTGCATACACTCTGCCCTTTGCCTTAAGTGCAGGCACATTTCTCAAAGGTGATTTGATTACACTGCACAGAGGAATGAATGGAAAGCTCTGAATGTTATATAGTATGTGAAAGTGATTGTGGTTTCGCTAAGAAACACCTTTGCTCGGCTTTCAGGCTGCAGTTTCTCCATCCTGATTGGATTACATGTGGAGTTAATGAAAACCAAACCATAAGGTTAAAATAGATCCTAGTATAGGAAAAAGAGAACGCAAGGATTTATACATTTCCTCCTTTCCCTTCCATGCATTTTTTGTATGATCTGTTTTTCATTTTTACGGACTTACGGTCGTAAGCATGTGAATGAAAAGGTGGCAACCAACAATCCACGTATATGTATTTACTAGGTACTGGATCAGAAATGAGTGGCATATTTATTAATATAATTTAAACAGCATTTAAAGCAAACCTGATGTGAATAATAATGACTGGTATGTGTAGTGCAGCTAAGAAATAGAACATTAGTAGCAAATAAATCTCATATTGTTTTTCAGCACAGGAAGAGTTAAAAAAAACTTCAGTTGTTATCTATGCAAAAGAGCTTCACTGGGCTCCTAGGTTAAATAGAAACTTCAGCCTAAACAAACATAGTCATTAAGTTACATTAGTTATGTTAATTAAATAGATAGGTAATATAATCTCTTGCCCACCCTGTTTTAAAAGAACAGGCAAATGTTTGTGATTTCATGAGGGCAGCCATGTTTTTGATTGAAAGGAGGTGACAGGGAGCATGAGACACAGTTCCAACTGTCCTGTGTCCTGATCACTCCTCCCAGCTGCTAGGCAACGAGAACAACAACATCAGAAATCCCATCATGCTCTGCACAGCATCAGGGGAAAAATGCCCGGGCAGTTTTCTTTTATGCCGCCCCATAAAAAAAAGAGTAGTTTCTGTGCAGCTAAATATTAGGCTATTATAATATAGTATGAAAAAACAAGTTCTGATGCTGGGAAACTGTTACATAAACACCAAGCCGTTTCAGTGCTGCTGAGTAGATTTTTAGTCTGGAGGTTCACTTTAAATACAGTCCTGTTTTCTGAAGCACTTAAACAGCCAAGAAACAGCAAGAGTCAGCTTGAGATAAGGTTTTACTGCAGGAAAGTTCAAACGGTCATTAGCTCTACTTTGTCTTTTAAGCTATAAACAGAGTGTGATCTTGAAACTGCAACTGTGGCACTCTGATACATTGTTATATAAAAGGCTATATAAGTGAAAATTAAAAATACGAGACTCTTTTTTTTTTGTTGCTCCCAATGTTCTATTTAGCTGTACTACACATACAATTCATTATGTCATAAGGGTTTTTTTTCTCCTCAGGCTTGTTTTAAAGTGAAATTTAGTGCCAAGAAACATCTTTAGTTTTGTTGTGGATAGTGTGGTAAGAGATAGGGGCCCATATGCAATTGACTTTTTCTCCTGAGTTTTCTGCTAGGAGATAATTTTTCAACTTCTGTTTAAGATATCTTTCCTGAACTTTGCGACTGAAAAAGTACCAAAAAGTAGGTGAAAAAGTTTTATCAAAATTATTTTGAGTATTTTCGTGCTTGCTGGGGATGTAAAAGGTATTTCATTAACAATTTTTAAAATATCACCTATGAGAAAAGTAAGAAGAAAAAGTTAATTGTACATAGCCCTCGGCCTTTGTTTTTAATGCTGTTGTGTAAGTGCCAGTGGGGATCTATTCAACAATGAGAGACATTGCAATAAATAAAACGTATTTTGTAGAGTGAGGAAGAGTTAGAATTCTTGACTCTTTTTATTGTTGTCAATTGTTTTTTGTCCTTGGCACACATTTAGGTTAGATTCACACTACCGTTAGTAAAGGTATCAGAGAAATAAATCAAATGCTGTATTGACACTATTGCCTGTTTGCCTGTGACATCAGTTTTGCATGGAAATTATCCCGAAGTGAAAATGGCCAAGAAAGTGCCTGAGAAATGTCTGTAAGTCATTGCACCTAGCGTCCGCCCGACACAATAATGTCACTTGCTGAGCACAAACATCTATGTAAACACCATCATAGATGCAAGTTGTCTTCTTTTTACCCAGCTTTCCCAGCACTGGGAAAGAGAGGGGGAAACAGCAGCATTCATAGCCAGTATGAACATATGGTTATGTCAGAGTTTCGTGACTTAAAGCTAACCCAAAAAACCCCATAGAGAAAGCATGCACTGAAATTGCTCTCCAGTAGGAACACATATAGCAATATCTTCTCCTTCTAAATATTCCTATTCACCTCCACAGTGTTCTAGACTAAAATGGGGTGTAGGGGGGCTCATGCATACCTCAATTTGGGGGCAGAATAGGGACCTCCACCCACCCAGTTAGCGATATTAAAGTGACTCTGTAACAAAAATTACAACGTTTTTTCTAGCATCCTACAAGTTCCTAAACCTATTCTGATCTGTTCTGGCTCACTGCAGCACTTTGTACTATCACGGTCTCTGTAATAAATCAATGTATCTTTCCCCTGTCAGACTTGTCGGCCTGTGTCTGGAAGGCTGCCAACTCTTCCGTGCTGGTCTGTTCCTCTATGCACACTTCAGTGTGTGTTTTATTTACATAAGCCAGCAGCTTCTCTGCTATCTTATCAGTGATAGAAGATAAAAACCCTCCTCTGTTAGGCTGTGAAAGTAGCTGGCTGACACATACTGAGGAATTACAAACACAGGCACATGCAGAGCTGTCTGCAGGAAGCCTGTAATGTTCAGTGCATGAGAGAAGAAGGGGACAGAAGGTAAACACACAAATGATCTTTTGAGATTCAAAAGGAAAGCTGTATACAGCCTGCTTGTGTATGGATGTATTTTCTATGTGTGGACATATTGTACATCAATCTACTTCCTGTTTTGGTGGCCATTTTGTTTGTTTATAAACAGACTTTTAAAAACTGTTTTTGACTACTTTTAATGCGGCGGGGAGCGGTGAAATTGTGACAGAGGGTAATAGGAGATGTCCCCTAACACACTGGTATGTTTACTTTTGTGCGATTTTAACAATACAGATTCTCTTTAAGGTAGCCTTTGCCTACCCCACCTCCAGATAGTGGTACCAGGTGAACTCCCCCCCTCCCTTCCCATAAATGTAAAGTTGCACATTGGAGCATCAGATCTCATCTGTCCTCCTTCCTTCTCCTTTGCCCTTCCTCAGCCTGCTCCAGCCTCCTGTATCACCCCTCCAGCGCCTCTACCCTGTTCCCTATAGACAAGCAAAAACTGACGTAACATGCCGACAGGTTACAAAGACAGAGCAACCACAGCTGGAAGCCATGGAAACAGGAGGACACCTTAAGGGAAGAAGGAGGAAGTGACACCCGGTGCGTACTGCACATCCCTAATTACACCGAAGGGGGAGAAACTTGGGAATTCCTATGACTCTGGGCCATTGGCCATTTTCCCCTATGGAAGTGCTGACCTGCACTCGAATCTATGCACTTGAAAAAAATGCTAGTTGCCTGGCTTTCATGATGATTCTCTGCCTCTAATACTTTGAAACATTGACTTAGAACATGTGTGTAGAATAAGAGATCATCTGACTCAACTTCTTGGCTGTGTGCCTGGGCCTGATTTGTGACTCAGTCTACTGAAGCCAGAAAAACAGCATGTCAGGCAAGCAGCTAGCATTTTAAAAGAAAATAAACATGACAGCCTTCATATTTTTGTCACTACAGGTTTCCATTAAGTGAAAGTTCCTGTTTTGCTCATTTCACAATCCTGAGTCCACCTCTATGGGGGATTACATCTAAGTATTTATACTTGCTGTACTTAATAATAAAATAACATTTAATTAATGTAAGCCATGATTGCAGGGTGGTAATTAAATAAAAACTGTAAGGGCTCGTTTCCACTGTTGCGACGCGATTTCGCCGGCATTCCGACGCTTGTAAAAACGCATGCGGATGCGTTTCCGCATGCGTTTTTACCCGCGATTTCGCGTGCGATTTCGCATGGCAGGGTGCCATGCGAAATTAACCATGACACTGCCAGGGCAAAATAACATTGAAAAAGGTGCGAAATCGCACGCGAAATCGCGGGTAAAAACGCATGTAACAAACGCATGCGTTTTTACTATTAAATACATTAGCGGCGATTCGCACGGATTCCCGACGCAGGCGAATTCTGTGGGTCCCGTCGTGCAGATTTGGCCCGCCGCCAAATCGCTCCCGCACGCCACACATGTGGAAACAGCCCCGGCCACTTCACTGTAACAAGCGAATCCGCATCTCGTCGCCGCATGCGGATTCGCTATGGTGGAAACGAGCCCTAAAAATATTCCTTCCCATACTTACACTGGAAACGTCTGCCTACTGCCTTAGTGAATGCAATGTAGTAATTTATCAAACACTGCAAAGTTATGGTAAATCAGTAATTTGGTTATCTGGGGTGAGCTGAGCAGCATGCATTTACTTCCTTATGGGGCATCCATGAAATAAGGCACCTGGAAAAAAGGGTGCAGGGGACACTTCTACTTCTACTATTCTACTACTGAATTCCAATACTAATTCCAATACTTTATTGAAATGTTACTATAATTTAACCTAACCCTACTCTCAAACAGAACCTTCCCTCTCCCTATGCCTAACACTTAACCCCACCCACGTGTCACCTAACTCTTAACCATCCCTTGCTGGTGGTGCCTGACCCTAACCCCCTACGTGGCGCCTACAACCTTAAGCTCCCTTTTGGCATAGAGCGGCAATGAGAGGATAATTTGGATGCCTGGGGTCTTCCCGCTATGCACACACGCACAAATGAGCAAATACAAAATACATGCAGGGAGGTGCCCGAATAAATAATAAATAAATAATAAAATAGTTCTGTTCACGCTATGAAGAACTGCAATTTGCAGAGCGGGAAGACTCTGCGCCTGCTATTTTATTGGGTGCCTCCCTGTGCCCAAATTTCCTCTCAATGTCGCAAATTGCCTGTGGTGGAGTTTTTTTTCCCCAAGGCACCTGCGGCACCGTTTTTTCCTGTTTCGCCTATGGAAGCTCTGTAGTTCCCTGTGTATATGAGGGTTTCCATCTTTTCTTACCTGTGCATGTGTGGGACATACAAGATGTAAAGGTGAGGAGCTCAGGGCAGCCCCCCTTGTGTAAGTAAATGCATGCTGCCCATCCCAAAAGCCCACAGCATTTATGAATCTCCCTTAGGGGGAGGTTTGTTTTATATATTTGTTATATGGTGGTGTTGGGTCCCTTTCCAGGGGTGTGGCTTTGACCACCTGGAGATAATGGGGAGTGAGCAGCCTGCTAAACACCATCAAGAAGCTCCTTTGATTTGTTACAGCACCAACTTTTGATTTTTAAACTAAAAAATAAAGCTTTTTAATAAAACAACACCATTAATTCTTTAACACTCATTTTATAACTGCACAATAAAATATGACCCTAACTGAAACTTTCATTATATTGCATTTTGAAAGCCAATCAATAAAAATATGTACTCTGTATACTTATATCCTGGTGAAGAGGACGAAGACATGAAACAGCAACCACATGACTAAAGAGAAACGGTGAGCTCTCTGGCCTCGTTTCATACAAGGCCCAATTAGTCAGCATGCAGCTAAATCTAGAAGCTCCCAGCTGAACAAACAACAAGTCAGAGTGTATTTTGTATTTGTTCATTTGTGTGTGTTTTTTATTTCACGAGATTATTTCCTGGAAAATGACTATTTCTGAACATTGCAGAGAGTGGTTTTATTTTATATAGAAAAGCAATGCTTCAAATCCTTGCAAAAATTCAAATCCTTGCACAATCTGGGCCCTGGATACCTGAAGGACTTGTTGCAACTACATCACACCCCCCACAATCTTAGATCAAAAGGACGTAACACCTTGGTCACCCCCAGAGTCCACCTCAAAACCTTTGGAGACAGAGCCTTTTGTCATGCTGCCCCTACACTTTGGAACTCCATGCCACACCCAATCAGGACAGCCCCATCCCTGGAAGCATTTAAGTCTAAACTGAAAACCTACCTTTTCAATCTGGCATTCATGAACATCTGACTATCTCCTCTGTAACACAACCCAGCCTGAAACCCTGTATTAATCTGAGACACAGCTATGCGCTTTGAGTCCTATGGGAGAAAAGCGCTTTACAAATGTTATTGTATTGTATTGTATTGTATTGTAATGCCTGCTGTTAAAGACTACCTACAGCCAAAAAGCGTTAGAATAGCAATACATATATGCAATCTAGGCACTATGTACAGTTAGATATACATAAAAAGTTTACATCTGGTATATTGCAGTGCATAGAATAGACTAACATTTAGATCTGCTGTAGCACCGCCATCTTGCTTCTCATGCTGATGCCGGGGACAGTACACCCTCAGCTTTGTGCCTCCCCTCCAGTCTTCTGCCCTCCCCTTCACGTAAATATGCCTAGGAAATCCCGTGCAGATAGAAAGGACTGATGACAATGTAAAAAACCTCCTGCAGCCGCCTCTAAATCGGTGTCTCTCTGCCTGGTCCCCGTTTTAGCCTGTCTCTCCCCGCTGTGCAGCTGCTTCAGCCTGTGTTCCTGGACCCCGTTCAGCCTCCCTCTGCCGCTTCTCCGTGTCTCTCACTCGTGGTGTTTACCATGTGTCATCTTGCAAGATTTTGCAAATTGAGCCATTCCTGGGTCGGGCTCTATAGGTCGGATTGCCAGTGACGCCAGCAATCCCACAATGCTGTGCGCACTGGCCAGGCAAAAAATGCTTTTTATAGGGCTTGACTTCCTCTAATCCATCCCCTTTTGTTTTACTATCCAATACTAAAAATGTGAAGCTCCTCTGCTAGCGGACTTTGGCCTCAATTCATCAAGACTTATCGTATCAATTACCGACAGCTCGGTAAAATATCGAACTCGATAAGTTGGTTTCAGGATTCAACAAAGTTATCTACAGCTGTTAGAGAGCATTCGGTAATCATTCAGTAATGATGCGATAAAACGGAAGAAAGTGCAATTCATGAAAATGAAAGTGGGCGTGGCTTAGCGTTAAAGTTAGGATTAGTTATCTCCTTCACTGCTCTGTCGTTATTCCTGTCAGATCATTGCTGACAGAGAAGATGGAGCCATTTGAAGTGGTTATGTATCAGCTGAGAGTGATTCGAAAGCGCAGAAGGGCAAGAATAAGGTCTAGAAACAAATACATTTTCAAGAGAATGGATTTATTTGTTATACCAGGACATCTGCTGCATTTCTCTTGAATCATCTTGTAAGAGAACACAGGCAGTGCCAGGGTTAACTAAATTGCTAGCTGCACTACATTTTTTCAGAAAAGGCTCCCATTAAGCCGTAGCTGGCGAAATTGTGGAATTGTCCCAAGCCACTTCCAGAATCCTGGTCCAGGTGTTAAGCCCTGTTCGGAATGTTGCTACGTGGTGTTCAAAGGACTGCCTTTTTACCCACAATTCCACGGGAATCTTATGGCCTTGTGTTAAATTACTGCTGTAAAATGGAAATATCGTCATTTTATCGAATGGTTACCGCATTGTTATCGAAGTCACACCAAATGCGGAAAAACCTTGATGAATACAACTAGAAATCGATAAACTTCGAATTCTGTAATTTAACGAACTGGAAAAAGTTATCGCAAAGATAATGATGAATCGAGGCCTTTGTGTGCTGTCGGTCTGACAAACCGTTACGACGCAGCAGTGTCTTCCTGAGGTCATGTGACCAGCCACAGACTCGCAAAATTATAATAATACATGAAAGAGCATAAAAATGGAAGAAGTGGGGGAAAAATAATAAAGAATATGAATGCATATACATGGCAATATGGCATGCATATGTAAACCATTTTTAATATTATCCTTTTTACATTTTTATTTGCTCCTCAGATGTCTTTTTAGTAATGGATGAATGCTCTGCTTCTGTTATTTTTAACATTTATTGGCATTTTGTAATATGATATTTTTGTTAATTGCTTTATATTGGGAAATGGTATGCTTTGCAAATTTAATTTAATTACTATGTACGTAGAGCCTTCCCACCCACTGGTTCGCTCCTCTCACATGAATATTCATGAGCCGGCTCCATTAAAACAACCATAGCTCCATGGCTGGTCACATGACCAAAGGAAAACGTGGCACGTCGAAACGTGTCGTCAGACCCACAGCATACAGTTGGCAAGCAGAGGAGCTCCACTTAAAGGCCAGTTTTTGGATCACTTATCTCCATTGGCCATGGTAGATGTTGAGTTGTAAGGTTACCTCTGATTGAGATAAGCTCTATTTTAATATTTTCTTGTGCCTGCAATACTTTATGTATTATTACGATTGTGAATAAAGGTTTAATACACCACAGAAGTGATCCACTTCTTCTTGTCGTTTCAGCATCACAACTCAACCCCCAACCTATTGCATTACATTGAAACATTGGAGCGATGATTAAGGAGCCATCTTACGCTCCGATACGCGTGAGCTTTTTATTGTAACACTGATGATGGATTAAGGAATAAAAAGATTTTCTACTTCACCCAACCAATTGGTGCAGCGGCATTTTTCTGGTTACTTATGGACTTTGGCATTTGATTTTCCTGCTCCCTTTTGGGTTACAGTATACACGTGAGTGCAGCGGTCTCCCCCTCCTTTTTTCTTCAAACATTGAAACTGAATTCAATCAAAATTACTCTAACACTTTAATTGCGCACTATATACATTGTTTCATTGTAGGAATGGCCTAAGAGGAACATGCTGCATTTGAGTTAATAAGACATGAGGAAGGGAAGCCAAATGCTTAATGCTTGGATTGAATACAAATGAGCCCGCAAATCAGTCCATCATTACTAAAACAATAGTCAGCCATTAAATGAGAAAAGATGCAACCTTCAACTTGTTCATACTTGACCAGAGCGACTCCATGTGTAACCATAAATAAGGAGGCAGAATCCCTATAAATATATTGAAATCACTGCAAATAACTTGCAGAAGCAAATCTATGGACCATTAGCAATGCAATAATTATACTAGTGCTCCAAATTGCATATAAAATGACATACCTTTATTAATTACAAAACCCATACATGGTTTGTAAACTGTAATAAACGGCGGAGATCCCGCCACGCGGTCTGGAGGTGGGGCGGCTATCTCCGCGTTCAGAAGGGTCGTTTCTGCGCAACGGCACATGTCTGGGTCGGCTGGGATCTCTAGTGCACATGGATGGAGAGCTACGCACGCGCGCGCCAGAAGTCAGGACCTTTGTACCAGCAGGAGATGTATCAGCTGATCAGGATGATCAGCTGATTCCTGCTGGACTCCTGATTGGCTGAGTGGCTCGGGCAGGGCGGCAGAGTCCTGCAACTATATATACTGCTTGCTTGCCAGTTGCTGGTTGTCTGCCGTTGCGAACACTACGTGGAAGCACTCAGACCTTAGTCAGATCCTACAGTGTGTTAGAACCAGGAGGACCTGGGAATTCACACTGAGCCAGATTACTTCTGTTTATCATTGTGTTATACCTCGGACTAGTTCCAGGGTGTCGAGACCACGGGCCTCACACCCAAGATTAGGAACTTTGTGTTATCATTGTGTTATACCTCAGACTAGTTTCAGGGTGTCGAGACCACGGACCTCACACCCAAGATCAGGGACTTTGTGTTATCATTCTGTTATACTTCAGACTAGTTCCAGGGTGTCGAGACCACGGACCTCACACCCAAGACTAGGGATACTGTGTACCACCATATTATACTCCAGACTAGTTCCAGGGTGTAGAGACCACGGACCTCACACCCAAGACTAGGTTTGATATCTGTTATGACCTACTGCTTTTCTGACTATCCCTCTGCTTTCTGATTCGGTACCTACGCATATCTGACTATCTGTTGCCAACCCTGCCTGCCTTTGGATACCGAATCAGCCTTCTGTCTCTGTACCTTGTCTGTCCGTGTGTTGCCGACCTGGCTTGCCCGACCTTGAGAGCTATCTCTCTCCTTTAAGAGATAGTCTCCAGACCTGCTAGTGACATCCATCTTTCAGGTGTCACTCACTCACAGGTCCTCCTACTTTCAGCCTGGGACTCCACCCCTTTGGAGGTCTCAGGCTGCTGGAAGGTTTTTGCACTTCTCAGAAGGCAGTATCGCCCATACTGCCAAAGACCACCTGCTCCTCGGGTTGTCTTACTCAAAGTCATTACTGTTGCACCAAACACTCACACTATATAGATGTCCAGAGGTTAGTTGTACTTGGATTATCTGTGATTCTGCAGATCATCAATAATTGGGTATATATCTGTATTCTTGGTGATACTGCAGATCACCAATAATCAGATTCTCTCTGTGTGCTGACACCGATCGTTACAGAACGGCAGACCAAAACCAAATAGACGCATTGTATAGCCATGTTGAAGTCCTGACCACCATGGTAAACAATCTTGCACCAAACACTCACACTATATAGGTGTCCAAAGGTTAGTTATACTTGGATTATCGGTGATTCTGCAGATCATCAATAATCAGGTATATATCTGTATTCTTGGTGATACTGCAGATCACCAATAATCAGATTCTCTCTGTGTGCTGACACCGATCGTTACATAAACACTCTAAATTTTCACTGAGCAAAACATGTAGGCGGGGAGGAGGCTAGAACCAAACATACTGCCAATTGTCTTACACAGGGTGGGAGTATTTGATACACAGCGTGGCTAAACTCGAAGTGTGCTGGGATCCTCTTTTGGACTCTAGTAGCTGCTATTGTGATCCCCTGCATCAGTACAATGGAGGTTCATTCAGTGGTTGCTGTACTCTGAGACCTGGATTGTGGTGAGATCTATGCCAAAGCTCTTTCCAGCTTCTGCTACCGCTCACTATTGCTGTTGTTGTCTATATATCGGGGCCCCAATGTAGGTCAGAGTGGGCACAACTGTGAGGTTATTGTGAAGAAACGCGGAAAAGCCGCCGCATGGACGCAGGATCAGGCGGCTGTTTCCGCGTCTGGCATAGCAGAACGCGAAGAAACCGCCGCGTCTGATGCGGCGGTTTGTACGCATAGGCCTGCTACTCTCAGTGGGGCGGGATGCGGAGGAAACGCCGCATGCTCAGACAGCGTGGCGGCGGGTTCCATCATCCAAACATTCCAAACATCAACCAAGTGCTGGGTAATCACAAGACTATGATTGAAGCCTTGTCTGGTTCTTTACAAACCCTCCAGACAGCAGTGGATGAGGTCCGATCCCCTCCTAGCTCTGACATACGTTTGCCTGTACCTGAGAAATTTTCTGGTCACAGATCTGACTTCCGAAATTTTAGAAGTAGAGTGTTATCTTACTTTGAGTTGAGACCCCGAACTTCTGGAACAATGGCCCAAAGGGTCACATTTATTAAGACGTTGTTATCTGGCGATTCTCAGACGTGGGCGTACAGTTTGCCCACCGAAGACTTAGCCCTCACGTCAGTGGACGAATTTTTTAAAGCTATGGCAGTAATTTACGACGACCCAGACCTTGCTGCGACTTCTGAGCGGAAGCTCAAGCTTTTGCGTCAAGGCAAGGGTCCGGTCGAGGATTACGCAGCGGAATTTAGGAGGTGGTCAGTTTCAGCCAGGTGGGACACTTATGCCCTCTTAGATTGCTTTTTATCGGGACTGTCGGATGAGGTCTCTAATCTCATGCTAAGTCTGCCTGAACCTAAGACAGTCGATGAGGCCATTTCATCGGCCATTCGAGTCGACCGCAGGCTGCGCTATCAGAAACAGACCCGGGGTAGTAGTCAGCTAAAGATGGTGTCCTATGCTGCGCGTCCAGTAACTCCGCCTCCTCCTGTCTCGCCTCCACCCGAACCTATGCAAATTGGTCGGTCAAAACTATCTCAAGTGGAGCGAAGACGTAGGATGTCTGAGCAGCTGTGCCTTTACTGCGCAGAGGGGGGTCATAGAGTACGTAATTGTCCCAATAAGTCGGGAAACGCTACCGCCTAGGAGTTGTAGGGGGTAACACCCTAGGCGCGCGTCTCTTACCCCTAGAAGATAAAAGGTTACTTCTTCCTTGTACTGTTACATGGGAAGATAAAACCGAGGTTTCCGAGGCCTTTGTTGATTCAGGCTCGGCAGCAAATTTTATGGATTTTGAATTTGCAAAGAATTTAGGTATTCCGCTCACCCCGGTAAAACCACCCATTCAGGTTACGGCAGTAGATGATTCCCCCCTGCAAAGTAATCATCCGCTGTCTCAGACACCAGAGGTGAAAGTCACTATAGGGGTGCTACATAAGGAGAAACTGCAGTTTTTTGTGTTACACATGACCACCTCCACAGTCATCCTTGGCATGCCATGGTTGCACCGTCACTCTCCACAGATCGATTGGACCACTGGGCAGTTAACCAGCTGGTCACCTCATTGTTTCCTGCCGTGTTTAGGGAGGGTGACATTAGGCCAGACCAGGATTCATTTGGAGGGGGTTCCAGTACAATATTCAGAGTATACTGATGAGTTCTGTCCCAAGGCTGCTGACAAGTTACCGCCACATCGCCCGTTTGATTGCCCCATTGATCTTCAATCTGGTTGTATGCCCCCAAGGGGTCATCTTTACAATTTGTCCGGGCCAGAGAAAGTGGCCATGCAAGAGTACATTCGTGAGAATTTAGCCAAGGGGTTCATTCGACCTTCCCGGTCGCCCGCTGGCGCAGGGTTCTTTTTTGTTAAAAAGAAAGACGGAGGTCTGCGGCCATGCATAGATTACCGGGGCCTGAATAAAATCACGGTAAAGAATCGCTACCTCTTGCCCCTGATAGATGACCTGTTTACACAAGTTACCAACGCTAAAGTCTTTTCAAAATTAGATTTACGGGGTGCCTACAACCTGGTGCATATTAGAAAGGGCGATGAATGGAAGACGGCTTTTAACACGCCCGACGGGCACTACGAGTACTTGGTGATGCCCTTCGGGCTGTGTAACGCCCCGGCCGTCTTCCAAGAACTAATTAATGAGTTATTCAGAGAGGTGTTGGGCAAATTCGTGTTAGTATACCTGAACGATATACTTATTTTTTCCAACAACCTCTCTGAGCACAGGACACACGTCCGAATTGTGTTGGACAAACTGAGGCAGAACATGCTTTACGCTAAATTGGAGAAATGAATCTTTGAGGTAACATCTGTCACCTTTTTGGGGTACATAATTTCCACCTCAGGCCTGTCGATGGACCCTGCCAAGGTCTCTGCTGTGCTAGATTGGCCTCAACCTGTGGGGTTGAAATCTCTTCAGAGATTTTTGGGCTTTGCCAATTACTATAGAAGGTTCATAAACGGGTACTCTACTGTCATTGCACCCCTCACTAGTCTCACTAAGAAAGGGGCAGATACTTCCCACTGGTCTCCAGAAGCTTTGCAAGCGTTCTCCACGTTAAAAGACTTGTTTTGCTCGGTACCCATCCTAAGACACGTTGACACTTCCTACCCCTTTATTGTTGAGGTGGACGCCTCGGAGGTCGGGGTAGGGGCTGTGCTGTCGCAGCGATCAGGGTTGCAGGGTAGATTACACCCATGCGCCTATTTTTCTCGTAGGTTCTCTCCGGCAGAGAGAAACTACGACATAGGCAACAGGGAGCTCCTGGCCATCAAGTTAGCCTTTGAGGAATGGCGTCATTGGTTGGAAGGAGCAGAACATACAATCACAGTTTTCACTGATCACAAAAATTTGGAATACATTGAGGGAGCTAAAAGATTAAGCCCCTGTCAGGCTCGATGGTCTTTGTTTTTCTCGAGGTTTAGATTTATAATTACGTACACTCCAGGCAGCAAGAACATTAAGGCAGATGCCCTGTCCAGATGTTTTGAGCCAGAGACAGCACAGCCCTCTACCCCAGAAACCATTGTTCCACAGAAACTGATACTAGCAACAACTGAGATATGGAAAGACTGGACAGAGACCTTAGGGCCCTTTCAACAGGACACCCCGGAGGGGAAGCCTCAAGGGGTTATGTTTGTACCACTGCCATTCCGTCTTTCAGATTCTACAAATGTTCCATTCACACAAAAATGCGGGACACCCTGGCGCTTCCAGAACACAGGATCTGGTTGCCAGGTGCGCTTGGTGGCCTTCTCTGGCAACAGATTGCAAGGAGTATGTTAGGGAGTGTGCAGTGTGTGCAAAAAGTAAGCCCTCCCAGCTGGCACTTGTGGGAACGTTGCAGACCTTACCCACCCCGAGTGAGCCATGGACCCACCTGTCCATGGATTTTGTGGGTGAGCTTCCCAGGTCTGAGGGCATGTCGGTCATTTGGGTGGTAGTCGACCACTTTAGTAAAATGGCCCATTTTGTGCCCTTAAAAGGACTCCCCTCGGCCCAGGAGTTGGCCGATTTATTCATCATCCATGTTTTCCGTTAGCATGGCATTCCGGAAAACATTGTGTCAGATCGGGGAGTCCAATTTGTTTCGAAATTCTGGAGGGCATTCTGTCAGCAAATGGGCATGGAACTGTCATTTTCGTCGGGCTACCACCCACAGACCAATGGTCAGACTGAGAGGGTCAACCAATCGTTAGAACAATTTTTGAGGTGTTACGTTGCAGAGGCGCAAAACGATTGGGTCAGGTTTTTGCCCTTCGCAGAATTTGCAGAATAATTTGAAAAGTTCTTCCACGAAATTCTGTCCATTTCAGATAGTTACTGGGAAGCTGCCCAAATTTTCCCCATTGCCAATCGCTTCCACTCCATTTCCAGCTCTGGAGGCCTGGCAAAAGTCATTTAAGGACGTATGGGAGATCGTGGAGAATAATTTGGGAAAGGCGTTCCAAAGTCAGAAAGGTCAAGCTGACAAAAAACGTTTTTTAGAGTGGAGATTTCAACCAGGAGACTTAGTCTGGGTATCCACACGTCACTTAACCTTAAAACAGCCTTCAGCTAAGTTGGGGCCCAGGTTTGTGGGTCCATTTCCAGTAACAAGAAAGATCAACAATGTTACTTATGCCATTGATCTTCCTGCCAGTATGCGTGGCGTAAGATCCTTTCACGTGTCTCTGCTGAAGCCAGCAGTCCATGTGGGTCCCACTCCTCCTCCTCCTGTGATGATAGATGACCAACCTGAGTACGAGGTAGAGAAGATTTTAGACTCACGCATAGTTCAGAACTCAGTACAATATCTGGTTCATTGGAAAGGGTATGGTATTGAGGAGAGATCATGGGTACCTGAATGTTGCATGCATCCTGACAAACTGAAAAATGAATTCCACGCTTTACATCCTGAGAAGCCTGGAAGGAGCTGTCCGGAGTCCACTCCTCAAGGGGGGGGGGGGTACTGTGAAGAAACGCGGAAAAGCCGCCGCATGGACCCAGGATCAGGCGGCTGTTTCCACGTCTGGCGTAGCAGAACACGGAGAAACCGCCGCGTCTGCCGCGGCGGTTTGTACGCATAGGCCTGCTTCTCTCAGTGGGGCGGGATGCGGAGGAAACGCTGCATGCTCAGACAGCGTGGCGGCGGATTCCGCATCCCATACAGCAACAACATTACAACACATGATTGGTGTGGCTGGGACTGATAGTCCACACTGGTTTAGGAGGACGCGTGCGCGCGCGGAGAGGCAGGGCCTTTATGGCAGTCAGAGGAGGGTCAGCTGACCAGGCCGGTCAGCTGACAATTGCAGCAACTTTCATTGGTCCAGCACTTAAAGAGACACTGAAGCGAAAAAAAAATGATGATATTATGATTTGTATGTGTAGCACAGCTAAGAAATAAAACATTAAGATCAGATACATCAGTGTAATTGTTTCCAGTACAGGAAGAGTTGAGAAACTTCAGTTGTTATCTCTATGCAAACAAGCCATTAAGCTCTCCGACTAAAGTTAGTCGTGGAGAGGGCTGTTATCTGACTTTTATTATCTCAACTATTCCTGGACTATTTACTTTTCCTCTGCTAGAGGAGAGGTCATTACTTCACAGACTGCTCTGAAAGACTCATTTTGAATGCTGAGTGTTGTGTAATCTGCACATATTATAGAATGATGCAATGTTAGAAAAAACACTATATACCTGAAAATAAAAGTATGAGAATATTTTCTTTGCTGCTAATCTTCTAGTAATTATTCATAGTACACAACCAATTCACTATATCATATTTTTTTTTTCGCTTCAGTGTCTCTTTAAGGGAGGTGCTGGAGAGCACTGGTGTATATATACTGGGTGCTGGTCATTCCTCTGGTGTCTGGCGTTGCGATCACTACGTGGTAGCACTCAGGCCTTGTCTGTATCTGTGTTCTAGCATAGTTTCCAAAGGTGTTGATGATCACGGACCTCACACCTTAGCGTTAGGAATATTGAACTGTATTATTTGTTATGACCTTCAGCCTGCCTTACTATCCTGCTGAACTCTGACTCTGTACCTTGCTATCTCTGATATCCTGTTGCCAAACTCTGCTCGTTCCTGGACTCTGTATTTGCCTCTCGATTCTGTACCCCGCTATTCTGATACTCCGTTGCCAAACCCTGCCTGTTTTTTGGATTCCGTATCTGTCTCCTGAATCTGTACAGTATCTGTCTGTGTGTTAACTACCTGGATTGCTCGACCTCGAGAACTGGCCTTACTGTTAGAGGCAGTTCCCAGACCTATTAGTGACACCCTCTCTCTGGTGTCACTCACGTTCTGTCCTTCCTATCCTCAGCCTAGCTCCTCCCCGGGAGAGTCTAGGCATACGGAAGGAACTTACTTCTGTGCAGTACTCCTTACTGCTTCTGTACCTTCTCCTAAGGTGCAATACTCAAAGTATTACTGTTACACCAAAACACTCTTATCCCTCAGGTGTCCAGAGGTTAGAATATATATCTGATTATCGGTGATACTGCAGATCATCAATAATCGGGTATATTCTGCATTCTCGGTGATACTGCAGATCACCGGTAATCAGACCCTCTCTGTGTTACACCGATCGTTACACTTATTTCCTGTTTTTAAGAGTATGGGAGAGACAATGATCATGGGGAGGGGGGTCACCAGCCGTTCTTTTATGAGATAAATGCAATTTGCAGCTCTGGTATAATTATTGCACTAACATTAGTAAATCAGCAGCTTTGAAATGTCAGCCCCAGGCACACACAGGGAGCCATATGCAATTTATGTTTTCTCCTGGGCTTTCCCCTAGGAGATAATTTTTCCTCTTCAATTTGAATTAACTTTTTAGCACGTTGCAATGTAAACAGTACCAAAAAGTAGTTGAAAAAGTACCGTCAAAATTAATTTGATTATTTGTTCGCTTGCTGGGGGTGTAAAAGTAATTTTATTTACAGGCTGTGAAAATATCACCTAGGAGAAAACTCAGGTGAAAAAGTGAATTGTATACGGGCCCTGCAGAGAAAACACATGCAGGCCAGTATCTTTTCTATTTTTTGTCTCTCCAGTGACTACCGCTTCTGGAGAACCTTAGAAGAAATAGTCCATTATCATTCCGTGGCAATTTCTTCAGTAAGCCAGTCATTCTGACAACAGTACTTCCAGTCGTAAAGAGATGTTCCTGCACCGATAAGCAGGGGTGGTTACTGAAGAACTGCTCTCTCTACCATTACCACACAATATAGTTTCATCACAGGCAATAAAACTGTAATCTGTGTAACTGTATCAGTGTGTAAAAGGATCCCTTTGACACAGTAATTCTCAGCATAGGATATCTTGCAGGAAGCAGACTTTTTCAAAATTCTGTATTTGCCTGTAAGTTGGCGATGACAGGGTTAATAACATGCCACCATATGGTAGAGCCTGAAGGAAAACACAATGCTGGTTATTTCATTACTTTTGATTATTGGAATTTTTGCGTTATTAGGATTACTATGTGGGTGTTTTCTGATTTGGCATCACAAGTCATTTTTCAGCAGTGGTGTCATTTCTTCCAGACAGTGATACATTTTGTTTCACCAACAGCTTTGCCGTTATGATAATATTTGCAGATTTTCCAGGGCCTATTGCGTTTGCTTTCTGGGCCGACTAGCACAAAATTTAAGTGTATTTTCTGACCAATAATTGTTTTACACTTATAGAATTCATATCTTTACTAACATGAACATTACTTTGAATCACTAAGTAGCGTATTTTTAATGGAAGCTAAACTGAAGTTAAATAGTTGGCAGGAATGCATTTTCCTCTATCATCCACTTTAAGGGATTTTTACATGGTGTGTGGTTATTTGCTGCCACCTAGTGCTGATTAAATATAAATACATGCTTTTTTGGACAGCAGTAACATTTTGTGAATTTCTCTAAAATAATAATGAAGTCATTCGTAAACTTTCAGCAAGGTAAAACCTAAGGTCCCTGAATCACTTTCTCTGCTTAGTTTTCTCACAATGGATGTTTTCACACCCAGACTCAGACTGGGAGACTGGGCGCCCACCAGAGATGATTTGGAGCTCACATACCATACCCTACCCTAGTAGTCCACCTCCTCCTCCAGGATTTTTGTAAGTGAGGGTGCTAAGCAGGTGCTAGATCTATTGGAGCAATTACCCCACATATACATTTACAGCAATCAACCCACATATAAAGTGCAGCAGTCACCCCGCAAACAAAATACAGTAGTCACCCCACAAATTAAATGCAGAAGTCACCCCCCAAATTACATGCAGGTCTGCTCCTAATTGGCTTCCACTGCCCACAGGTTTGTTGCCTCTTTGTAAACTGAAAACTGACAGTTCAAATTCTTAAAGGACAACTGAAGTGAGGGGAATATGGAGGCTACCATATCTATTTCCTTTTAATCAATACCAGTTGCCTGGCAGCCCTGCTGATCTGTTTGGCTGCAGTAGTGTCTGAATAACATCAGAAACAAGCATGCAGGTAATTTTGTTAGATCTGACAATAATGTCAGAAACACCGGGGTCTATGGCTAAAAGTATTAGAGACAGAGGATCAGCAGGATAGCCAGGCAACTAGTGTTGCTTAAAATGAAATAAATATGGCAGCCTCCATATCCCTCTCACTTCAGTTGTCCTTTAAAGGGATACTTAAGCCTGTTAAAAAAGAGCATTCAAAATAATTGGCGCTAATCTGGAGAGGAAAGGAGGAGAGGGATTCCCTGCTCAAAATGCCCACTGGGGGTGTTCTTGCAGGTTTTCTGCAGCTGCCATTGGGCAGCTGTCTCATTCTGGCCACTCCCCTGCCTCCCTGAACACTGAGAGAGCATCTCGCTCTCCTTCCAGCGCTGTGACCCCCGATGTCACAAAAATGAAAGTATGGAGATGCGAGCCACAGGAGGGGCGGAGAGCAGCGGAGATGGTGGCTACCTGATCCACCCAGCCCCCTAGATCAGATAACATAGTTTTTTTTTCAATTTTATGTCCCCACCTCGGACTCTCTTTAACGTGAACCAGAGACAAAGCACTCTCATGTATTTTACCATATATATCAGTGAAAACATCTATCCTGCTCTCTGTTTCATTCTTCACTGCTCAGCCTGCTTGTTATCAGCCCTGATAAAATCCCCGACTGAGCATTCAGTCTGGCTTTGCTCAGGAATCATTATAGCTGAGTCTGTCTTCTTTGATGTCTTTTCAAGCCCAAGCCTGCCCCCTTCTGGCTCTGTTAGAATGACTCAGCTATAATGATTCCCGAGCAAAGCGATGAGTCTGGAGGCAGGGGGGATTGGCTGCCGGGGACTGAAGTCCCTTGAGCCAATCCATCAGTGTGCAGCAAGAATGATCGCTGTTTTTTTAATCAAAAACAGCGATCATTCTAATCAGAAACAGGCAGGCAGTGTTTTTGTGATCGTGCACGAACACAGGCATGCACGTGTGCGATCGTGATTGGCCCAGAGGCAAAGGGGATTGGCAGAAGAGGACATATATCCTCTGAGCCAATACAAGCCTGGAAATTGAGAATGATGGCTGTTCCAGCCAATGAACAGTCATCGTTCTCATAAAAGTTTACAAACATGATACAAGTGTATCAAAGAGTATCTCTGAGCAGATCTGTCACCTCAGAGCTGATTTATGAGCTGACTGGAGCTGCTAGAGATATTCTTTGATAAGAAAAGTGAGTTCACACATTTTTAAAACTTTGAATGAAACTTATATCCCATACCCAGTGCAGTTTCTAGGCTAAAATGCACCCAGGGCGAGGGTGTAAAAATTGCGCCCCCCCCCCCCCCCCCCCCCGAAGCAAGGTATGGGTGCCCACAGTGTAGGTTAGCCAGGTCTAGTTGCACTCAGTATAGATTCCCCCAGAATAGGTACCCCAGTATAGGTAGCCAGCTATAGGTCCCCCCAGTATAAGTAGCCAGGCATAGGTGAGTCAGTATAGTTGCCTCCAGTATAGGTTAGCCAGGTAGGTGCCTCCAGTATAGGTAGCCAGTATAGTTGCCCACAGTATAGGTTAGATAGGCAGGCGTCCCCGGTATAAGTTAGATAGTTAGGTGCCCCCACTACAGGTTAGCTAGGTGGGTGCCTCTAATATAGGTAGCCAGAATAGTTGCCCCCCGCATAGGTTAGATAGGTAGATGCCCCCAGTATAGGTTAGTTAGGTAGGTGCCTCCAATATAGGTAGCCAGTATAGTTGTCACCTGTATAGACTAGCTAGGTAGGTAGGTGCCCCCAATACAGGTTAGATAAGTTAATGCTCCCACTATAGGTTAGATAGGAAGGTGCCCCCCAGTATAGGTTAGGAAGGTGCCCCCCAGTATAGGTTAGATAGGTAGCTGCCCCCCAGTATAGGTTAGATAGGTAGCTGCCCCCCAGTATAGGTTAGATAGGTAGGTGCCCCCCAGTATAGGTTAGATAGGTAGCTGCCCCCCAGTATAGGTTAGATTAGGTAGCTGCCCCCTCAGTATAGGTTAGATTAGGTAGCTGCCCCCCAGGTTAGATAGGTAGCTGCCCCCCAGTATAGGTTAGGTAGGTGCCCCAGTATAGGTTAGATAGGTAGCTGCCCCCAGTATAGGTTAGATAGGTAGCTGCCCCCAGTATAGGTTAGATAGGTAGCTGCCCCCCAGTATAGGTTAGATAGGTAGGTGCCCCCCAGTATAGGTTAGATTAGGTAGCTGCCCCCTCAGTATAGGTTAGATTAGGTAGCTGCCACCCAGTATAGGTTAGATTAGGTAGGTGCCCCCCAGGATAGGTTAGATAGGTAGCTTCCCCCAGTATAGGTTAGATAGGTAGCTGCTCCCCAGTATAGGTTAGATAGGTAGCTGCCCCCCAGTATAGGTTAGATAGGTAGGTGCCCCCCAGTATAGGTTAGATAGGTAGGTGCCCCCCAGTATAGGTTAGATAAGGTAGCTGCCCCCTCAGTATAGGTTAGATTAGGTAGCTGCCACCCAGTATAGGTTAGATTAGGTAGGTGCCCCCCAGTATAGGTTAGATTAGGTAGGTGCCCCCCAGTATAGGTTAGATTAGGTAGGTGCCCCCCAGTATAGGTTAGATTAGGTAGCTGCCCCCCAGTATAGGTTAGATAGGTAGGTGCCCCCCAGTATAGGTTAGATTAGGTAGGTGCCCCCCAGGATAGGTTAGATAGGTAGGTGCCCCCCAGGATATGTTAGATAGGTAGCTGCCCCAGTATAGGTTAGGTAGGTGCCCCCCATGATGGAGGGGGGAGCCGCAGCCGCGGGGAGGGCAGCCCGACCTCTCCCTCCCTCTCCCCGGGCCGCCCTCCATGCGATCCCCCCTCGGACGGAGTGCAGAGTAATGCGCAGGGAAGCGCTACAGAAGACTACTCACCTCGCTGGCTCCAAGCGCTGCTCTCTCGCCGCCAGTCTCATCTCTGCTTACACGCTGATACACACACACGCTGCTAAACAGGAAGCAGCGTGTGTGTGTATCAGCGTGTAGGCAGAGAGAGGAGACTGGCGGCGAGAGAGCAGCGCTTGGAGCCAGAGAGGTTAGTAGTTTTATGCAGCGCTTCCCTGCGCATTACTCTGCACTCCGTCCGAGGGGGGATCGCATGGAGGGCGGCCCAGGGAGAGGGAGGGAGAGGTCGGGCTGCCCTCCCCGCGGCTGCGGCTCCCCCCTCCATCACAGCGCCCCCCTCCCAGCAGCGCCCCGGGCGGCGGCACGCCCCGCACGGGGGTAGAAACGGCCATGCCCATACCATCCCATCCCTTATATCCCATCCCATCCCACTCAGGTAGATAACTTTATTTTTCCCGTTCTATTTTTTTTCTTCTCTCTCTTCTCTGTATACCTCTCTGTATACATTATCGTATACATCTCTGTATACGTTCCTCCCTAAGCTCCACTCTTTACACTCTTTCTAAAAAATAAAAACACAGAGAAAAAAAATCCATCGATCCATCCATCTATCATTTGATCCATCTATCAATTGATCCATCTACCGATCGATCCGTCTAGCGATTGATCAATCTATCGATCCATCGGTCTATCTATCCAGGTAGCATAATGGTGGTTACACCCTTGAAGAGGCCTGCGCCTATTTGCAGCAAAGCAGTGAGAGTGAGGAGGGGTCATCAGGCAACGAGTGGATACCTTTTACTGACTCTGAGTCACTGTCCGACAGCGACTCAAGTTCGGAGGAGTCAGGGCCACCATCTCGCAGGTTGAGGGTAGAAGGAGAGGCACAGCTTAGGGACAGTAGTTTGGCTGGTGAGGAGCCAGATCCCGGCAATGTGGCTAGTGGCAGTGGTCAGGGGTCAACCAGGAGGTGGCCGATCTCACGGCCAAGGGTAAGCCAATTACCACCAGAGATAACTAACGCCCAGTGGTCACCTCCATGTATGGTGGTGCCAGACATCCCTGCTTTCACAGCAGCAATCAGTATTTTAGTGCCCACTGCAAATCTGCAGCCTGCTGACTTTTTTGCTCTTTTTATGGATGAGAGCATTTTACAGCATATTGTGCAGCAAACTAATCTCTATGCTACACAGTATATATCAATCCTACCACTCGTTTAGCTGCGAGATGGACCCCCACGAATGTGTTTGAGCTGAGGGTATTTATTGGCCTGACGTTAAACATGGGTCTAGAAAAGAAACCTCAGCTTCGTGACCATTGGGCAAGAAACCCCATAATCTGCATGCCTGTTTACGCAGCAACTATGGCAAGGGAACGCTATGAAATGTTTACATTTTTAATGACAGCAAACAACATCTGTCCAGGGACGATCCAGCGCATGACCGCCTTTTTAAATTGAGGCCTCTTTTATCCCATCTAAGTGACAAATTCAAAGAGGTCTACATGCCTGGAAAGAATATAGCGGTAGATAGCGGTAGATGAGTCCCTTATGTCATTTCACGGCAATATATCCCCAGCAAACGTGCACGGTATGGGATTAAGTTTTATAAACTGTGTGAAAGCGGAACAGGCTACACATTTGCCTTTTGGGTTTATGAAGGCAAGGACTCTCATCTGGAAGTTGCTGGGTGCCCACCGTACATGAATAGTACTGGCAAAATTGTCATTGACTTGATAAGTCCCTGGCTGAACAAAGGGTGCCATTTGTACATTGACAATTTTTATGTCAGTGTACCGCTGTTTAAATTTTTGGATGCAGCGCAAACCGTAGCCTGTGGAACCGCAAGGCCAAATTGCCAAGGTCTGCCCCTGGAAGTCATCAACAAAAAATTGAAGAAGGGAGAGGTGTGTAGTTTCCACTGCAATGAGCTCCTTGTTCTAAAGTTTGGGGACAAGAGGGATCTGTTGATGCTGATTTGCATCCAAATTACTTGAACGCCATATACATGCAGAATTAAGCCATTATTTATCTGCTAACTCCCTACTTGATCAGTTCCAGTCTGGATTTTGCTCTAACCACTCCACAGAAACGTCCCTTATTAAAGTGGCCAATGATCTTCTTACAGCTAAATCCAAAGATCAATTTTCCATACTCATCCTTCTTGACCTTTCATCAGCATTTGATACTGTCGACCACACCTTACTCCTACAAATACTTTCAAATGTAGGAATAAAGGGGCTCGCTCTCACATGGTTATCTTCCTACCTCTCTGGAAGATCCTTCACAGTCTCCTACTCAGATCAAATCTCTTCTCCTCATGTTTTGTCTGTCGGGGTTACTCAAGGCTCTGTCCTTGGTCCCCTCATCTTTTTCATCTACATGCACGGTCTTGGTGACTTAATCAACTCATTTGGGTTTTAATACCACCTGTATGCAGATGATACACAGCTGTATCTTTCGGCCTCAGACCTCAACTCTCTTCTCAAATGTGATCCTGACTGTTTGTCTGCTATATCCTCCTCCATGTCCTCTCGCTTAATTTTTCCGCCATCTCTATCCACCTCTCTGCCTGAAGTAACAATAAATGTTAATAACACTCCCATAACTTCAGTTCCCAAAGCACGGTGCTTGGGGGTAATATTCGACTCATCTCTCTCTTTTACTCCTCATGTTCACTCCATAACCAGCTCCTGCCATCTCCAACTCAAAAACATATCCCGCATCCGACCTTTTCTCACTCAAGTCACAACTAAAATGTTAATACATGCTCTTATAATATCTCGTCTGGACTACTGCAGCATACTACTTTGTGGACTACCTTTTAACAGACTGGTCCCGCTCCAGTCGGTACTGAACTCAGCTGCTCGTCTCATTCATCTCTCTTCTCGATCTTCCTCTGCTGCCCCTCTTTGTCAAGCTCTTCACTGGCTGCCAATTAACCAGAGGATCCAGTTCAAACTCCTAACCCTAACCTACAAAGCTCCCCAAAATCTCTCCCCGGTACATATCCTCTCTTATTTCCAGATACAAACCCAATCGCAATCTCAGGTCTGCACATGATCTTCTGTTGTCCTCCTCTAGAATTACCTCCTCACATTCACGTTTACAAGATTTTGCATGCACTTCACCCTTCCTCTGGAATGTCCTCCCACAACACACCGGTCACTCGCCAACCTTTGTTACCTTTAAACATGCTCTAACAACTAATTTGTTTTGACAAGCATATGCGCTACCTTAGGCCACTTCCCTTTGTCCTAAGACAAAATTGCACTCCAACTACGTATCCTAAAACACACTGCCTCTATATATTTGTTGTATACTACCCTCCTCTTGTCCCCCCCCCCCCCCCCCATTCCCTTTAGATTGTAAGCTCGCAAGGGCAGGGCTCTCTCCCCCTTTTGTGTCTTGAAAATCATACATTTTATCAAGTTACTTTTATCACTGTCATTACCAATTCTGTATTTTGTATTCTGTATTTTGTATCATTTTTTTGTATTTTATCACTAATTATGTATCTTGTATATTGGTGTACATAAGGTGAAAACAACCTGCGGCTGAAATGGTTAAAACAAGGTTTCAAGCTGTCAGCAAATTGTGAAACTAGCAGGGCAGTTCTGTCCAAGTCAACATTAGTTCTGGTGTTTGTTTTATAGTCCTTATCTGTTTTATATGAGTTTAATATTTCTACTCACCATATAAAATCGCTGAAAAAATCAGTATGGTTTTCTGTTTGTCATACAGTTACTTTATGTCATGTGATGTCCTCTCCTGGAACTTTCTGACCTGATGATGAGATACGTATGTGTATGAGCAGTTTCCTTTGAAAATAGAACTAGTGTACGCCTTTTTTATTTTTCATCTTCACTGTAAAGGTATGCAAGTGATGCTTTCCCTTTAGTCGGCTTGAGTCAACACTCACTGATAACTAATTACAGGCCATAAAACTTTTGCATGGCAGAGAAACACTTCTGAGTGCAGAAGATAGACTAAAAACAAAACAAAACGTTAGCAGTTCAAGATGGGAGCGTTATATCAGTAAAAGACTGTATCATTCAACTGAAAATATTCAACTTACGCTATTAACTTTTTTAAACGCAAAAACAAAACTGTGGAATTCTTGGAAATGAGGCGTAGGACTATAGAAACAATTGCTTATCTCATCAGTTTATTTTTAGTGCAGGCTGGCTTTAAATTGAAGAGAACTCCACAATGTCCTGCTTCATTTGCTAGCAGTGTGACATGTGACAGAGCTGGTTTATGCGCCAGTTTGTAATACTCCTAGGTAAATTGCAGGAGGTGGAAAGCTATACCTGGAGAGGGATGATTTGGCACACAAGAAGAGAAAGACAATACCTTTGTCTATGGTTGGTCAAAGGCAGAAAAAAAGTAACTTGTAAAAGCTATGCTTACATTTGGCAAATGACTGAAACTTGTAAGCCTATTGCTTTCTACTATCTCCTAACTAAAGAAGTAAAGAAAGTTCCGAGTTATGTGCCACGTGCTGAATTACACAATACACTATAAGAAAGCCACATTTCAATGTTTTCATTCTAATATCTGCAGAATTTCCTCTTTTTTCCACAGTTACTATTTGAAAAAAATACTGACACTGCTTTCACAATCTGTTAATTCTTTGACGCCACTTAGAGGCTAAACTAAAGGCTTTATTAAATACTTAACATGATTTATCACATTGGATATATTGAAAAACCGATAAAAAGGTTGCCTGCTCTGTCTCTCTCAGGTTAATCTGTTTTCTAAGTTCCAAAGTCTACATTAGCTCTCCACTACATCAGTGCAAGATTTTGGAACACAACCAGTATATTTAAAGTTGCCAACTCATCCCTGTAATTGCTGAAAGATATGTACTACACAAGTTCTGTGGCTGATTAAAGACAGGTGAGGCATTCATCAGGTCGGGCAACAATCTCATGCCTGCCTTCAGAAGCCTTTGCTACACTCCTGCCAAGAGATTACTGATTATCCTGACTGATCTATTTTGCTTTACACCCCAACGGTACATCCCCTGTAATAGAAATAAACAAGCTACTCATCTGAACACAGTGATTTCTAAGCAAAATCTGTAACAGGGCAGAACGCAGCCCCCTCCACCCCACAAAAATGGGGGTTCCTAAAAGATTACTGGGTATAGTAGCATATCTATAGAGGTGCAGGCATGGCTTATGCTATGGGCGCCACAGCGCCATGGGTGCCATGCCTTCACCCTTCTTCCTCCTTTATGCTGTGACGCTCGCCTACCCAATACACTCAAAGACCTCAGAACAGCGTTGACCAGAAGACAGAAAAGCTGTCAGCACTGTGGCCAAAGAGGATTTCAGAAGCAGGAAGTGACTTCATTAGTCACTTTCTGCACTTGTAGTGCGCACCATGGTCACTGTGCTGGCTGCTCTTCTGGCTTCCTGTTGCCGCTGTTCTGAGGTCTAAGAGTGTGTTGTTGAGGTGGACGCTGAAGCACGTAAGAGGAAAAGGAGTGGGGGCAATAAAACATGGCAAAAGGGGCTATATGGGACCCCCATATATATCCTATATGGGAGTGCCATTTCTACTGGGGCAACACATTTGGCTTCCTATATTGGTGGAGATGCTATTTATACTGGGGGGGGGGTGCTATTTATACTGGGGGACATATTTGGCTACCTATACTAGGGGGAGGGGGATGCTATTTTTACATCTTTACTGGGGGACACTTTTGGCTTCTTATACTGGGGGTGGGGGGGTCTGTTTATACTGAGGGGGATATTTGGCTACCTGTATAGGGGGGATTCTATATATACGGGGGGGGGGGCAAAATTGGCTTCCTGTACTGGGGAGTTGTTCTATTTATACTAGGAGGACACATTTGGCTTCCTATACTGGGGGGGGGGGAGGGGGAGCTATCTATACTGGTGAGACACATTTGGCCTCCTACATTGGGGGGTGCTGTTTATGATGTGGGGCCACATTTAGCTTCCTATACTGGGGGGTGCTTTTTATACTGGGGGGATGCTATTTATACTGGGGGAACATGTTTAGCTTCCTAAATTGGGGGGAGGGGAAGCTATTTATAATTCTCGATTGAGAACGGTACTGACTTTGTGCAGTATTAACCCGCAAATTTATCTCATTTTCGATTGCGAGCAGATTGGACATGCTAAAAATTATCGATCAACCTTTCCATCTGACCGGAAAATCACATTGTGTGTACCAGCCTTTAATTACTTTATCTTTATCTTATTTTTTTTAAGCATATGGAACTCAGAAGGAGGAAGATAAGAGAGAATGGAGGCTGCAGCAGTACCACAAAACCAAGAAGGGGAAAGAGAGAGCAGGTATGTATTGGTATGCAGCAGCTCTCTGATATGCGGCTCCTAGAGCTGCTGCTTGCCGGGCACCTGATCACACAGAGCCTTTTTTCCAAGTACTTAACCACTTCACCACAGAGGGGTTTTACCCCTTAAACACCAGAGCAATTTTCACCTTTCAGCGCTCCTTCCATTCATTCGTCTATAACTTTTTTATTACTTATCACAATGAAATGAACTATATCTTGTTTTTTTCGCCACCAATTAGGCTTTCTTTAGGTGGGACTAAAGGATTATGCCAATAATTATTTTATTTTAAATGTGTTTTAATGGGAAAATAGGAAAAAAATGTGGGAAAAAATTATTATTTTTCAGTTTTCGGCCATTATAGTTTTTAAATAATGCATGCTACTGTAATTAAAACCCATGAAATGTATTTGCCCATTTGTCCCGGTTATAAAACCGTTTAAATTATGTCCCTATCACAATGTTTGGCACCAATATTTTATTTGGAACTAAAGGTGCATTTTTTCAGTTTTGCATCCATCCCTAATTACAAGCCCGTAGTTTATAAAGTAACAGTGTTATACACTCTTGACATAAATATTTAAAAAGTTCAGTCCCTAAGGTAACTATTTATGTTTTTTTTTTTATTGTATATTTTTTTTTAAAAAAAATGAGTTAATTTATTGTGGAAAACTAATGTATTTGTATATGTAAAATGCTTTAGGGTGTAGTTTTACTATTTGGCCAAAAGATGGCCACAGTGAGTTTGTTTACATGCGACTTGTAAGCATCCGGAAGGACGCTTACAGGAAGCAGTACGAGGCTGGGAACATCACAATGATCGCGCTGTTTTTTATAGAAGCAGCGGATTATTGCAGGGCTTAGATCAACGAACGGGAATGGATTTTCCCGTTCATTGATCTCCGGGCAAGCGGGCGGCGGCATGCACAAGCGGCGGGAGCACGAGCGGTGGGAGCGCGGACAGCGGCGGTAGTGCGGAAGGTACGGATTTCTCCGTCCCTTGGTTTTTTAGGGGGGAAAAAAGGGACGGAGAAATTCGTACCGCGGGGGGGTAAAGTGGTTAAGCATCCGCAGCAAAGGAGGAGAGAGTCCTGTGCTAAAGGAGGCAAGACGTCAGCATCACTGCTGTGCCTATTTGCAAAGGAGAGAGGCAGATCATAGGGGGCTAATGTGGAAACACAGGAGAATAACCCTAGTATAGAAAGGGAAGAAAGATGTCAGGGCATCAGGGCTGGCACTGCCATTGAGGCAAAGGGGGATATTGCCCTAGGGCCCTGACCACTGCGGGGCTCTCCCTGACACCCCCAGGTGGTCTCCCTGGCCACACTCTCTTTGTAACTGACAGGAGAAATAGATTGTATCGGCCACACTTGTTACTGCATTGCGAGTGTTGAAAAACAAACAAACAAAAAAACTAGAGAATGGGTCTTGGTTTCAAAGCCAGGACAAGGTCCTCCAGCACTCAATAGAAAAGGTGATCACTGTGGATATACCACGGCCTCTTGTATGACAAGCAGAGACCAGGAGCCAAATGGTGCAGTATTGTGGGGTATTAGATGTTAGATTGTAGTACAAGAGTATTGTACAGAAATCTGGTGTCCATGCTTGTGACCATATTTTAAAGGCACTTGTATTGACCTGAGGAAGCGGGCTGAGACCGTGAAGCGCGTTGTCCTTTTAATCGTGCTGAATAAATAATTTAATCTTTTTACATTAACCCTGTGGTTTGGGTTCTTCCATCTGGAGTGGTAAAGACACTTCCCTCCCCCTTATTATTATTTTTTGTTTTATCACATTACCTATCTTTGGGTGCCACCACCACCCAGTACTTCAGCACCCGAGGCTGAGACACTAAAGTGCGCCCCTCCATCCCTCCCATTAGACAAAGAGGCCCCCAACCCCTTAATCTGTAGTTATCTGACTTGCAGTCACTGCCATGTATCCCCTTTTCTTATTTCACTCTGCTTCATACACAATAGGGGAATGATAGCTGAGTGAGTTGTGCGCCCCCTCCTACACTGAGCCCTGAGGCTGGAGCCTCTCTCTCTCTCGCCTCTACCTTGGCCTGGCCCTGCTTGGCTTTGTGGGTGGAGGGATCATGCCTGTGGAAGGAAATGTGCCAGCTTTTGTGTATGTGTTGGGGTGTGGACAAGTGTTGGAGGAGCTCTGCCTGTGGGAGGAGGGTTGCCTAAAAAATGAGTTTCTGTGGGCAGAAGTAGTGCCTTGATTTTGTGTATGTTTTAATTGTGTTGAGGTGTTTCTCTGCCTGTGAGGGTGAGAAAGGATGCTGTTATTGCTGGGAAAGGAGGCTCTGACTGGGGGAAGTGGTTGAGATCATTTCAGTGTTTGCCATGGGCACCATTGTACCCAGATATGCCACTGCCTGGGTATCATAGAGAGATTAAATATTAGCTGCGGGCAAACTGGAGATGGCTACAAGAAGTGGTGAACAATGGACATAACATGACAGCAAGTGAGCCTAGGTTGCATTTTAAGGCACTATAAAGGTGGTGTCAATCTGCACCCAGATTGATCAGCAGATTGATCCCTCTCTGATCAAATCTGATCAGAGAGAGATTTATTGCCTGTCCATTCACTGTTGAAAATTGTCCTAGCGCCGCCATCTCACTTGAAACTGCACGGAAACTAAAGAGAGCAGAAACTGCTTCAATTACACTAGCAGAGCTTGTCAGCTGTTTGTGCTTAGCTGTAACAACTTGTAACTGGGTGTTCTAAGAGAGGTCTTTTGCATGAATACTTTGTTATCTTAAAGCACCTCTGTCACGAAAATCTTAAAATTTAAAATGCATGTAAACATACACAAATAAGAAGTACGTTTCTTCCAGAGTAAAATGAGCCATAAATTACTTTTCTCCTATGTTGCTGTCACTTACAGTAAGTAGTAGACATTACCGACAGATTTTGGAGTAGCCCATCTTTTCATTGTGTGTGTGTGTGTGTGGGGGGGGGGGGTTTCTCAGGGTTTTCTTTATTTTTAAAAGCACTTAGTGAATGGCAATTGCTCCGCCCAACTGCCAAAAAAAAGTGTGTAGCGAGCGGGGAGGCTGACCAGCATGTTTGTATAAATCTTTTTCAGGGAATGTCTTTAAAAAATATTAAAGGCTATGCTGAGAGTCCCCCATGAAGAGATGGACTAACCCAAAACCTGTCGGTAATGTCAGATTTCTACTACCTACTGTGAGTGACAGCAACATAGGAGAAAAGTAATTTATGGCTTAATTTATTCTGGAAGAACTGTACTTTTTATTTGTATGTGTTTTAAATTTTAAGATTTTCATGACAGTTCCTAATTAAAGAGGAACTTTAACCTTGGATTGAACTTATTGAGGCCAATCAGTAGCTGATATAACCACTCTCACAAAAAGCTTTACCGTTTCTCAAACAGATCAACAGGGACACCTGTATGGCTTACATTGTATAGAAACCCCAGTGTGAGGTCAGGAGGACCATGGCCCTGACAGTTCCTATTTGTGAACATCATTGCATTGTGGGAAATAACGCTGTTCTCAACTGCCAAGCATACAGTATCTCCCTTTGCATTCTGCATTTACTGAGAGTTCTGTGCACAGACATCACCAGGACTAAAGATGGCGCCACTTGTGATACATTTCAGAATGTAAATCAGGGTGGGAAATTTTTTTACAATGGGCAAACTCTGAGTAAATAATTTATAAATTAATATTTAAAAAAAAAATGTTTTATTAATTATGTTATTTTTGCTACAGTTCTTCTTCAAGTGCTAATTCACAGTGCTCGGTTGTGTTGCAAAATAATTCTGCATGTCAACTCACTGCTCATACAATTCGATGGAGCTGTTCACAGTACTGCATTGTAACTGATTGCATTATTCTAACTCACTGCATTCAGGCTTTGTATTAACATCTATGGCTAGTCTCTATTGCAGTTTACACTCGTTATTATACAAATGCTATGCAACTGACTACTGTGAATCTATTCTAGCCTAAGGGCTGGCTCACACTGCAAGAGCTTTTAAGGACTTGTGATTTGATAAGCTCACATTGCTTTTAAAATTACAGGCGCTTAGAAAATGCTCTTGCAGTGTGAACCTGCTCTAATACAATTGAATTCTTCTTTGCAAGCTCAATTCATGTGCTAGAATTTTTTGTGTGATTTAATGTAGATGAGTTGCTCACAACCACCGCTATATACTTTAACCTCCCCGGCATTTAATTTACGCAGGATTTTTGTACCACAAGAGGTACAATCTTTCTGAAGCGTTTCTCTATATTGTAAGCCTTTTTGCGGATCGCTTGCAAGTTGCCGGCTTGCAAGCATGCGTAATATATATATATATACATATATATATAGTATATATATATATATATATATATATATATATGTGTGTATATGTATATTACTGTACACTTAGAATTTTTTTTATATTTGATTCAATACAGATGTTTGCATTGCATCCAACACAAGAAAATTTGAATTTGCTGCCTTATGTGATGATGTTGCGTATGCCCAACACCAGAGGGCGCACGCAGCATCATCAGCGGGACAAGGTGGGGACATGTGATCACTGAGGGACAGGAAGCAACATGCAAAGAAGATCGGAGATCGCCGCCAGGGATCTCCGAGAAGACATCGGGAATGTGCTCGCTAGGAGGGTGCCAGCGAGGGATACCACACTCCAGCGATGCCGCAGGTGAGTAATTGTAATTGCTGGATGAGCCTGACTTGTCAGAAAGGGTAAGCACCAATGCTACATGTACTCTAGTGTCATGTATAAATACGATGTAGGGGGGCGTGGTCAACATGGCGACCTGAGCGGACGCGTGGTGAGGAGCTCCGCTGCCTGGTTTTTACTAATCCCCATTATTGCTATTTAGACACAGACAAAACTGTTCCAGTCTGTACCTTACAGTGTCGGGTGCGTGACCGGCTGCAAACTGAAGACCTGGTGTGCTCCTCCGCTTGAGGGATCAGCGGAAACCGGCCCCACTTCCCCTGATTGGGACGCTGCCATAGGACCTGATCGAGAGAAACCATCCTCCTCGCGCTATCATCGATACGACACTCCGGCCATGTCCCAGCGCGGCAGGCAAACCAATAAGGAGAAAGGTGACAAGCCTAAACCCTCTGACAATCTAACATCTACCCCAGCAGTGCAGAAGGGTAAAGCTAAAACGGACAAGGAGATGGAAGCTAATATGGCGGAGGAAGATTCAGATCCTCTACCGCCCTATGTGGGCACTATAATGGATGCTATACAAACATGCCAGTCTACCTTAACAATAAAGATAGACTATCTCAACACAGGCATGGGTCTTTTGCGACAAGATATGTCCACCATCAGGGAACGACTGAGTGATATTGAGAGACGTACCTCGGACACTGAGGACACTGTTCGTACACATGGAACTGACATCCCTGCCATGCAGCGTCGCTGGTAAATCTTGGAGGATAGGGCAGTCGACTCGGAGAACAGAAATAGACGGAATAACCTCCGTCTTCTTGGAGTTCCAGAGGGCAGTGAGGGAAAGGATGTCCCTGAGTTCATAGAGAAGCTGCTATGGCACCTTCTTCCAGGAGATACTTTTTCTCCCTTCTTTGTGATTGAGAGGGCACATAGGATCACCACAAAAAGAAACCCTCCAGGCGCACCACCCCGGGCACTCATATTCAAGATCTTGAACTATAAAGACCGGGACAACATCCTTATAGCGGCAAGGAAAGTAGGGGATCTGTTTCTTGAGAATCAACGTTTGATGATATTCCCGGACTTTACTGCTGAGACCCAAAAACAGCGGCAATCCTTCATGAAAGTTAAACAAAAGCCGCGAGATCGGAAGATCTCCTATGCTATGCTTTTCCCTGCAAAGCTACGAGTTGAACATGAAGAAGAAACGAAGTTCTTTGAGTCACCTGAAGCAGCAATGAACTGGATTGAGTCTTTGCCACTTCCACCGGATTAAACAAAAATGTATCTCTTTTTTCTTTTATTATTGTTCGGAGAACTGTAAGTACGAACACCGTCGTTATAAAAATATGCACTGTAGGGCCATGTTAAATATGGCGGGTCCTCCCCCTCTACTACAGCTACCTGAACTTAAACTCTGGGCTGTGGACAGGGGACTGAATCGTGGCTTCATCCTGATGCCTATGTTATAGCATATAGCCCCACTGGAATACCTACCGTTATATAGATACATATACTGTGCTAGTTCCTTATGTTCCTTGGATTCTTTAACATAGTTTTTTCTTCTCTCCTCCCGTCATTCTGTGGAGGCCATACAGATTGGTTAATGACGTTCTGCTGTTAATGGTTGCACATTGCGATGTCTGTTCATGTACAGATTTAGAACGCTGTCTTGTCCTATGTTAAGAATGTCATAATTTTGTAGCCTTATAATTCCGTATATACCATATAAATCGCCTACTGCAGAGGTCTTATCTATAAGAATGCTGGAAGATGTCCTTGCCTACTGTTACATGTACTAATGGTGTTATTTTATTATGACTTACGCATACATCTAGGCTAGACTACCCTATGCTGCTGCCTTGTATGTGTTCATTTGCATCAGGGTGTTATGATGACTGCTAAATAGTGTTACTTAATTTTACCGCCAGTGAGTATGGCACGCAATCGCCATCTTTGATAACGGTCACATTTTGAATCTTGGCTGTGTATATGCTATTCTACGGTGAAGGTGATATTTATGCAATTTCCTAATCTTCATGATCCCCTCAGCAGCAGGTTAGCTAATCTAAAATGTTTAATATATTATGCTACTGTGGACACTAGGTCTCAATGGAGTTTGCTGTGATGCTGCCAGGGGGGCCCTGGGTCGCATGCACAGAGACTTTATGTATATATTTATATAACTCCTATTACTATCCATTCATGTCTTGCTGTGCACTTCGTGGGGTTCTCACTCGGAATCGAAAACTGACAGATCTAACTTGGTTAACTTCTCACACAGAGTACCAGGGGCGTAACTAGAAATCACTGGGCCCCCCTGCGAATATTTGGATGGGCCCCCCCCCCCCCCCCCATAGGTGCCAAATAATCGTAATGGGGCAGCGTTTCACTGTAAATTAATTGTAAAGTGGGCAGCATTTTACCAGACAATCGTAATGTGGGCCAGAAAATCGTAATGTGGGCAGAGTTCACCAGAAAATCGTAATGTGGGCCTTTAGAAAATCATAATGTGGGCAGAGTTCACCAGAAAATCGTAATGTGGGCACCAGTCACCAGAAAATTGTAACGTGGACAGCATTCACCAGACAATCGTAATGTGGGCAGCGTTCACCAGAAAATCATAATGTGGGCAGAGTTCACCAGAAAATCATAATGTGGGCAGAGTTCACCAGAAAATCGTAATGTGGGCACCAGTCACCAGAAAATCGTAACGTGAGCAGCAGTCACCAGAAAATTGTAACGTGGACAGCATTCACCAGACAATTGTAATGTGGGCAGCGTTCACCAGAATATCGTAATGTGGGACAGAAAATCGTAATGTGGGCAGAGTTCACCAGAAAATCGCAATGTGGGCAGCAGTCACCAGAAAATCGCCATGTGGGCAGCAGTCACCAGAAAATCGCCATGTGGGCAGCAGTCACCAGAAAATCGCAATGTGGGCATCAGTAACCAGAAAATCGCCATGTGGGCAGCAGTCACCAGAAAATCGCAATGTGGGCATCAGTCACCAGAAAATCCTAATGTGGGCAGCAGTCACCAGAATATCGTAATGTGGGCAGCAGTCACCAGAAAATCCTAATGTGGGCAGCAGTCAGTCACCAGAATATCATAATGTGGGCAGCACACACCAGAAAATCCTAATGCAGCGCTGGGTCCCTGGTTCGAATCCCAGCCAGGGCACTATCTGCAAAGAGTTTGTATGTTCTCTCCGTGTCTGCGTGGGTTTCCTCCGGGCACTCCGGTTTCCTCCCACATTCCAAAAACATACGGATAAGTTAATTGGCTCCCCCTAAAAAAAAAAAATTGGCCCTAGACTACAGTACTTACACTGCATAATATAGATATATGGCAATGGTAGGGATTAGATTGTGAGCTCCTTTGAGGGACAGTTAGTGACAAGATATATATATATATATATATATATATATATATATATATATATATATATATATATACACTGTACAGCGCTGCGTAATATGTCGGCGCTATATAAATACTAATTAATAATAATAATACTAATCAATAATAATAATAATGTGGGCAGCAGTCACCAGAAAATCCTTATGTGGGCAGCAGTCACCAGAAAATCGCAATGTGGGCAGCAGTCACCAGAAAATCGCAATATGGGCAACAGTCACCAGAAAATCGCAATGTGGGCAGCATACACCAGAAAATCGTAATGTGGGCAGCAGACACCTGAAAATCGTAATGTGGGCAGCAGACACCTGAAAATCGTAATGTGGGCAGCAGACACCTGAAAATCGTAATGTGGGCAGCAGGCACCTGAAAATCGTAATATGGGCAGCAGACACCTGAAAATCGCAATGCGGGCAGCAGACACCTGAAAATCGTAATGTGGGCAGCAGACACCTGAAAATCGTAATGTGGGCAGCAGACACCAGAAAATCGCAATGTGGGCAGCAGTGACCAGAAAATCGTAATGTGGGCAGCAGACACCAGAAAATCCTAATGTGGGCAGCAGTGACCAGAAAATCGCAATGTGGGCAGCAGTGACCAGAAAATCGTAATGTGGGCAGCAGACACCAGAAAATCGCAATGTGGGCAGCAGACACCTGAAAATCGCAATGTGGGCAGCAGACACCTGAAAATCGTAATGTGGGCAGCAGACACCTGAAAATCACAATGTGGGCAGCAGACACCTGAAAATCGTAATGTGGGCAGCAGACACCTGAAAATCGTAATGTGGGCAGCAGACACCTGAAAATCGTAATGTGGGCAGCAGACACCTGAAAATCGCAATGTGGGCAGCAGTGACCAGAAAATCGTAATGTGGGCAGCAGACACCTGAAAATCGCAATGTGGGCAGCAGACACCAGAAAATCGTAATGTGGGCAGCAGACACCAGAAAATCGCAATGTGGGCAGCAGACACCTGAAAATCGCAATGTGGGCAGCAGACACCTGAAAATCGTAATGTGGGCAGCAGACACCTGAAAATCACAATGTGGGCAGCAGACACCTGAAAATCGTAATGTGGGCAGCAGACACCTGAAAATCGTAATGTGGGCAGCAGGCACCAGAAAATCGCAATGTGGGCAGCAGACACCTGAAAATCGTAATGTGGGCAGCAGACACCTGAAAATCGTAATGTGGGCAGCAGACACCTGAAAATCGTAATGTGGGCAGCAGACACCTGAAAATCGCAATGTGGGCAGCAGTGACCAGAAAATCGTAATGTGGGCAGCAGACACCTGAAAATCGCAATGTGGGCAGCAGACACCAGAAAATCGTAATGTGGGCAGCAGACACCAGAAAATCGCAATGTGGGCAGCAGACACCTGAAAATCGCAATGTGGGCAGCAGACACCTGAAAATCGTAATGTGGGCAGCAGACACCTGAAAATCACAATGTGGGCAGCAGACACCAGAAAATCGTAATGTGGGCAGCAGACACCTGAAAATCGTAATGTGGGCAGCAGACACCTGAAAATCGTAATGTGGGCAGCAGACACCTGAAAATCGTAATGTGGGCAGCAGACACCTGAAAATCGTAATGTGGGCAGCAGGCACCAGAAAATCGCAATGTGGGCAGCAGACACCTGAAAATCGCAATGTGGGCAGCAGACACCTGAAAATCGTAATGTGGGCAGCAGACACCAGAAAATCGCAATGTGGGCAGCAGTGACCAGAAAATCGCAATGTGGGCAGCAGACACCTGAAAATCGTAATGTGGGCAGCAGGCACCAGAAAATCGCAATGTGGGCAGCAGACACCAGAAAATCATAATATGGGCAGCTGATACCTGAAAATCGTACTGTGGGCAGCAGACACCTGAAAATCCCCCTGCAGAATTTCAGAGCCCCCCCCCCCCCCCCGGGGCCCGCTCGTGGCCGGTTTTGGGGGGCTGGAGGGGTGGCAGCATGAGGGGAAAGCCTTGCCCACCGTCGGCGGGGAGAGGGGAAGTTCCCCCCTCTCCCTCACCTCGGGGCTCTCCCCTCTGCGCCCCCCTCCAGCTAGTTACCGTCTGTGGGCAGCGGGCCGGGCAGCAGCGGCGGCGGGATACATACCTTCTTCCTTGCGTTCCATCGCCGCCTTCTCGCTCTAGCGGCTGACGTCACTTCCGGAAGTGACGTCAGCCGCTAGAGCGAGAAGGCGGCGATGGAACGCAAGGAAGAAGGTATGTATCTGCCGCTGCTGCCCGCTGCCCACAGACCTTAACTAGCTGGAAGGGAGCGCAGAGAGGAGAGCCCCGAGGTGAGGGAGAGGGGGGAACTTCCCCTCTCCCCGCCGACTGTGGGCAAGGCTTTCCCCTCATGCTGCCACCCCTCCAGCCCCCAAAAAACGGCCCCGAGCGGGCCCCAGGGGGGGGCCGGGCCCCCCCGCGGGCGCAGGCGCTGCAGGGCCTATTGCTACGCCCCTGCAGAGTAGGGTTTCATACCCCACGTATATATACTGATCTTGGAAAAGTAATCTGAAAGGTTAAACTGTATGATTGATTCCTCCGGTGAGCACTGGCGAAGGGTATCATGCTTCTGTTCTTTCTCTCTTGTGTTTGTTGTCTCTACACTATAGTCATCACTTCTGATCATGCATGCACTAAAAAATCTCTGTATGTCTCCTATGGAAATAGTCTGTTCAATACAATCCATCAATGCTATGTATTGAAAATATAAAGAGCTTTATTCTTCACGTTTTAGTGAGAAGTAAGTCACTGGCTGCAATCTTCTTCAACTGACACACTTCATATTAGCGCATATATCTCTATCTCTGACATATATGTGAGCTGTAACAGACAGTAGTGACTCTCATTTTGCGCAGCTCTTGATCTCTGAGGTCTAGAGAATTATTTTAAATGTTTGATTTTTCTCACGGAAATAAGGTGCGGTCATTATACTGTGAGTGCTCAAACAGCAGTATATACCAATAAGGGTGATAGGATGACTGCTAAGTATGGTTACTTAACTTTGCCATCAGAAAAAATTTGGCTGTGGCTGTGCTATACGGAGAATATGACATTATTTGTGATTTTATAGTCTTTGATTCCCTCAGCAGCAAGTTTGCTAACGTAAACAGTTTAATATATTAAGTTGTTGAGGGCATAGGTTTTAATGGAACTTGTACATACATCTGTTTTATTGTTAATTACTTACGTCTTGTGGTGCCCTTCGTGGGGTTCTCCCTTGGAATCGGGAATTGATAATTCTAACTTGACTAGATACTAATATTAAGTATACTTTAATAGTGCAAGAAGTAGTATGAGAAGAGGTTGTATTCCTGATTCCTCCGGTGGGATCTGGCGGAGAGTACTGCATATCCTCTCTTCTTGTGTTAGTCGTCTCCACACCTTAGCTACTACTTCTGGAGGTACATGTACTTCATCTTCTTCCCTTTATCTTTTATCTCCTATGGAATTATTCTGACTAACACAGTCCATCAATGCTATGTATTGATAATATAGACAGCTTCATTCTTCACGTTTTAGCGATGAGTAAGACTCTGGCAGTGATCTCATTAACTGGGTGCACCTCATATTAGCGCACACATCCTTATTCCTGATTTGTAGGTGTGCTGTAGCAGACAGGGACTCTTATTTTGTGCAGCTCTGTGTCTCTTATTTTAAGTTTATGTTCCTCCTCATGTAATTACAGCGCAGTTATTACTTTGCGAGTGGTTACATATGTATCTACTAATAAAAATCCCCAGCCACACAATAGCCAGATACAACCAATAGAGGTCAGTATACTCCCAGCATAAAGATCCTGCCAGAAGCTGCTCCACATCGTGAAGCATACAGTAGCAAGCTTTAATGGAAACAGTAAATTCGGGCGCCTGAGGCTAATGGACAAATCGGGCGCCGCCATTCACTCCTATAATAAATATCGTTTAATGGGCGCCCGATAGGAAAAAAGGGCGCCGGAGAAAAATAACGTTTTAAAAGCGGCGCCCGGAGACTTAATGTTTTATTACTGCTTCTCATGATTACACATTATTTAATGATTTATACATTTTTAAATATTATTTTTAAACGAAAAACAGTACAATATTTTTTTCAAACATTATTTTTAAACGAAAAACAGTACATTTTTTTTAACATTATTTTTAAACGAAAAAACCAACAGGGGGGTCTTAGGTTTAGGCACCAACAGGGGGGTCTTAGGTTTAGGCACCAACAGGGGGGTCTTAGGTTTAGGCACCAACAGGGGGTCTTAGGTTTAGGCACCAAAAGGGGGGTCTTAGGTTTAGGCACCAACAGGGGGGTCTTAGGTTTAGGCACCAACAGGGGGTCTTAGGTTTAGGCACCAACAGGGGGGTCTTAGGTTTAGGCACCAACAGGGGGGTCTTAGGTTTAGGCACCAACAGGGGGGTCTTAGGTTTAGGCACTAACAGGGGGGTCTTAGGTTTAGGCACTAACAGGGGGGTCTAGGGGTTAGGGGTAGGTACAGGGAGGGTTACTTAGGCACCAACAGGGGGGGTCTTAGGTTTAGGCATCAACAGGGGGGTCTAGGGGTTAGGGGTAGGTACAGGGAGGGTTACTTAGTAATTTTTTTTTTTAAACATTATTATACGTTTTACTATTTAAACGAAAGATTAACGTTTTTACAATTGCCGATTTAATGCACATTATTTAATGATTTATAACTTTATAAAACATTAATTTTAAACGAAATACAGTACAATACATTTTTAAACGTTATCCATGCTTATCGTTAAAAACCCGGCGCCCTTTTTTCCCAGCGCCCCTTTTTAACGTACGCAGCTTTAATGGCCCAACATAACTCTTTACAACAGTGATACTATATTATACTTATTTGACAGTGGACAGGGGCCTTCCAATTTTATATCTGCATTTCATACTGCAGTGGGTGTTTCCTTATATAATACCAATTTATTTTCTATGAATGTTTAATAGGGTGATGGCTATGTCTTCTACCAATCTATGACATGTCATGAGATCTCCATGGTAACCTTATGTCAACTGATTGCAACTGCTAAGACAGTTTTCCTGCACTTCTTTAAATGTAACGGGACTTAACAAGGAATGGATAAGACAAATACAAGCTCTGTGCATCTACCTAACTTTTCTTTTCTTTTAATACAGTATCCTGTTTACTATTTCTACTTCCAGTGTTTAAATAGGTTTAAGCTATGTACCCCCTGCTCAAGTTGAGCTGGGAGATCCGGGCGGCGGCTTTCCTCACGCAAATCCGCTTCCCCACAGAGGCAGTACTTGTAGTCTGTTTGTACTTCCTCTGCAACAGTTGGTGTACGTTTGGGTGCAGACATGCTCTTTCCCATGGTTTTGGTAAGAGGTGTAGGGTGGGGGGGGGGGTTCTGGGATTGTACCTTTTTGTGTGTTTCTTCTTCTTCTCCTCTCCTTTGACTCTGGGCTCGCTTCCTGTTTACGCATAATCTGTAAATCTCACATGTCCTGGGCTATACTACTACAATATGCTCCGTTAATACTACTATATAGTCTCGATGGATACACTTAAATGTATAAGCTGGAATACAAGGGGTCTGGGCTCCAAAATCAAAAGATCTCTAATATTTAATTACCTAAAACAATATACCCCGCATATATGTATCTTACTTGAAACAGTACTGTAGAAGATAAAATCCGCACAATGTCGGTGGAATCAAAATCAGAATCGTTTATTTAATCAATCACATAGCAAGCTAAAACCATCGCCACATGCACGTGCTATGATTAAGGGCGTATAGCGCCCGAAACATGTCAGCATGTGGCGATGGTTTTAGCTTGCTATGTGATTGATTAAATAAACGATTCTGATTTTGATTCCACCGACATTGTGCGGATTTCATCTTCTACAGTAATGGATTTTGAGGTTCTAGCAGCCTGTTTTCCTGCACTGCCGGTGGCTGGAGGTTTTGAGCGGAGTTCCACCTTTGTTGTGCCCTTTACTTGAAACACATTTAATAGGTAACAAACTCCTATCGCTTAAGCGTCCATGGGTTTCGCAACACTACCACTCTACATATTCGTCCTACTCCAGAGGAGTCTCAATACTTATCAGAGGCGCTTCTAGAGACCAGCTGACCAGCTAATTGCCTAGAGCGCCAGATTTATGGCAGGCGCTTTGAGGGGAAAAAAGTTTATTTTTCCTGTCCTTAGAGACTGAACACTTAGGGAACGGGAATAAAAAGTTCTAATGAAAGCCTCTACTGCTCAGCCTCAAATAAGGAATCTACAAACCTTCTGTCTACAACACTTTGTATGGCATTCCCTAATGTTAGTGTTATCTCCAGATCTAGAGTGTGTCTCTGTGACTCCTGTCCTGCCCACCCCTCCTTATCAGGGCCATTTTTATGGCCTTGCAGGGCATGCCATTGCCAGGGCGCTGGGAGGGGGAGGGCGAAGAAGAGCCAGGCAGATGTGAGTAGCACAAGGACACTTTTTTTCCTGCATTTGCAGAAGAAGAGGTTTTTTTTCAGTTACACTTCCAGGCTTCTTCCCAGAAGCCTGCTAGTGCTAGCAGCCAGTGACTCATTCGGCCATGCCCCCCCTCCCCCCAATCCCCCTGAACCACACTGGAGAGTGGAGATGAGAGAGGATCAGCTTGTAATTAGCTGCTTGTAACTAGCAGCGCCAGGGGAGGACTGGCCAGGGGGGACGGGGGGAGATTTCCCCCCAGGCTGCCTCTCATTTAATGATTTAGGGCTGGTACTGTGCCTGGTGAATTCAGGTTTTTGTATAAGGCAATGTGAAACCCTAGGCTGAATGAGGGAAATAAATGCCCAATTACAGAGCAATTGCAGGACGGGCAAGCTAGTAAGTATACACAGCATGATACAGAGCAGAGGCTTGCCTGCAGGGTCCGTGGGAAAAAAACCTGTCTGGTCTCTCACCATTGTTAACTGCATGTGCACAGCTACATAAGATGTTGTCTAGGTTGAAAAGTTTTCGACAGTCCCTAGACTCCAGAAGGGCTGCTTGCAGACAGTCCCTAGACTCCAGAAGGGCTGCTTGCAGGACTTGTGTAAGTGATAGAAACCCTAACCGTTGTAACTAAAAATGTATTATGTGCCCCCCGGAGCCAGTGCATTTATACTTTACCTGTCACGCTGTCCCTCGAGTGTCCTTGCAGTATTTCCCACGTGACTACCGACATATAGCACATGGGGCACGTGTGTGATGTCATTTGGGCTGGGGCTGCCGTGAAAACGGGCCTCTAGTTTGTGTTTTCCCCCCAGGCCAAAAGGTCCCAGTTCTCCCCTGAGCAGCGCTGTCCCTGTCAGAGCTGAGAGAGGATTAGCCGGGAGTTTTAAATGCTGCATTCTCTAGCCAGCATGGACTACGGATAGAAGGCTGCCAGGTACTACACTATAACATCCTCCAAACAGCTGTGATCTACGGAGTCAGTGTGCTATCTCCCATCTGCTCACATGCTGTGCCTGCTGCCCCATCTCCCTGCATAAACACACAGCCTAGTCACAAATCCCCTCCACCCAGCTCCTTCACTTAGCTTTAACCACCCTCCAGCGTCCTCAATTATAAGCTCCCTACATCCCTCCCCCCCCTACACACGCACACACACACACACACACATACACACACACACACACACACATACACACAAACACACATACACACACACACACACACACACACACACATACACACACACACACACACACACACGCACACGCACACCACGCACACGCACACACACACACACACACACACACACACACACACACACACACACACACTGGGGCCCTTTCCCACTTGCAATCTGCTTCAAATAGTGAATTACAGCCATTTTGCTGATTTACATTGCACTTTACATGTCTATTGCGGTGTGCTCTTTTCCCACTAGTGCGTGGCATTTTTTCCCAGAACGCAGATTGCCGGCTGGCGCAAACCTCATTGTGCTCCATTCCCGACGCTAATATGGCGCGAATGCGGCAAGTGGAAAAGGCAGCTTGTGCGATCGCAATGCAGTGTGTTTGTTTTTGCTGGTGGAAATGGGCCCTAATTAATTTTCCTGGTCCTTAGTTAGCACCCTGAGGGCTGGAGCCCACTAGAGCGATTTTCGGAGCGTTTAGGGAGCAATTCAAACCGCTAGCGATTTCCTTAAATCCTCATCTAATGTTAGTGGATGGGCCAAATTCCATTGGAGCGACTGCGATTACCAAATCGCAAAACTCAGGACATGCAGCATTTTTTAGCGGTTAGCGTTTTTGCAATGTAAAGTATATAAACGCTGGCATAATCGCTCATCAAATCCTGCACAGAGCGGTTTTGCTAGCGTTTTGAAGTTAATCGCTACACAACCGCTGGCATATTGATTACACGTTTTAATATCGCTACCGAAAACGCCCATGAAATCGCTTACAAACTGCTCATACAAAACGCTAGCAATTGCGATTAGCCATAGCGTTTTGTCGTGAGTTCCAGGCCTCAATCATGTGTTCACTCCCTCCCAGAACATCACTTCCCCCCATCACCTACAATTATGTGCTTACTCCCTGTTCAGCCCACCACCACAGCACCTAAAATCATGTGCACAATATATAAGGCAATGTGAAGCACTAGGCTGGTTGAGGGAAATAAATGTACAATTTGATGGCAAGCTGGTAAATGTACACAGCATGATGCAGAAGAGAGGCTTGCCTCCTACAGTGTCCTTAGAAAAAAACTCTGTCTGCTTTCTCATCATTGTAAAGACTGCATGTGGTCAGCTAGATAAGGTATTACACAGGTTGAAGAGTTTTCGACAGTCCCTAGACTCCATGTGGCTGCTGCAGCCTTGTGTGAGAGACAGGCAGGACAGGAGTCAGATATAGATACAGATAAGATCTCTGCTCCATGTCAGGCTATACTCAGTCTCTCTCCACTCCTCCTCTCTCCCTCATTCCCCTTTTTTCCCCCCCTTCCCCTAGTGCTGGCTGTCTTTTCCTCCTCTCAAATCAAATCAAAGATAGCTTTATTGGCATGTCCAAGATTAATTACAGGTATTGCCAAAGCAAGGAGAAAAGGGGGACATGGAAGGGGGGTGGGGTAGGGGGACAATGGCTACGCAGTATGTGGACATTTTTTTAGGTTTACAGTTCCGTTATGCTCCTCTCAGTCTGTGGCATGCTGTGACATAGTGTGCAGCGATTGTCACTGTGGATTCCTCCTCTCCCAGTAGGCTATATGTTTTTCTCTCATCTTCTAATGTGAGAAAGTCTGGGAATAGTTCCAACAATTTCTTAAAGTAAGTGTCCCTGGTTGCAGTATATTTGGGGCAGTGCAGCAGGAAGTGGCTTTATTCCTCGAGGGTCTTCTGCTCACAGTGCTGGCATAGTCTCTCTTCCCTGGGTTTGTACGTCTGTCTGTGTCTCCCAGACTCTATTTCGAGGTTGTGAGCACTCAGTCTGTAGACACCCAAGATTTTCCTCTCTTGAGAGTTTTGGAGCTTTTCCAGGTATGGGGCCATTTTATATTCTCTTTGAGAGACTGGTATATGGCTAGCTTTTGTGACTGTTTTATTTCACGCCTCCATTTTTCCACATGGTCCTCTTTGCTCTTGGCTGTGGTGTGTTTCATCTGCCTCTCTCTGGATAGTGTAATTGTTAAGGGCTCTGCCTCTGGCACATGCAACCTGGGTTCAAATCTCTACTTCTTCCTACTCAGTAAGCCAGCACCTATTCAGTAGGAGACCTTGGGCAAGACTCCCTAACACTGCTACTGCCTACTGAGCAAGTCAGCACTGAGTCTGCCAGGAGAAAAGTAATTATAAATGTTCCTTGTTACTCTCTACTTTCCCCCCCAATCTTACCCTTACAATTGAATCACCCAATCTTATTATTAGTAACCCTAGCCTATAGCTGTCAATACATGCATTCATTTTTACAGACAGATTCTTTCAAAATGATCGAATATGGCGATTATCAACCACCACATCGATCAGAATTTCAATCAATCCATGGCAAAAATGTACGAAAAGTACAATCAAGCAGTACATTTTTACAATTGGACACAGTGGTATAGAGGCGGTAGATCGGTGGCTCGTAGTATTGCGAATATTGCCTCATTGCGAATATTTTCATTGAGAGGGGGGGGGGGGGGGGCGCCACAGGTTTCCTTGCCTGGAGTGACAAAATGGCCAGAGGCGCCCCTGATACTTATCCACAAATCTATCCCATTGCGTATAATAGACTCATATTGTGATGACCTGGGGCGTTTTGTCTTACTTAATTTTGAACTTTATGGTCTTGAGTATATAAATGCTGGGGTCTATATACCCCCACCAGTAAATAAGCAAATTCTATATGATATTATTACTAAATCTTCCAGGTGGCATGGTGACAGACTTATTATAATGGGTGATTTCAACCTAACTATGGACTCCTCGATAGACAGAACCAGTAGCTCTTCCAGAGACGGCAATGATCTAAAATTATGGGCGGATGGTAATCACTTGCAAGACCTGTGGAGGTGGAAACACCCCATAGAAAAATCATTTACCTGTTTCTCATCAGCGCATCACTCCATGTCCCATATCGATCTAGCTTTTGCTACTCCCCCTGTATTATCTCAAGTACAATGTATAGACATATTACCATCCGGTATATCGGATCATGCACCTCTTCTACTTACATTGACTATCTCTACTAAACCTAAGGATAGATTGTGGAGAATCTCTCGATTTTATATTAACGAACCTTGTATTCAACCTCAAATTTCTCACGCTCTACGTAATTATTGGGATACAAATAAGGGATCTACTTCTGATCTCATTGTTTGGGATGTAGGGAAAGCGGTTATCCGGGGACAATATATGACAGAACTTAAGACTTATAAAGCAAACTCTAGAGCCCATATTCTTAATGAGAATCTGTATTGTTAAAATCGCACAAAAGTAAACATACCAGTGCGTTAGGGGACATCTCCTATTACCCTCTGTCACAATTTCGCCGCTCCCCGCCGCATTAAAAGTGGTTAAAAACAGTTTTAAAAAGTTTGTTTATAAACAAACAAAATGGCCACCAAAACAGGAAGTAGGTTGATGTACAGTATGTCCACACATAGAAAATACATCCATACACAAGCAGGCTGTATACAGCCTTCCTTTTGAATCTCAAGAGATCATTTGTGTGTTTATTTCCCCCTGCATCTCTCATGCACTGAAGTTTCAGGCTGGTCTGTTCTTCCTGCAAACAGCTTTGCCCTTGTCTGTAATTCTTCAGTATGTGAAAGCCCAGCCAGCTCAGAGGACGATTTATCCAGCTTGTAAAAGATAAGAGAGAAGAGAGAAGCTGCTCTAATCTAAACAACACACAGGCAGTGTGCATAGAGGGGCCTGGAAGGGGGAGTTCATAGCAGAACCACAACACTGAAGAACTTGGCAGCCTTCCAGACACAGGCTGACAAGTCTGACAAGAGAGAGATAAGTTGATTTATTACAGAGACTATGACAGTACAAAGTGCTGCAGTAAGCCAGAACACATTAGAATAGCTTTTGGAACTTGTAGGATGATAAAAAACAGGATGCAATTTTTGTTACGGAGTCTCTTTAACCTTGAAAAACAAGCTAAAGACGCTGAAAATAGTTTTATACAGACCAATACTTTAGAAAATTGGAGGCATTGGCAACACTTAATCAGACAATGGAGACTAGCTCAAATATCCCTAACCAAAAATGCCCTGCTACATCAGACACAGCACATCTTTAAATTTGGTGATAAAAATAGCAAACTGCTTGCCTGGTTATCCAAGGACACAGGTTTGCCCACAGCCATCCCTGCTATCCTCGACCACAATAATTTTCTTCAGGTTGATCCAGAACAAATAAATAAGGCCTTTACTGACTTCTACAAAACCCTATACTCTTCCGGGGCTCATTACTCCCCTGAGGAATTGAACATTTACCTAAATAGTATAGATATACCAACCCTATCGGAACCAAATAGACTTAACCTTGATAAACCGATCACCATTGAAGAAGTTCAAGAAGCCATAGCCGAACTTAAACCCAATAAAACTCCCGGGTCAGATGGCTTTCCCTCTGAATTTTACCAGTGCTATGCTGACATCCTAGCTCCCAAACTCCGTTCCTTATTTAACGAAGTCCTAGAGGGATGCCCCTTACCTGCCTCCTTTTCAGAAGCAATAATAATACTCATCCTAAAACCAGGAAAGGACCCAGCACAGTGTGGATCCTATAGACCAATCTCACTACTCAATACTGACGCTAAGATTCTGGCTAAGATTCTAGCAAACAGGGTCAAACCAATATTCACCTCCTTAATACACGGTGACCAATCTGGTTTCATGCCCAATAAAGGCACAGATATAAACCTGCGTAGGCTTTTTGCTAATATCTCCTTGCCCTCCTCGGGGTCCAGATGTAGGATCGTTGCCTCGCTGGACACTGAGAAGGCCTTTGATTCAGTAGAGTGGCCTTACCTGTGGGAAATAATGAATCGATATGGCTTTGGTTTTAAATTTGTTCAATGGGTTCAAGCCTTATATCATGCTCCTAAAGCACGAATTCGCACCGGAAATACTATTTCGGATCCTTTTCTTTTATATCGGGGCACCCGTCAGGCTTGTCCGCTCTCCCCATACCTATTTGCTCTTGCGATTGAGCCCATGGCTATTTTAATACGTGATTCTAACCAAATTAAGGGGATCTCTGTGGGGAATATCGAAGAGAGAATTTCACTATATGCTGATGATACTCTGCTTTATCTTTATGACCCAGGAACCTCTCTCACTACTGCCTTAGATATTATCACAACTTTTGGTTCATTCTCAGGTCTTCGGATCAATCAAGGTAAGTCAGTCATCATGCCACTGGATAGTTCCCAGGTTAATGTTTCCTCTGACCAATTACTATGGGTCTCTGAATTCAAATACTTGGGCATATTGGTAACAAATTCTGTACATGATTATTTTAACCTTAATGTTAATGTTCCAAGCATGGGAACGTCTACCGCTTTTGCTCATTGGGAAAATAAATATATTCAAAATGATCTTCTTACCTAAATTTCTATATGTTCTCCGTAATACACCAATTATAATTCCAAAAAAATTCTTCAAAAATCTTCACTCCTTAATTTCAAATTTTATTTGGACAGGCCAGGTTCCTAAAATTGCTCTTAATACCCTGCAATTGCCTATAGATCAAGGGGGCCTGGCTCTTCCCAATATGCAATTGTATTATTACGCTGCAGTACTAGTCACAGTTAGATGGTGGTTTGCTCAAGACAGCTATAACCCTGCAGTAATTACGGAGGCGGCATGCTTGGGATCATACGAAAGGCTTACTCTATTAATATATAGGGGCACAACAAATGATGAGAGATGCACGGTCCCAATGAAGGCGATATGCAGGACTTGGTCTGATGTGATAAAATTCTTAGGAGTAGAGGAGCACATATCCCCATATACTCCACTATGGGACAACCCTAAATTACCACACTTTATGCAGGTTCCGGACCCCATAATATGGGCTAAGGCAGGTATTAAAAACTTGCAGCATATCATAAAAGATGGATTACTTCTAACATTTAACGAGCTGAAACAGACATACTCCATTACTAATAAGATGTTTTTTCGTTACCTACAATTGCGGCATGCATTTGCGGCGCAATTCCCTGGTGGAGCTCCTGTGTTGGCAGTACATGACCTTGAGAATATCCTTATCACACAGCATCTGGATAAACCTCTATCTGTGTTATACTCAGCCTTGCTATCAAAAAATAATGAAAAAACTCTTCGCTGCCAGGAAAAATGGAACGCAGATATACCAGGCTTAGATAATACGGATTGGGAAGATATCCTAGAAGACTTTGTGAAAATCCCTATCTCAGCCAGAGATAGGTTAATTCAAGTTAAATTCCTTCACAGAACATATTTAACCCCTATGAGAATGCACAATATTAGTAGTTCCAATAGTGCACTCTGTCAGAGATGCTCTGTAGTGGCTGGAACGTTTTATCATATGTTTTGGAGCTGCGTTAAAATTCAACCATTTTGGTTAGCAATATTTGCTATCATAAATGAATTCACAGAATCGCATTTTGATTGTACACCTAAATTGGCATTATTGGGGTTATTTGAGGAGCCGACATGTAATAAATATACACAATACCTAATACGCATATTGTGCTTTTATGCGCGTAAAGAAATATTACGAGTATGGAAAAGTAATGCGGAGCCCTCTATAAATATGTGGAAACGTACTATTAATCATGCCCTCCCGCTATTTCAAATGACTTATAAAAATCGTAATTGCCCACAAAGATTTTATAAGATATGGACACCATGGTGTGACAATATCCCAACAACCGGATCTAACTTGGATTCTAGTTAAAACCTTGTTTCCTTCATAACGGTTCTCGATGAGATGTTGAATACTCGGGACATTCTAGGATGTGATTGGGAGTGAGCCCAGAGTCGTTTTCCTTTCTTTTCTTGCCTTTCTTTCTCTTCCTTCCGTTCTTCTTTTTCCTTCTTCTCCTCCTTTTCCTTTTTCTCACCTTCTTCCAGGAGCGCTGTGTCTTCTACACGCAAATACCTATTAATCTTTAGGTTGATGAGGTTTAAAAGTTGATACTGAAGACTTTACACACACAGAATATTTTCATAATGTTTGTAATGGTTATTCTACATATCCTTAGCTGGTTTGTATAACATCATATATAATTGCATACTGGTCTGTATACTCTTTCCGCCATTATGATAATATTATATTGTATATCCACTCTGTTAATTTCTCTTGTGTGTGGAACACAGTGGCTCCTAATGTATACTTTCTTGTTTGTTGTATAACAATAAAATTGATTTGTTAAAAAAAAAAAAAAAGATGTAAACATTTCATTATGACGCTCATTGCCTTCAATTGATAGCATGACCTCACTGCTTTTAATGCTTCTAATGTTCCAGCTTCATGTGAGTGTCATTAATGCAGAGGGTAAATGTTTGTATGTAAATTGACCACTCCCCTCGGCACCTGCATTTCCATTTAAAATCTCGGTCCCTAAGCAGGATGAGCATAGCCCCTTCTTCCTTGTATGCTTTTCTTGGCAGCCATTGCTGTCTTGCTGAAAGCTTTAGCACTCCTGTGCCCTGTGCCAGTACAGCCCATCTATCAGATGGTGTAGGTAGTGCAGTTGGTTCCTCCTGAGCAATCTCAGACTGATCTATGTGCATCTATGTCTAGATTAGCAGCAAAGAAAATATTCTCATACTTTTATTTTCAGGTATATAGTGTTTTTTCTAACATTGCATCATTCTATAATATGTGCAGATTACACAACACTCAGCATTCAAAATGAGTCTTTCAGAGCAGTCTGTGAAGTAATGACCTCTCCTCTAGCAGAGAAAAAGTAAACATTCCACTTACAGTTGAGATAATAAAAGTCAGATAACAGCCCTCTCCATGACTAAGACTTATGGCCCATATTCATGGGCTACAATTGTCGCCCGTGAGTATGCGCCGTTGCACGGGCGCGCACCCCGAACTGTCGCCCGTCGCTGATGTCTCCAGGCGATTGGCGCGGTCAATCGCCTGGCAGCAGTCGCCGCCGCAACTCCGCCGCAACTGTCGCTAGTCCGCGTGAGTATGCAGACTAGCGACAGCAACCTCCATTGAGGTATGTGGAGCTTCCGGCGGGGCGAGGAGGAACGTCGGCGACAGCTTCCGTCGCGCCGCTGGTCCCTCTTCCGCGTGTGTACGCGGAGGGACCTGGCGAGGAGCTGTCGCCGGCCTGTCGCCCACACGCTCACGTGTGCTGGCGACAGGCCACTTTTGCAGCCTGTGAGTACGGGCCATTAGTCGGAAAGTTAATGGCTTGTTTGCATAGAGATAACAACTGGAGTTTCTTAACTCTTCCTGTACTGGAAACAATTAGACTGATGTATCTGATCTTAATGTTTTATTTCTTAGCTGTACTACACATACAAATCATAATATCATAATTTTTTTTTCGCTTCAGTGTCTCTTTAACGGTTAAACCTCAATGCTGGTGTAAGGATCTAGAACAGAGTACTATTGCATGCAATCCATTTTGGAAGCAAATGTCCCCTTTATTCAACTTCATGATCTTGCAACCTAGTTGTTTTTTATGCGTCTAGTGTTCCAGCTTGATGACATGTGGTCGCCTCTGATAGTGGGGCAAATAGAGTGTTTGCGGGAATCAGCAACAGGGGCCATGGCTCCAGTCACCAAATGCATTCAGAGCCTGTGAGAACAGCTGAGACATAGGGATGAGCAAGGGATGAGCAAAATTTTCCAAGAGTATGGGGGGGGGGGGGGGGGGTTATTGACATAACCTATTGACAAAGTGTAATTGTGCGCACAATTAATGTTATGTAACATTTTTGGTGGATTGTGATGACAATGATTGATGTAGTTGTAGGATACCGTTGATTTTAAAACTTTGGTGTGCTTGTTGTCCAGTGCCTTGAAAAATAGGCCTTGAAATGATTTCCATGATTAGACATATTGTACATTGTATAATGGATGAATAAAGGCACCTCCTCTTTGTTATATTACTTGGTGTTGGGACCTGCAGTATACTGTGTCTTCATTGCCTGTTTGACTGAAAAGGTTGTAATGATTCTACTTCTAAACATTATTTCAAATACTCCAATCAATTAGTTTATTAGTTTGCCAGGTGAGTTAGAAGTCCCACAGGCATGAGGACAGGCAACTGGCAACAGGCAGCACGTCTTTAGCCAGTTGGACTTGAATCAGGCCCTCTGAATGAACAAGAAAGTTAATCAGTATGCATATTAGTGTTAGGGATAACTGATAAAATAAAAAGATAAGTGCTGACAAAAAGAAGATCCACATCTCTGATAATACCTTCTCTTCATTAGCAATGCTGTATGCTGATGATTAACCCATTCGCGTTCCGTCGTTTTCACGTGAGAAATGTTCACCTCCCATTCATTAGCCTATAACTTTATCACTACTTATCACAATGAACTGATCTATATCTTGTTTTTTCCTCCACCAATTAGGCTTTCTTTGGGGGGTACATTTTGCTAAGAGCCACTTTACTGTAAATGCATTTTAACAGGAAGAATAAGAAAAAAATGGAAAAATGCATTATTTCTTAGTTTTCAGCTATTATAGTTTTAAAATAATACATGCCTCCATAATTAAAACTCACGTATTGTATTTGCCCATATGTCCCGGTTATTACACCATTAAAATTATGTCCCTATCACAATGTATGGCGACAATATTTTATTTAGAAATAAAGGTGCATTTTTTCCATTTTGCATCTATCACTATTTACAAGTTTAAAATAAAAAATATAGAAATATTTCATCTTTACATTGATATTTAAAAAGTTTAGACCCTTAGGTAAATATTTACATGTTTTTTTTTTTTAATTGTAATGGTTTTTTTTTTTAATAGTAAACATTTTATTTGGGTAGTTTTGGGAGGGTAGGAGGTAAACAATAGATTTATAATGTAAATGTGTGTTAATTTTTATTTTTTTTAACTTTCAGTTGTAGTATTACTTTTTGGCCACAAGATGGCGGCCATGAGTTTGTTTACATGACGTCACTCTAAGCGTAACACACGCTTAGAGTGACGCATCGGGGAGGGAATAGCCAGAAAAAGCACAGCTTCCGAGAGAAGCTGTCGCTTTTTCAGCGGGGGAGAGCAATCAGTGATCGGGCACCATAGCCCGATTCACTGATTGCCTGGCTAACGAACCGCGGGCCGGGAGCGCGCGTGCACGCGCGCAATCAGCTGCGGGAGCGCGCATGGTTCCTGGACGTAGTTCCTACGTCCAGGAACCAAAATAGGTTAAGAATCAGATGTAGGTATTGAAAAAGTACACTACACCTTCAGGCCTCATTCACAGTGGGACATTGCATTGTAATGTTAGTCACTAAGCAGCACTACAACGCACATTAACACTGCCTAACCGTCGTATACAGCAGGTACAGTAAAGCATACAGGCAATGAAAAATGTGCTTTCCTGTAGCTGCTAACGTGTGCGTTTAGAGCTAACGCACTGCAAGCAGTGCGTTACCATAACACTACACGTTACAATGCGACGCTACCGTAACCATAACGTTAGCATTGCAGTGTGGTAAGCTGCATTATAAGAGTTTATAATGCAGCTCTGCAACATTCCACTGTGAATGAGGCCTCAAGAACAGATTGTTTGAACAGATCCCTAAAAGGGAAATTGCATGTCTTTAAAATAACAATTCTTTAAAATAACCCATGATCAACAATGCAAATGTATTGCTTTCCTGGTTTTGCTTTTTTTCATGACTTTGCAGCAAGGACCTTGCATTACTTGGTTGGTAAGTTGTCACGGTAGAGGAACTCACATTTGTGCCACAAATCCTCCATCCTATCAATAGTATTGTAGAAAAGTTTTCAATGTATCCCTTGCTGTCTCACTGTCCTTTAGGAAACCTCTATAATTGACGGGGTGGAATGATCTTTTTGGTCATGGCATAAGTTTACTTTATAATGTAGCCCATACAGAAAAGTTTGTCTCAAGCTAGATTTAATAAGCTATGAAATGTCAGCATCAATCACCTGTAACTTTAAAGTTTACTCAAGCCGAAGATCAGGTACAAAATCACAAAGCTTAATGAGGCTACTCACAGCATCCTCTGGTTCCCCATTGCTGCTTGTGGACCCTCCAGAGATTACCGCTGCACTCCTCTTCAAGCAAGACCACAGCTGTACTGCATCAGCACCAGTATGGCCACACCTGCGCAGTAAGCTGGAGCCACTTGTGCAGGCACTGACGCTCTCATGTGACTGTAGCACGATCATGCTTGTGCCAGAAGAGAAGGACAGCCCCAAGCAGCTTGAGGGTCATGGGCAGCGGCAGACAGCCCCAAGCAGCTGGAGGGTCATGGGCAGTGGCAGAAGACCAAATAAATTATTCGGATTTTCTTTAACTGCTTCTGCGCAATGCTTTGCATTGTGTATCTGCGCCCCACTGGACTCCACTTAGAGGCCAAGGGCGTAGATACACATATCATCAGTTTATAAGTGGAGCACTCACTTGCATGTGTGTCTGCTCATGCCCGCGACCCGACCTCGGCAGAGTATTGATCGGTGGATGGGAACATGTGTTCCCAAAGCCATTCAAAGTGCCTATAACAAATGATCACTGGCATCAGCGAGATGCCGGTGATCAAAGTGAAAGTTTTTCTTGTATTCCTGTATTGTCGTATTGCTGTATGTCACCCTAAATATTGTCTGTAACCTAAACTAATGTCCAGCGCTGCATAATATGTTGGTGCTTTATAAATACAATAAATAAAAATAATAAATTGTAGTAAGTTTTTTTTTTAATAAACTATAATAGATGAAAAGTAAGAAATTATTATTTTCTTACACTTACATTTTTTTTATTATTCTTCCCTTAAAAATGCAAATAAAATAATTCTTAACAAAAAGTAAGACTCAAAGACAGCCTAATTTGTGGTGAAAAAAAACCTACCGGTATGTATAGATCATTTAGCTGTGATAAGTAGCGATAAAGTTATTGTTGAATGAATGGGAGGAGTGTGAAATGTGAAAACTGCTCTGGTTTTTAAGTAGAAAAACTTTTAGTGAAGTGGTTAATAGTGACATAACTTAAAAGTAGCAGGGGCGTAGCAATAGGGGTTGCAGAGGTTGCAACCGCATCGGGGCCCTTGGGCCAGAGGGGCCCCGAAGGGTCCTCCCTCAACTGCAGTACTTTCTTTTGGTCCTGTGCTCATAATAATCACTTCTATAGATACTTTGAATAGTGGTAATCATTAACAAACTGCTCCCCATCCCCTTCTTGCACCTCAGGCACTGTAGTTGCCATTGGCAGGTTTTGGTGCGCCGTATCAATTGTTATGTATAGAGTACTTGGGAGCCCCATTGTAAAACTTGCATCGGGGCCCACAGCTCCTTAGCTACACCACTGAAAAGTAGCAATAGAGCATTTTACATTAAAGTCAATAGCACAGATCTACAGACCTCTACCCACACATTCTGTCATCACCAAATTTTCTAAGTTTGTTAAAGTGTACCCGAGGCGGTGCAGCAGAGTGGCAGATGGGACACAGAAGCATGTTCCACACTGACATGCCTCTGTGTCCACCCCGTGCCGCTCTCTGCCCCTCACTGCTGCGCTATCACCCCTCAAAATTGCCGACATACAATTGCCGCCAAAATTGAGGGTAAGGGAGGAGAGGTATTCCCTGCTCAAACACCCACTGTGGTTGTTCTTGAAGGCCTTCTCCAGCTGCAATTGGGCAGCTCTGCCTCTTCATGGCCGCTCCCCCGCCTCCCTGCATGCTGCTCTGTGTGACACACAGAGCATCTCTTCTTCCAGCGTCATGACCCCAAATGTCACAAACAGAAACTAAAGGAGAGCAGGCTACAGGAGCGGCAGAGAGCGGCGGGGATGGCGGCTACCTGATCCGCCCAGCCCCCCGTATGAGGTAGCACAGTTTTTTGTTTTTTTATTGAAATCCCCCTTCCCCTCAAGTTCCCTTTAAGGAGAATATTGGGAAAAGTAACAAAAAAAATTGGAAAACACCTTTGAGAAATCTGTTTTTTAAACCACTGTTAAATTATAGATTGCTGCAGTATACCTAATACTAACATATTTATTACATTTTAACAAAACAGAAAGTGTGGGGACCCCCTCCCAATCCTCTCTGACCCTTTGTCACCAATGCAGGCTGTACAGATTAGGTCTCTGCGCCCTGAGCTATTCCAACCTGCATAGTCCATGACATGGGATGCTCTGGAAGAGAGAAGCAGCAAACCTAACAACTTTGGTGATGATAGTGTGTATGGGGGCTTTGTAATTAACTGCAGCACCACAGAAGATGCTGGCGCTATATAAATCAATGCTAATAATAATAAACTGCATGACTTGGTGGCTCAGCGCCTTTGACTTCAATGCAAGTTTGCAAAACTGGTTTGTGAGATTATCACAGACAGATGAGAATTTCTATGAAAATCTTGTGAACCTGCCAGCTATTTTTTCCCCCTCATCCCTAGTTATCATTTCAGTGCAGGATTTGTGGTATGCACTATAGTGCATTGTGGGATGTGGTGTGGAGCTTCTGGTAGAGTCAAGTGGGCCATCCTTCCACTCACCCCTCCCCCACCTTCTCCACTCCCACTCCCACTTAGAAGGAAGGAAAGTCATAGGAAAAGTAGATGCATCTGTAGGTGTAGGGAGGACCAGCATGAATCACTTTCAATTGGATGGTGTAAAATCCCCCCCAAAATAAAGATCCTCCTAGGTGAAGATAAGTTGCGATTGTGGTTGGTAAATGCCTATTTTTCATGTAGGAAGGGGGGGAGGGGGGGAGACAAACATTCCCGGAGGTGTGTTTGAATAGTTCCTTCTTTAGGGGCCTATACACTTAACAATTTTCCCGCTGATATACAGCAGATTCGATCACTGTGATCGAATCTGCTGTGAAATCGTTGCGCAAGCGCTGACCGAACGATCAATTTACGTCCGAAATTGATCGTTCCCATCGATCCGTCCGTGCGGAAGATTTCGTTCGATCACCGGCGGGTCGGGAGTGCGTCGATAGTGGCGTTCGAGTGTCCGACGCCCGACGCTAGCGGCAATACATTACCTGCTCCGGCCGTCACGTATCCCCGCTGTCACCACTGCTCCTTCTCCGCACTGGGCTCCGGCAGGCTTCACTTCTTCCTGTCCCGACAGGAAGTTTAAACAGTAGAGCACCCTCTACTCTTTAAACTTCCCCGCACAGGAAGTACAGTGAAGCTGCAGCCCTGGAGCCCAGAGCGGAGAAGAAGACAGCGGAGACCGGGGGACTCGCGCCGGCCAGATCAGGTAATGTATGCAGGGGGGGAGGCGGCAGCTTCACAGATGGTGAATCAATTTCATGCTGAAATTGATTCACAATCTGTTTACAGTAAAGGCAGCCATACAATCCCTCTCTGATCAGATTAGATCAGAGAGGAATCTATCTGTTGGTCGATCTGATGGCAAATCGACCAGTGTATGGCCACCTATATGTGGCAGCAGAATCTACCAGCATTGTCTTTTGCCAAGCATCTCTCTCTCTCTCTCTCCTGTCATCATACAGAACAGTAACAAAGCAGCTATTTTGTAACGCCACAATTTCATGTCATGGCAGCAGTCAATGTGGGTCTGGGTCATATATATGCCACTCTTCAGAAACAGACTTGTGCATACTTCTACTATCAACAGATTATGGACCGTGAAAGAGAAAACAAAATGCCACAGGCCAATGTTTCTAATTAAGTTAGCAAAAAAGAATTATAAAACACACTTTATGTGCCAGAATTAGGCTTCTCTGGTCTAATTTGTTGTACTGATGTGTAGTTGCTTTGGTATGCCTGCCTGCCTGCAATACTCACGTTACTGATGAATCAGCAGATGCACTGGGTGCATACTTCCAAAGGTTATAAGCACTTTATTGCCATTAGATGTACATGTTCTTTATTCATATAATGTTTCAGTAAAATTAGCATATTGAAATGTTTATGTGTTCACACAGACCTTACATTTATTTACTGGTTTTAGTTACCACCCAAGATATTGCTGTATTTGTGATATTAAATGTACATCGTTTACAGGCTTGTTGCACACTGAAAATATGTAGCTTCATTTCCCACAGATGTATGGTATATTGCTCATTCTGCAGGTGCTGGTAGAAAAGAGAGATGGCAATACGTTGGCATAGCAGGTTTATAACATCACAGCTATGCCAACATCTTGCCTCCCCTCCATCTCTCTATCAGACATGTCTAGTTCTCTGCATATTGCTTGTGCAGTGCAGTCCTCCAGCAGCATACTATTGTGCCTAAAATAAAAGAGATATAGACAAGAAAACAGTTTAGTTAAGCATCAGGTTATGATACTAAAAACAGATGCTGCTCATCAAAATGAAAGAGGATGATTACTGAATATATAATATGTTGTTCCAAAGCCAGCAGAAATAACACCTGGTCTCCCAGAATGCTCTGGAAGGATAATTCTGTATAATAAACAGCCTAGGCTAAATATCACTGAGAAGGTGGGGCTCCATACACACATATACACACACACACACACACACACACATACTGTATATATATATATATATATATATATATATATATATATCGGAGCAGTGCTTTTCAGCGCTGCTAGATTTGGGCGCAGCCGGCGCCTCCATAGACTTCAATAGGAATCATTCAGAAGACGGAGCCGAAGTTGCTTAAAAACATAATAATTCGGCCTCCAGCAATCGCTGGAAGACGAATTATTTCATTCCCCCACTATCCATGTCGGCCTGAAGGGGGAATAGTAATTAAATCGGCCCGGACTTGTGCAGAAGCAGGATCAGCTATATACCGCTGTATCCTGCGCCCAAGTCTACCGGCGCCGATTTCAAATGTACTCATATATATATATATATATATATATATATATATATATAATGTTTCTAAGGTTGAAACCGGGATCCATAACGTAGAAGGCGGTATCCTGAATAGTATACTACATTTTACTATGGTGCCTCTTTAACATTTCTTAACTGTACATACAACAATATATTAATGAACTTGTGAAAGTTGCCTATGTTAACTATAAAAATCAAAACAGGTTCTGTAAAATTGTATACTCCTCTGTGTACTCAGTTCACCTGGCATTCTTCACCCTCGCTATAAAATCTGATCTATGCCAGGTGAATAATGCACAGTATGTACCATCTTCAACAATGACTTTAATGCAAAGTCGACTTTTGTTTAAAAAAAAGACCACAGACATGGATCAGTGCTGTATAAGTCTTTTTTTTTATATTAATAAAACTTTAGATTTTAATTTTCAGATAGTAAAACTGACAGTCAGCAAAACTTTCACTTCCTTGCAACTATGGCAACATTGTTTTAAATACTCTTAAACTCCCACTTTGCCGCATGAGTTATAAGCTGCACAGAGCAGTTCTTGTTACTCATGTACAACACCTGCCCCGATCCAATATAGCAGACAATGGCCTCAATTCACTAAGCTTATCCCCTGACTTAAATAACGTTTTTAGTGTTATCACCATGGTGATAAGGCATGTAGTATTCAGGAAACATTTTACCTCAGGCAAACCTAAAGTTAACTCTTCTGTCTTTAAGTTAACTCTTCAATCCTTAAAATACCTCCAGAATTTTAACGTTAAAGACAGGCGGTTAATTAACTGAGTGTGAAAATAACTACAGAGCAGGAAACTTATCTACAGAGGAGGTAACTTAAAGAGGAACTCCAGTGAAAATAATGTGGTAAAAAAAGTGCTTCATTTTTTACCATAATTATGTATAAATGATTTAGTCAGTGTTTGCTCATTGTAAAATCTTTCCTCTATCAGATTCACATTCTGACATTTATCACATGGTGACATTGTTACTGTGGGCATGTTATGTAGCTGTTTCTAGCTGTTCTGGCTGTTAGACAGCTCTAAACAGCCATTTCCTGTCTGTGCACATTGTTACATTGTGGCAGTTTGCCAGGAGTACCGCGGTATTCAGAGCCTCTAGTGGGAGTGGTTTCAGCACAACATCAGTCACACAGCGCCCCCTGATGGTCTGTTTGTGAAAATCATTCTATTTCTCATGTAAAAGGGGGTATCAGCTACTGATTGGGATAAAGTTCAATTCTTGGTTGGAGTTTCTCTTTAAGAAATTAATAGATAAGATAACTCTCTCACTGTGCAGTGGTAAGTTTACTCTTGCCTTATTATCTCCAGCATGATCTTAGTGAATTGAGGCTTATGACTCTATTGGTCTCTGTTTAAAAACAAAACTGTGGGTTGCCTGTGTTTTCTTATGCACATGAAAGCAAGCAAAATAAGCATTGGCATTGAGCTCTCCAAAAATAAGTTAAAATTAAGTAGACTTTCCCTTTAACCTCCTTGGCAGTATTCCTGTCTGAGAGTAGCTCAAGATTACTTTTAGCAGAAATTAGCAGTAACTCCGAGCTACTATCGTGGATACCACTGGGAGGGCCATGTGCAGCGAGTGCAGCCGAACTCGCCTCCCCTCAATCCAACCACAGCAGCCCGTCTTCTCCATGTCCTCCTGGAGTCACATCATTATGTCGAGATTGCCATCTGTCGCATGACGATTGAGAAAAAAAAACATATATCCAGGCAGATCACCTCTAGTTAGGACATTAAATACGTTATTAAGGAAAGGGAGGTGCTGAAGGGGGTGTGGCCATAAAATTAGCAAAAATCCATAACCCTTCGCACACTCGCATGCAAATGTTCAAACAAATGCATCATGATGATTGAGGGCGATCTCAGCATAGAAATAGAGCCCCCCCCCCCACCAAAGGACAGGAGGAAGACTTGCAACATGTGTCCGGATCCTGGGGAGGTGAGTAATGTTTGCTCCACTGCGCATTGTGCATAGGGGATGGACGGCTCTACCTGGTGACCTATACTGGACGTGGAGGGTGGGCACTCTCAAACTACCTATACTGAAGAATGGGGGAGCACTTTCTGGCTACCTGCACTGATGTAAACTCTCTGGCTACCTATAATGGGGGAGCAATCTCTGGCTGCCCATAATGGGGGCCACAGTCTGGCTTCCTAAACTGGGGGGTACTCTCTGGCTACCAAGGGCAGCCTTAGTCATGTGCCATCTGTGCACATGCACAGGACCAACATTTCCAGGGGGGTCACCACACTCACTCACCAGGCGACAACCTGGTCACTATGGGTGCACACGTCACTGCTAGCGCCTTACGTCACTCAGAGCAGCAAGTCACAGTGACACTACATACATGTGCTGTGCCAGCACCTGAGTGTGTCACTAGTAAAGGCGCTATCTGCAGCCTAGTCGCTGGGGGGTTCTCCCCATTAGCCCCACCCTGGAAGCGTGGAGAAACGACACCACACGTGATCAGCAGAAGCCGGTACTAGGGGAATAAACCCTGAAGGTAACCTAAAGGTTTATTCCCCTGAAGACGGCAGATTGCCGAAACTAGTCGGGACAAGAGCGGGCAACATAAGTCTGGGTTGCAAGGAGAGGTCACTAAGTACCACATTGGGTGGGAAGCGATATATGCCAGAAGAGGGTCCTAAGTGGATTAGGACCCTCTTGAAGTAAGTGTACCCTGCACCCTATATTTTGCCTTTTTATCCAGAAATAAACGAGAAACATTTTAATACCACTGATAGCCTTCCTGTTTTTGTCGTTGCACTGCAAATGCATATACAGGTGGTGATAAGTGGGAAAATACACATCATAAAGCAAAACGACTGAGAGGAATATACCTGCGCTGTGAATACTGCATCTTTACTTTACTTGGATAGAAGGATTTATCCTCACACAGCTGCACTACTGTTTTTCTCATTGATCGAGATTGGGGCCCCACAGTTACTTCAATATATACAGCATTATATACGACACAATACCTTTTTGCTTTATTGTACACTTGTACAGATACTGTAACGTATAAGTCATAAAATCAGGTATTGCACAGAGAATCTGCCCTTTAAAGAAAAGAGGTTTTTTTGTTTAAATAGGAGCTTGTGTGCTGAAGCTGGTATTGTACGCCCTTATTGTAAATTAAGTTTGATAATAAAAATCCCAGCATTCCATAGGGTTAGATAAAGGTTTTTCAGGCAGACCAGCATGCTCCGTGCAGTGTATAGAGCTCAACAAAGCATTATGCAATGGCTGATGAGGCATACAGAAAACTAAACAGAGGTGTATGTACTTATTTGCGTGCAATTTAACAATCAGTATTTCTCTGTTTCAAAACTTTTATGAATGTTTAAACATTTACTTAACAACCATTTTCACATGTTCATATAATTATCCAGCTTTCAACACAGAAATGTCTTGTTCTGACAAATATTATCTTCATGCAGCACATACTGCAAGTCACCAGAGAAAGTGGGGCAGCATTTTCATTGCTCCTATCTATTGCATCTATTTCATAAGCTCATTATTCAGGTCTCCTTTTAGCTTAGAAATCTACTGTTGCTGCACGTAGCCATTTCTCTAGCATAGAATAAGAAGTAACGTCCTCATCATTACCTTTATGGATTGTGAAATGTGATAAACATAGGCTCTTACTAAACTCACTTTTTTTCCTAAGTTTTCTCATAGCTGATATTTTCACTGCTTTTCAATAAAAAGTTTCAAGCAAGCCAGAAAATACTCAGAATAATTTTGACAGCATTTATTCAACTACTAGTTGGTTAATTTTCCATTGCAGAGTGTTGAAAAATTATTTTAAACAGAAAGTGAAAAATGATCTCCTAGGAGAAACTTAGGAAAAAATTTAATTGAATTGGGCCCGTTGTTTAAAGTGACTCTGTAACAAAATTTTCAGTCTTATTCCTTCTATCCTATAAGTTCCTCTACCTGTTCTAATGTGGTTTGTCTTACTGCAGCCTTTTCTAGTTGCACAGTCACTGTAATATCTCTGTTATATAATCTAATCTTTCTTTTGTCGGCTTTGTTGGCTTAGGCAGGAATGTGCTGCTCTGCTGTGATAGGGAGAAGCTATGCACACACCCTTAACACCCCTGCAGGCTCTGTGTGCTGTGTGTTGTTGCTGTTGTCACAGACAGAGCTTCTCTGAGCCTGTCACATTCTGGTTTGCAGCCATTGTTTGTAAACACCGCCTAAAACTGGCAATTACAAGCCAGGACTGCAGCAGGGAGTGGCAGAAACAGCAAAGAGGGGACCAGGAGAACATAATGAATAGAATGGTATGCTTTTTATTGTAAGAATTTTAGAGTGCAGATCCTCTTTAAACAGGAAAAGAGACATGAGAAATGATAATGCGAAAGGAGGAGAGGAAAGTTAGGCAGTCCACCAGGGAGAGCCAGCACTACTGTAGTCTGTCAGTCTCCATCTATGGTACTGTTGTCTCAAATCATAAGCAACTTAGTTTTCTTGCAAAAATAAACTTGTTTCTAAGCTTTCTTTGACTCAAAGTATCAAAATAAATCCCTCAACTTCCAAGCGCTAGAGATAGTTGAATTTACTGCTGAAAATATGTGTAGCTATTGTTTATTGGTACTTGGTACACCCCTGGGACATCCTGTACAAACGGGATCTTTATTTTAGAAGTTCCTTTCCTAGGATCATGCACACTGTTTGGGAGAATATTGTCGAGAATCTCTTCACATTGGTACAGTCTAAGCAAATATGTCTTAATTTGCCACTATCCGTGCTGCCCCCAAAAAAGTCATGTATTATTTAACTGAATGGCATCAGAATTGTATTTTGTAGTTACCTTCTATGGTGTTCAGATTAGTATACCTTCACAACCAGCCTTTTTGCCTCAAGTGATTCCCCAGCCTCCGTTTCCTATTTCATTACGTGCTTTGGTTTAAATATTTTACTAGTAGAGCCTAGAGATATGTATACTATGGTGACCATAGGCATCTATGTTCAAAATCTGTCATTGTGAACTGTGCATCTCCATTCCCAACAATCGTCTGTGCAAAGTCTATCAATTCCAGGTAGCAAAAGACTTCTGTTCTTGTTGCTTGTCTATTTCCCATTAACGTTTAGAATTATTACCAATGTAATATATTATATTTTATTTAATTCTGCTTCTCTCCACCTCGAGAAGCGTTCTGTGTTTTAAATCACTGTATTAAAATGTGGGTGTCCCAGGAGTGATGCCAAAGCATATGTGGGGGGTTAGTTCTCCTGAGTATTTAACCCCATTCCATATTGTAAATGAGAAGTTGCTAATTGTGTATTGTGTCATTTAACTGTTCTTGTTTTTGTAAGGTTTATGTACAACAATATATTTAGCATTTGTATTGCATTTAATTGGATGGCAATCAATGACTTTGGCAGAGTTCCATAAGGGTCCTTTGGTTTTCTTGTAGGAAAGCATTTCCTCTATTAGCACTCCATGATAGTAAGTACTGTAACTATAATGGGAACACCCAGTCCCTCGTCTGATCTAAGCAAATACATTTTCTCCTGTGCTATTGTGAACCCTTGATGGCCGAGATCTAAATTTTAAGCTTGTCCTCTGAAAGGATCTAAGGATCTGCCTTATAGTTTTATGTTGGAAGGAGTCAAAAAAGTCTAATGACAGGCATGAAGGTCATTTTCACCACCACAATCTTGCAGATTCATAAAATATTCCATCTTTTCTAACATTCATTTGGTTTTGTAGATCTCACAGTAATTCTAGATAGTTTCTCAAACGATGAAAGCTGCAGAATGCCAGAAATATAAAATGTCCCTTATTAATCCAAAGAGCTGTACACAGAACAATGTGAAGTCTTTGCGCATTCAAAGAAAATATATTAAAAGACACGGAGCACTCCCATATGTTGCTCGCTACCTAAAGAGAACCGGAGCCGAAGCTCAGGTTCAGAAACACATAATTAGAAGAAAGAAGCCTTTGGATCCTATAGAGGCTTCCCAGGTCCTCCTCCTGGTGCCAGTCGCCAGGACACATGTCTGCACTTTATGATGAAATGGACCCTACGTGGCCTTGAAACAATTATCAAAAAGTATTTAATATGCAGATCTCCACTGACCTGGTAAAGGAAATAAATGAAAATAATGGGGAATACATACAGACTGTCTTCAGAAATGATCCACCCCCAGACATCCTACTGACCACTGCTACAATGTTTAAAATAAAGAGGCATTAAAAAGGGTCCAGCAAAAATGCTACTGTTTTCAACCAATGCCACTTACTTCAGTGGTTCACTAAAAAAACAAATGCCATCCTTGGAAACATTTTTGTTGATGCTCCCTATAGCGATCATGCTTTTCAACACTCAGCTGTTACTAGACCAATCTATTCCAAACTAGTATTGTTAAATTCTCGTTACAATAAAAATGATGTGTAAACATTTAAAGCTACAGTAAACATTGAAGGCCTGTTTCCACTGCTGTGAAAATTGGGCCGAATCCATAGTTTCCCCGCAAACAAATCGCACTGGCAAACTCTGCCATAGGGGATAATGCTGCCGCCATCTAAATCGTTTGCCATAGCAATTCGGACGACATTTCAGCATTTTTCTGTGTGGGAATCACATAGCTGTCCATGGCTTCTGGGATTCATCTGCGTACCCGCAGACCAGGAAGTGCCGCCATGCATCTTGCAGCCACGCACATAGACTAGTAGAAACTGGCCCTAAAACGGGTAAGCATTTTCAAATTTCATGATAGCCAGCACTATTATGAAGGAAGCATAATTAAAAAAATAATAGTTGACTTACCTGAAAAAGTAATTCTACAAACAACTACAATAAATGACAAAAAGATGTGTGTATATAAATTATGATATGTCATTCTCTGATACACCCTTCCACCTTCCCACTTGCCCCCTCCATAAACATCTTCATGCAACCCCTCAAAACACTGCTCTTCATGATGGACTAACCGCCTCATCCATACCCTAACTCTCCCTGCTGAGCACCTTTTCAGCTGTCCCCTTCCTAGCATGACCTTATTCCGTCCCTTTAGATTGTAAGCCTTTGGCAGTTCTCCCCCCCAGTGTACAATACTTGATCATGTCACAGTGCTCCCCTCCTACTGGCTTTGCTTACTTTGTCTCTAAGATCATCACTGTATTGCATGATCTTGTACCGTGTATCCTTGTGTGACCTAGTGTTGTCTGTCACTCCTATTTAGCATTGTCTGCAACCCTATTTATTATCTAGTGCTTCATAATATGTTGGTCTTTTACAAATAAAACACATTTTTTGTTTTGTTTTATTAAAAAAATCTGCGTTACACACTTTTCACTGGATAAATCTAAAATGTAAATACAGTAGATGTATCGTAAATAAGAAAAGTCATCTTGGTTAATCTTAAAACATGCTACCACTGAAAGCAAAATTCCAATAATGAATAACAACGAATGAAAATGTCTGCCCTTCTCAGTCAGTAAATACACATATGTAAAATATATTATTTTATGCTCCAGAGAAAAACTTCAAAGACTCCAATAAGAATGAAGAAGAAATAATATTGATGAATAAGCTGGGGTTTTATTGACAGGAATAAAAAAATTGTAATGAATGTAATACTATTTGAAACACATTTCGATGTAGTTACCTTTACTTATCTACACAGATATGGTGAAATATGAACACATTCTTTAAAAAATATGTCATAGGAGTCCTCTGTAAACCTAGAGTTTGCAGCATATAAAACATATAAAAGCTCTCTTCAGACATAGTTTTGGTCTATATGCCCTCCTCATGCCCAAAATAGGTTATATAACATTATAAACTATTATTGTATATTAAGTCTAAATATTGGTAAATATGTTAATTTTCTAGGTTCATCCAGTGGTCACCTGAGGCCTGGGTCCTTTTATGCTTCTAGACAGAGGCCCTCCTGTACTTATTAAAGGACAACCAAACTGAGAGGGATATGGGAGCTGCCACATTTATTTCCTTTTAAATAATATCAATTTACTGTCTGACATGCTGAACATTTGCTTCTGATACTTACAGCTATTGACCCCTAGCAAGCATGCAGATCACAGGTTTCTGACTCAAGTTTGACTGGATTTGAAGTATGCTTGTTTCCGGTGTGTGATTCCGATACTGCTGCAGCAGAAGAAATCAGCAGGACTGACAGGCAATTGGAATAAATATGACAGCCTCCATATTTCTCTCAGTTGATGTGTCCTTTACGAATCTGCCTGCTGAAGCCACACCTCCTTCTGATGGGCTATGAAGCCCACTTTCTGTACAATCCACTAGAAAAAGAAATTTGCAGCACGATATTCCCCTTTCATCGATCTGAATGGGAAGTAACGAGAATTGTGTCACTTTTCCTATTTAGGGGGTGAACTGCACAGAAGGCATTAAAACCTATGCTTGGAGAAGGGTTTTCAAATTTGCATATGCCTGTTTAAGCTGACTTAATACAATCTTTTTTACCATTTCTCCTAGCAAATGCTGAATTACTGTGCTCAGTTACTTCTTATGGAAGAAAATGGGAAGTAGACTAAACTACTGACGGCCGCCATAATCTATATGAATTCCAGGGATTATAAATTAACTGGGCTCTGATAATACAAGTTACAAATTATGTGCCTCAAACATGTTCATTATTATAAATCTTTTGCCAAAGCGATTAAATGCACTCTGAAAACTATTGCACTGCACCGCCTGTGATACGTTCAATGTTTGTAAGCATCAAGCAAAAACATTTCAAAAATAATTTATGTATCCCTCTTTTCTGCTAGCTAGAACAATTGAACTATCTGATCTATAAATTAGTAGCTGATATATTAAATCAGCAGCAATCGCTCACCTTTTATTGAAATGTCATACTATATTTTTATCCAGCAGCTCTGACGGGATTTATATTTACTGGTATGAAAACGTACAGTTGTACAAGAATCATACTCATAGCAAGTCAAAACGTGTACATCTGCAATTTAAAGGTAAATTCCAGGTTAACAATAACCATGGAATAAACATAATCTGCATTGCAAATAATTAAAAATAATAATATATATATTTACCACGCACATAGACTTTTCCTTTTTTATATTAATACAAAGTTCAATCGATTTATGTAATTGATTGTAAAATTGTTACTCAGTGTATCCCAGTTGGAAACAATCTACCAGCAGTTTTAAAGATAGTTATCAAATCCAGATATCGTATTTATAGAAAAAAAAATCAGCTAAAGCTATCATTATGCTGATTAGCACATACACAGCACAGTATCCCATATGTGCAGTAAGCTATAAAGAAATATGAATTTACAGAATCAGTCATCCATTGCATCAAGATCAGTTATTATACTTCAGTCATACTAAGTGGTAGGATTAGAGTTTTTGAAAATCAGATTGGTTTGCTATATTGCAATTAAAATCAAACCAGCACCCATACACAACTTGTGTGGCCACCTTTAAACTTGGCTTAAAGCACATAAAAGCCCCTTACAAAATATAGAACACTCCGTAGGCTGTCACATACACTGCTGACAGGCACAGGGCTACAGTCTTTATTCTGTTTTACAAAAGCACAATGATCCTGGGAATAAATATTGTTGTTTTTATAAGGCACATGACAAGGCAATATAAAGATCAAATATTTTTCTCTATAGAATAAGTGATCCTATAGAATAAATATGCCAATCAATCTCAAAGTACCCTGAGAAGAATTATAATGTATTATTGTTTTGTTTTTATCCCAATGAGAATCCCCTGACTGCCTGTTGTTTACAGGTACCTTTCCTTTACCAGCAGTTTGTGTACAAAGTAAAGGGCTGCTGTAACTGCTGTCTTGTGGCCTGACAATTTCACTGTGCCTCTTTTTGTCACCATAAACTCTTTGTGAATGACGGAATTACACTTATGGACGTACGGATCTGACCATCAGGATCAGGCAAAAACTGTCAGTTTTCTATTTGTTCCTATGCAGCTGCAAAACCTTCCGTTTTCGTTCCACTGGGCACAACAGCCTGGAAAAATAGGTCCTGCAGCATTTTACTGTCCGTTGGGCGGAACGGACAACGGATCCATACAAGCGGATGGATGTGAACGGATCCATTGGTTAACACTGGATCCATATCGCATACCGGACTGTTTGTACAGTATACGTTCCGCTTCCATTCTGCTCAACGCTAATGTGAACCGGGCCTTACCGGTATATTTGGAATCTGACTCATATCTGTGATCTACACACAACTTCTAATGCTAGGTACACACAATGCAATTTTCTGACAGATTCCACTATTTCCAACATGTCTGATTTGATTTCCGATAGAAGTGATCGGAAAATCGATCGGAAATCAGACCGAGACATGCTGGAAAAAGTCGATCTGACAGTAAATCTGTCAGAAAATTGCATGGTGTGTACCAGGCATTACATACAAAGAAAAGGGAATATACTTAAGTGAACAGCGATCAGTTCATATCTCAGATATATTAGTAGGGGTACATTCACATTATGTGCTTTGCACCCAGACTATAATGATGGCTTAAAGGGAACCTGTACTGAGTAAAATTATTTAAAATAAACACATCAGGTAACTTCAAATGAATATTACATAGTTACCTTTCCATCAGTTCCTCTCAGAAGCTCACCATTTTCTTCTTACAGTGATCCCTTCCAGTTCTGACAACATTTTGTCAGAACTGAAATATATCAGTTGCTGTCAGTTATAACTGAGAGGAGAACTGGTGTGTCCATGTTTTCCTATATCTCAAGTGAGCGATATTACAGTTTAACAGTGTGCTGACAAGGAAGCTGTTATGGGGATTATGGCCTTTTTCAAAATGGAGGACAGAGAATTCTATTGATCACAGTGGACAAACAGGACACAGGAGAGGAGAAAGAGATTGATAAGTAGACTACACGGGAGGTAAGTATGACTTGTGCATGTTTATTTTGACTTTTAATTTTCAGTTCAGGTTTTCTTTAAAGCAATATACACATTTCTTGAGTAAAATGTGTGTTATTTCATAACATGATCAACTGCTAGGGAACACTTGCATTTTTGTACAAATTATCCAGAAACATGGTGTAGAGAATGTATTCATATAAAGTGATCCCTTATAATACAGATATGAGCATGCCCCTGCACTCGTATTGGCAGTGAGTTCACATGCGGTAACTTGTTAGGTTATTGAGCAATGTAACGCAATTGGGGTCCATTCACAAACAAAGAAAAAAAAAACTGTGTGCAATTTTACCAGGTGTTACTCAAATTATATAATACCTGTTAAGTGGTTTGTACAGTTTACGTTATAAACACAATACATACCGTGTGCAATGCGTGTTATACATAACACGTTACACAAGAAATGTAGGCATTTTGTGCATTATGCAAACTACACATAGTGTGAACTTAGCCTAAGCGTATGTTCAAACTTTGCACATGCTACAATGATTAAGCAATTCACACCTGTGCGCACATCACTGGACACTGCACTTGTTATAGAACACCTGAAGTGAGAGGGACATGGAGGCAGACATGTGTATTTCCATTTAAACAATTTAAATTGCTTGGTTGTCCTGTTGATCCTCTGCCTCCAATATTTTTAGCCATATACCCTGAACAAGCATGCAGATCTGATGTTTGGTTGAAGTTTGACTGAATTTGCTACATGCTTGTTTCAGGTGTGTGTTTCAGAGATTATGATGCATGAAAGATCAGCAATACTGCCAGGCAACTGGTTTTCATAGTCCAAAGGGCCTCCATATCCCTCTCCTTTCAAGTGTCCGTTAGGCCTGCATTACAAATGAACGGTGATGCCGTATGCCTTGTACCAGATACATTATGAGAAGTGCCTGTTTTTAGATCTGTTGAGCATCACAATGGATTCATTGTGAAGAAGGCCTTAGGGAGATAACCTGTTGTCTGTACTAAATTTTCATGAATCTATAGTAACATTTATAACTTACACATGACATATTAAAGTTGATTGATGGTTAGCTAGAGCTGCAAAATCAACATTGCAAAAAAAAAAAAATATTTTGCTTAAATAAAACCTCTGTTCTTAATTGTATATTTAACAGCAGCAGTGAAACCACAAAAATGATTTACTGTGTACATGGGAAATTAAAAGAAAAAAAATTGAACTATGCATGCAATATTACTAGTCTCCGATGAATCAGTTGATTGTTAACAGAAGAAAAAAATTATCTGCCCCTTGTTTGATTTTACCAGTGAATTATGGTAATGTGACACGCAGAAAGTAAACAAATGGCAAACATTCACAGATATTGATTGCACCAGCCCATCTACTTAGACATTATCAATTCTTTGCACTGATATAAAGCTGGGAGTGCAAAAGCAGAAGTTTAATAGGTTTATTCATAGATGGAAGAGTATATATATATATATATATATATATATATATATATATATATATATATATATATATATATATATATATATATTCAGTAAATATACCTATTACATATTTCCCGGTTAAAATATACTAGTGACCAGTCCCAGTTAAAATACACAAGTGATCAGTTTAAATAATGTTGTTAAAGATTGATGTTTCATGGGCACAGGAAGAGAACTTGAATGAATCTCCAGTCATTTATTTTATTTTGAATAGAACTGAGAATAGTAAGAACCTCGATGAGACTAACACTGGAGTCTAGGATACAACAAGACAGTTGTCTAATCACTCCATGTACTGGTGACAGGGCAACAGAGAACAGGAAGTTAGCTGATAAATCTCCAGTATGGACACATGCAGGAATAAAAGCACTTTTGAAAGTTTATGTATTAAAAGTGTAGAAAAGGGTTAGGTCACGTTACAGTGGTCTTTGTGTTAGGTGGCCTGTAACAGCAGAAACACAATGCAACTGATCAGAACAGCAGTGCAGCATGTTATGCTCGTGTTGTATCAGGTACAGTGAAGCATACGGTCAATTAAAAGTATGCTTCACTTCTGCTGTTAACGTGCGCATTTATCGGTAAGTGCGTTACCATTCTGCAACCAGTTATACCACAACCCACCTGTGAACGTTGCATAGGTGGTGTATTGCGGTGTGGTAAGCCGCATTACAAAGCAGAAGTTACATCGGACTGCAACTCACCACTGTGAACAAGGTCTCAGAACATGTATCACGTTTTTATTCCTGTCTGTGCCATCATTGAAACCACTGTTCTCAATTTTCTATTCTAGTGTTGAAGAAACTGTACCTGTCAGAGGTTTTGCTTGAAGAATCCACAACAGGAATATGGGAAATCATTTGCTCCTGTGTAAAAATATATGCAAAAAAAATGCACAAACTCCTTACACTGGATAGTAATTTAAAGTATTGTATTGTACTATGCTAGGTATCAATTATGGCGGAAATATTTGAATCAAGATGATTTATTGGTTAATTTTTAAAAAAATTCAAAGAGTAAGCCTTCACTATAGTAACCTTAAAAAAATCCTTGAGTAAGCCTTCACTATAGTAAAAGGTTCTTTACACACTGATCCTGTGCTGTGTACAGTATCGTAAAAAGCACAACTATATACAAGTAAGTTGTGGTTTTTAAGATAAGGTTCACTAGTTAGAAAGAGGGTTTTACTCTTACTTTTTATTTTCATTTTGTTTTTGCACTTTGTAAATGTCTTTAAGTAACTCTACCTAAGTCAAATTCTGTTAAATTCTTGTATGAATGTTTTAAATCCAAAAAAGTGTCATCTGTTTGACATGGGCGTCGGGAACAGGAGATGCAAAGTCCTCTAAATGAAATTCTGACATTAATCAATTCAGAATCAGGTAATAACAGAATAAAATATAATTCAATTGCAAAAACTTTATCTTCTTCATTAATTTTTTGTCAATATGTTAATATAATTGAAAAACAAGAAAGGACTGGACGTCGTTAAAATGACAAAATAGTGAACCGCCCACATTTGCAATAGTGAACAGTAAGGGATCAGAATTGCTTTTTGAGTCCCAACGTAATTTTTTGCCCCTTTGACGCTATTTATTTAAATTTTTTGAAAGATATGTCTTCTTTTTTTACTGGGCTTTCCCAGGGTATATTTCTGAAAGGTTAACACTGTTGTGTACGTAGCCACTTTATAAGCAATAAAAAAACATACCATACTATTTATCTGCATGGAGTTTGAATATTCTCCCTGTAGTTGCATAGCTTCTCATGATGTGTCAATTTCTTTCCATACCCCAAAAGCATGCTGGTAGGATAAGTCTACTCATCCCATATCTGGCTGCAGCCAGTAGTAGGGACATTAGGTTGTGATCACCACTGAGGGAAAGTTAGTGGAGTACACTGTTTAGGGTACTTTGTAAAGTGCAACAGAAAAATAAATGCTACTTGTATATCAGACGCACAAGCCAAAGGTACTACAATCACAAATCAAAAGCTATATCTACACAGACACACATTTGTATAATAGGAATAAATATTACAGGGGAGAAGGGGTAGAAACAACATAACAAAATCCTTCAGGAAAAAAAGGCAAAATGTATTTTTTTTTGCTTTTAGAAATGACAAAACTGTTATTCTTTTATTCAGAATACTGCACTGGTATTGTTTACTTTTATTTTCATAGTTAAGTGGCAGAAGTATAACTTTTAGGATACTAGTTCAGTGTTCAATAAGCAGCAATATAATAATATTATTGGAGATAATATAGCCATGTAAATGTATGCCAACAGCATTATTCACTAAATATTACCACCAACAATTGTCTGCAATAAAAGTATGCAAACTTACCATTGTAAGGTAGAAGTAACTTCCGTTTTCAGCACAATGGGAAGTGGCCGTCATTTATTCCCTCCTGACAGCTCAGTTGGTGCTGGTGTAACTCTGCAAGTGCTGCAGCTGTTATACCTTTGCTAGCATGAATGGGTAGGAGGAGGCTATCTGGGCGGGATCTCTGCTCAGGTGTCTGAACTTGGAACAGTTTGATAACAAGGGAGTGCAGAAGGCATTTTGCAGAACTGAGTGAATGCACTTTGCAGAAGCAGAACAGGTGTGATTATAACGTAGGCAGATAAAATAGCACTGTAATGTCTAGGAAAATGTAAGAAAAATATACATTTTGGAACACACATACCTTGTTACTATTTTATTACAAAATAAAAAAAAATGGATATGAGAACGTAAATGCCATTCAATAATAAATATCTACAAGAGTAAGTTCTTGTGGATATCTGAGCATTTACTAGAGTCTACATGGATTTCAAATGAACTGCTATAGAATATTTTTGCAAATGTAACAAAGGCAGTAGACAAAGGCTCATTAGTGATAAAATTGTAAAGAGTATACTGCCTTAATAGTATCCAGTACCGGTACATATTATGCTCCACAATTTCCAGTGTATTTTTGAAAATGTTTACTTCTCCAGAAGTTCAACAGTTTATGTGCAATATTATAATAGTTTTGCTTTTTTAGCCAGTATATTTCCATGCACCTAACACTCTGTGTTGCATAGGCCATCCTGATCCACAGGTGTATGTAGAAGTCTGAATACCAAATTTTGTCTCTCATTGCCTGATTCAGAAGTCTCAGTGGAAGTCAGTTGTGATGAAATGTGTGGGATAGGGCTACAGGCAATGAGTGGCATTTTTGCTGCTAAATGCTTGGTTAAATGTATAGCAGAATGCGGTAAATTATTTAAGATACCCACTTTTGCGTTAAATATTCTAGTTTCAACATCATCTTTATATTGCTTTTTATCGATACAGTGGTTTGCAAAAGTATTTGGTCCCCTTGAAGTTTTCCACATTTTGTCATATTACTGCCACAAACATGAATCAATTTCATTGGAATTCCACATGAAAGACCAAGACAAAGTGGAGTACACATGAGAAGTGGAACGAAAATCATACATAATTCCAAACATATTTTTACAAATAAATAACTGCAAAGTGGGGTGTGTGTAATTATTCAACCCCCTTTGGTCTGAGTGCAGTCAGTTCAGGGCAGTTTCTAGGCTAAAATGCACCCAGGGCGAGGGTGTTAAAATTGCGCCCCCCCCCGCGGAGCCAGGTATACATGCCCGCAGTATAGGTTAGCCAGGTCTAGTGGCACTCAGTATAGGTAGCCAGCTATATGTCCCCCGAGTATAGGTAGCCAGGCATAGTATAGGTAGCCAGGCATAGGTGCCCCAGTATAGTTGCCCCCAGTATAGGTTAGCCAGGTAGGTGCCTCCAGTATAGGTAGCCAGTATAGTTACCCCCAGTATAGGTTAGATAGGCAGGTGCAACCGGTATAGGTTAGATAGGTAGGTGCCCCCAGTACAGGTTAGCTAGGTGGGTGCCTCTAATATAGGGAGTCAGAATAGTTGCCCCCAGCATAGGTTTGATAGGTAGGTGCCCCCAGTATAGGTTAGTGAGGTAGGTGCCTCCAATATAGGTAGCCAGTATAGTTGCCACCAGTATAGACTAGGTAGGTAGGTGCCCCCAATACAGGTTAAATAGGTAGGGGCCCTCCAGTATAGGTTAGATTAGGTAGGTTCCCCCCAGTGTGGTTAGATTAGGTAGGTGCCCCCCAGTATAGGTTAGACTAGGTAGGTGCCCCCCAGTATAGGTTAGATTAGGTAGGTGCCCCCCAGTATAGGTTAGATTAGGTAGGTGCCCCCCAGTGTGGTTAGATTAGGTAGGTGCCCCCCAGTAAAGGTTAGATAGGTAGGTGCCCCCCAGTGTGGTTAGATTAGGTAGGTGCCTCCCAGTATAGGTTAGATTAGGTAGGTGCCCCCCAGTATAGGTTAGATTAGGTAGGTGCCCCCCAGTATAGGTTAGATTAGGTAGGTGCCCCCCAGTGTGGTTAGATTAGGTAGGTGCCCTCCCAGTGTGGTTAGATTAGGTAGGTGCCCCCCAGTATAGGTTAGACTAGGTAGGTGCCCCCCAGTATAGGTTAGATTAGGTAGGTGCCTCCCAGTATAGGTTAGATTAGGTAGGTGCCCCCCCAGTGTGGTTAGATTAGGTAGGTGCCCCCCAGTGTGGTTAGATTAGGTAGGTGCCCCCCAGTATACTTTAGATTAGGTAGGTGCCCCCCAGTGTGGTTAGATTAGGTAGGTGCCCCCCAGTATAGGTTAGATTAGGTAGGTGCCCCCCAGTGTGGTTAGATTAAGTAGGTGACCCCCCGTGTGGATAGATTAGGTAGGTGCCCCCCAGTATAGGTTAGATAGGTAGCTGCCCCCCAGTATGGAGGGGGGAGTCAGCCGCGGGAAGGGTAGCCCGACCTCTCCCTCCCTTCCTCTCCGCGGGCCGCCCTCCGTGCTACCCCCTCCGAGTGTGACTGCAGGGAAGCACTGTGTACAGAACGCAACTCACCTCCCTGGTTCCGAGTGGGACGGCAGAAGAAGAGAAGGACTCGGACAGAGGACAGGAGAAGAGGAGTGAAGAGACAGCCAGAGCAGCGAAGGGAAACCTGCAGTAGAGAACAATACCAGAGGATGCAAAAAGTGGAGGAGAACACCTGGGACCCCCAGAGATCACCCGCAAGATGTTGCCACCTGTGATTAATTTCAGAAATTCATCAGGGAGAGTAAATATTTTATAATTGGCAAACAATGAATAAATAATGTATAAATTAATATTGTAAAAAATAAATAAATAAGCAATTGTATTCATGATGTTATTTTGACTACAGTTCCTCTTCTGTTCCTCCTCTGTTTTAAACTACAGAATACCCAAGCAGCTTTGAGTGACCCAAAACTACTAGGAAAGTATAGGGGACCAAAAGAGACCAAAAAGTCAATGCTCCCAGTAAAACAAAAGTCTGCCTTCTTAAAACAGAAGGTATTTGCGATAATACAGGCTGGAGTGAGCATATAATGTTTCCCTTGCATCACTGCTGAATATGCAAATCATCATTTGTTGTCCCTGTAATCTAACAACACCTCCAGAGCCGCTGGAATGCAATGATGTGTCAGCTTGTTAATTGTACAGAGCCATAATAATCCAACATGCATACAGACTGTTTCGGATTGGTTGATCCTCATCAGTGCATGGCATGGATTAATGTGGCTCTATGGTGTAGGACTTGAAACACCCAGAGTTACAGACTATCCAGCAAGCTCATGGTGAAGCAGAACTCCTAGGAGTGTGTAAGGGGCTACAAAGGAACCCAAAATACCTCTTACTAAAATGTTAAGCAAAACCAAAGTTTGCCTAACTTAAGCAAACTTTTGTTTTGCTTAACATTTTAGTAAGAGGGCTTTTTGGTCCCCATGAGCTGGCTGAGTAGTCTGTAACTCTCCCAGTATCAAAGAGTTTTCATAGAGACCTGGTTGAATTCATGCACAGCAGACGCTCTGTGATGCGTGTGTACTTCACCTATCAGGAATGAATAGATTCAGGATGTGCAAATTTTGCCACCTTTGAGAAATTAGCAAAAAATGGTCATCCATGATCAGGCAGTCATCAGTGACACTAACTTGTCTGCCTGCTGGAATAGATGTTCTTTGGCCTCAGAGTCAATGAGTTGGAACCACAAAGCACACAGAAGGAAGGAGAAGGTGGAAAGGCTGTACATTTCCCAGTATTATGGCTTTCATTTTTATTACAAAATATTTTATTGAAAATGGAACAGCAGTAGATTATACAATAGACCAACAAGAGTCAAACTTTACAGCCAGAAAGGACAAATATAACATCCATCATCTCCATATTGTAGCCGAAACTGCATAAAAATTCAGCTGTTACAAAGCATAAATACTCACTCTACTGCAAAACACATATCACAGCAATGTTCATTCATTATAAACCTTCATCCTGCCACCTCTCTCTCTCTCTCAGTGAACTCTCGTATCATCATCCTTCACACAACAACACAAAAAAACAAATCTGTTTCTCTACCGAAGAAAGCACACGAACAGAGTTGTTCGAAGGTGTCCAGCCTCTTAGCCATCATATCAATAACAACCAGGGCCGGATTTACCATAAGGCACTGTAGGCACTGTAGGCACGTGCCTACAGGTGCCTGATGATGGTATGGCGACTCAATCCCCTCCTTCCTTATGCAGAGTCTCATGCTGATCATAAATGGGGTTACTCATTCAGCTCTCTGAACTCCACTGATGAGATCTCCCTTCATTAGGGGGCACTTAATACTGAGGATACCCTTGGTTACCCAATGCTAAGGGACACCTGTAGCTACCTATGACAGGTAAAAGAAGTAAGGGAAAAGTGGCAGCTGGGCCAGCCTGCACAGTTGCAGTGCAGTTTGGTGGAGTTTGTAGGTTCATGGAGTATGAAGTCTAGGATGCCAGGACATCTGTGCCTATAGGCTCCTGTGAAGTAAATCCAGACCTGATAACAACATTGAATATCTAGTCCAAGCAGGCTTATGGCTTTCTAATAATTGTCTAACAATGTAGGGGAAAGGGTTTTAATCTCTAAAGGGCAGAAATCATATTACAATCCTAAATTTGTGGAATAAAGTCCTTTAAAACGTCCGGCGTGTGTACACATCCATCAGGTAGTGTAAGGGTTAGACCCGGTTCACACTGACAGACAAAATGCCACATTTACCGCACCACAAACAACCGTAAAGAGCTTTAGTGATAACATCAGGTGAGTGAATTATTATTTTTACTAGATGACACCTCCAGGACGTAAATGTTAGTGTTCTTGGTAGCAATCTTTGAGTAGGGTTACGGTTGCTGTGCTTGTGTGTACGATCATGGGAGTGCAGGTGATCACGGTTTTCCAGCCCCTATGATCGGGTTGAGGTAGTTCAATGACGTTGTGGAGTGCCCATATCAGAGGAGGATGGGAATGCTGCGGCAAGGTTCCTAGCAGAAGCAGTAGAACATGGGGTGTGCTTGTGCTGCTATGTAGGCCAGTCAACTACTTCTGTGGCATTTTGTGAATTCAAGGCCTCTGAACACTGGGCGATATGGTAGGGCCACAGGAAATCACAGCAGTCATTTTTTTTTTACAATATTACAATATCAAAAAAGGAAAAACTCTGCCAGGGAGGAACTGATTGTCACTTCATGCAGGTCAGGTGACAGGTTTATGCTATGTGCAACAATTACCTCACAATAAAGGCTCTGCTAGTGAGGCCCTATGCAGGGCAGTAGGGGATATTAGCTGCCAGTAGTGGTGGTGAAGGATTATTGGGTTATCTAGTCAGTGCACTACTAGGACCAGCAGACCTGTCTCCAACAGCATACTTGTGTACTGGACACACAGAACAGCAATACCTAGCAAGAAAAACAATGTACCAGCTCTAAGAAGGGCTATTAGCCGTTCAGGGCACTGTGGTAGCAGCAAGAATCTGCACTGAGGACACAAAACAGAGGCCTAACTAACGCTATCCCTTTCAGCAGCACACTCTCCCTGATCTGCCTAGCACAGAAGCCAAACACAGACTACAAAATGGCTACTGTGCTGTTTTTTTTATAGATGGGGCTGGTCCAGGTGGGAGTGATAGCTGATTGGCTGCCATGTATCTGCTGACTCTGGGGTGAGGGGTCAATTTTTGGCTCCATTGTAATGTATGGGGGCGGGTCGAACACACCATATGTTCACGAACAGACGTGGACATGAACAGCCGATATTCGCTGGTAACTGTTCGCCGGCAAACAGTTCAGGAAATCTCTATTGGGTAACCACCCTCTTGGGTTCACACTAAGAGGCCAAAATTGTAAAACTCATTCCAGCAGAGAAGTAAACCTTTCCTGATGGTAGCAGGGGTGCATCTGCTGCCCATCAAAGTTCTGCTACCCAAGGCAGAGAAGCCCCTATGGAGGACATCTAACAAAACAAGTTTCAAAGTTCACCCAAGTCTCTAGCCACATGTAGCACTCACAAGCAGCACTTGCCCATAATAACTATGTCAGATCCATATATACACCTATAGAAAGACTGACTTTCTTTTTAAACTAAAGCTTTTCAAAGCCCATGGGCAGATTTCACCAATGCCATGCAACATACTAATACTCTTTGTGACAAAGCCTATATTTACAAAACCGAGGCCACATACTCTTCCCACTAGGTCAGGTTTATCCAACATCCACACAAGGGGTCAACATCTAAAACATAGTCTTAGTTGTGGGTCAAATTGTTTATTAACCACTTCACCACTGAGGGGGTTTACCCCCTGACCACTAGAGCAATTTTCACCTTTCAGCGCTCCTTCCATCATTCGTCTATAACTTTATCATTACTTATCACAATTAAACGATCTATATCTTGTTTTTCCACCACTAATTAGGCTTTCTTTAGGTGGGACATTATGCCAAGAATTATTTTATTCTAAATGTGTTTTAATGGGAAAATAGGAAAAATCTGGGAAAAAATTAATTATTTTTCAGTTTTCGGCCATTATAGTTTTTAATTAATGCATGCTACTGTAATTAAAACCCATGAAATGTATTTGCCCTTTTGTCCCGGTTATAAAACTGTTATAAAATTGTCCCTATCACAATGTTTGGCGCCAATATTTTATTTGGAAATAAAGGTGCATTTTTTTCAGTTTTGCGCCCATCCCTAATTACAAGCCCATAGTTTATAAAGTAACAGTGTTGTACCCTCCTGACATAAATATTTAAAAAGTTCAGTCCCTAAGGTAACTATTTATGTATTTTTTTTATTGTACATTTTTTATTTTTTTTTTAATTACAAAAAAAAAAAAAAAAATTGGGAGTGTGGGAGGTAATGAGTTAATTTTTTGTGTAAAAGTAATTTATTTGTATGTGAAAAATGTGTAGGGTGTAGTTTTACTATTTGGCCACAAGATGGCCACAGTAACTTTTTGTTTTAATGCGACCTCCAAGCGTCCTTCCGGAAGCTTGGAGGAAGTACTTGGAGGCTGAGTAAGATCACAATGATCGCGCTGCCCATCGGAGAGCAGCGGATCATTGCGGGGCTTAGATCAACGAACGGGAATGGATTTTCCCGTTCATTGATCTCCGGGCGAGCGGGCTGCGGCGTGTTTACTAGCGGGAGCGCGGACAGCGGCGGAAGTGCGCAAAGTACGGATTTCTCCGTCCCTGGGGGTTAAAGGATGGAAAAAGGGACGGAGAAATTCGTACGGGCGGGGGGAAAGTGGTTAAGATTGAACAGAGGGGAGTCCCTGGTGGATACCCTAAAAACCATGAAGGGCAATACATGCATGTGGCCACTGCATTGGTTTGATCCTCTGGATAGGAAGGCAGTGTGCTGTCATCTGCAGTAAAATGAGGAAATGGAGAGCACCAACTTTACTGTGACTTCATGCATAACATGAATAGAGCACATTTGACATAAAAGAAACAGCTCTAAATAGCCTAGCATGATGAACGAACTTTGACAAACCATACATTTTAAACTGGTAACAGAGCCATGTATGAAGGAAGAGGAGACTACCCTGCTTAGTCCTGATAATTCTGCATAAGTTTGTATCATCTGTAAAGATGGCAACATTGCACCGTAATCCATCCACTAGGTCATTAAAATACAAATTGAAGATTAATAGACCTAGTACTTACTCTTGTGGGACCCCACTGCTACCAATTTCCCATTTTAAGTAGGATCTGTTTACTAACACTTTTGCTATCTGTCTCTTCTGTGTATACATATGCACTCTTCTGCAATCCACTGTGTATACATATGTTCCTCTAGTCCCTGCATCCTCATCTTTAACATCAGGCTAATTTATGTCTGATCCTCTCTTTACATCACTGAAAAAAAACCAAAGCAGGCATGGCATTCTTGAAAATTATCAAAATGGCTTCAAACAATATTCTGTATGGGCACTACCTCAAAAGATATAATGCAATTGTGAGATTGCTTACTAAAAAGGGAAAGGCAAAGGACATTTTATAGCAATTAAAATGCCTACTGAATCAGTAAATGACAATTATAAAATGGGTATAATCTTTTAAGCCTTATATTCTTGGCTTCTTTGAATGTAACTTTTTACCATTTTTATCCCTTCTTTTTAGATAAAGTAAATATAAGTACCGTGTTGTCACAAACTGTATGCTTTTAAATGTCAGACCGTAATGACTCATATCCTGAGTTAGTCATCAAGTACTCCTCCTATGTGAATACCAACACCCACAGATAACATACTTAATAAACCGTAAGAAAGTTAAACTATGTGATACACTAGTATTTATAAAAACATTGAAACAAGTATCCGTAATCATTCAAGCTTCACTCAAAGAATAAAGAATTTTAAATTTGCAACGTCATGGCACGATTCAGGCAGTGTATGATCACAAGATGCCACAGGTCAAAGCTAACTACTGGCTTAAAGAGAAACCGTGACCAAGAATTAAACTTCATCCCAATCAGTAGCTGATACCCCCTTTCCCATGAGAAATCTATTCCTTTTACCAAACGGATCATCAGGGGGCTCTGTATGGCTGATATTGTGGTGAAACCCCTCCCACAAGAAACTCTGAGGACCATGGTCCTGGCAGTTTCATATCTGTGAACCTTGTTGCATTGTGGGAAATAGCTGTTTACAGATGTTTCCAACTGCCAAAATAGCAAGCAGCAGCTACATCACTAGAGATGGCCCGAACGGTTCGCGCACACTTAGTGAGTTCGACCCGCCCCCTATACTACATCATTGGGCTAAACTTTGACCCTCTACATCACAGTCAGCAGACACATGGCAGCCAAGGAGGCTGCACTCCCTCCTGGAGTCCCTCCTCCCCTATAAAAGGCAGCAGCGTCGGCCATGTTCTCACTCTGTCTGCTGCCTGTAGTGAGAGAGAAGGGAGAGACATTGCTGGAAAGATAGGAAAAGCTTAGTTAGGTCCTGTTAGCTTGCTCCTTGCTGATATTTGTTGCTGAAAAGCAACACAAAACAGCTCTTTTGAGAGCTAATGTTCTTGTGATGTGTTTTTTTGTGTGTGTGTGGCCCACTGACACTGACTACACAGCCCTGTCTGTCGCAACTGGCCCTTGCTAATTGCTATACTGTGCCAGGCCTAGCACATTCAGTGCATACCTTTTCACTGCACCTGTGTGGGACTGCACATTGTATTATATCACCAGCAGTCACTGCATACCTTTCACTGCACCTGTGTGACTGCACATTGTATTATACCACCAGCAGTCAATGCATACCTTTCACTGCACCTGTGTGACTGCACATTGTATTATACCACCAGCAGTCTCTACATACCTTTTCAATGTACCTGTGTGACTGCACATTGTATTATACCACCAGCAGTCACTGCATACATTTTTCACTGCACCTGTGTGACTGCACATTGTATTATACCACCAGCAGTCACTGCATACCTTTCACTGAACCTGTGTGACTGCACATTGTATTATACCACCAGCAGTCACTGCATACCTTTCACTGCATCTGTGTGACTGCACATTGTATTATACCAGTCACTGCATACCTTTTCACTTGAATGGATGGCAGACTTGCCCTCCATAACAGATTCTCATTATAGGATTTCAAGTGTATTCGTCTCATCAGTATACAGCAGTCAGTGCATACCTTTCACTGCATCTGTGTGACTGCACATTGTATTAGTCCAGTCAGTGCATACCTTTCACTGCATATGTGACTGCACATTGTATTATACCAGTCAGTGCAAACCTTTCACTGCATCTGTGTGCCTGCACATTGTATTATACCAGCAGTCAGTACCTTTCACTGCATCTGTGCGCCTGCACATTGGATTATACCAGCAGCCAGTACCTTTCACTGCATCTGTGTGCCTGCACATTGTATTATACCAGCAGTCTGTACCTTTCACTGCATCTGTGTGACTTCACATTGTATTATACCAGCAGTCAGTGTACACCTTTCACTGCATCTGTGTGCCTGCACATTGTATTATACCAGCAGTCTGTACCTTTCACTGCATCTGTGTGACTGCACATTGTATTATACCAGCAGTCAGTGTACACCTTTCACTGCATCTGTGTGCCTGCACATTGTATTATACCAGCAGCCAGTACCTTTCATTGCATCTGTGTGACTGCACATTGTATTACACCAGCTGTCAGTGCATACCTTTCAAATCAAAAAGTGATAGGTTGCCAGCACTACAGAGTCTCTAGCTGTGTGACTGGGAGAGAGGATGGATGGATAATCTAAAAACCACCTTGATATTGTACCAGATACTGCGTGCTCATGACTTAAATAGCGAAAAATACACATAGGATCAGCATTAGAAAAGAAAAAAACTGTTGAATCAGGCACTGCAGTAATTACTGATTTAATGGTGTTTCTGATTGTGAATAAAATCACCATTGCTGTATCAAAAATTGTGACATTCAAAAAGGTAGGTACAAAACATCATCATCAGCCTCGGAAGAAGCACCGCCGTGTGAAACGGCCGTTAGGCCACCGTTTTTGCCCTGCCCCCACCACCGCCACGCTTGATATGGTAGGACATCCTCCTCTTGCAACTGTTTGAATGCACAATTTTTGATACAGCAATCAAAAACACTGAGGCGCCAGGTGCTATCTGGACATACTGCTGTTGTGTGCTCCTTCCTATAATTGCCTGATGAAGCGGGTTTGACCTGCGAAACGCGTTGCGACCTTATTTGGAGTATACCAATAAATGTCCCTTTTGTGAATACACAGTTGTTGTGTCTGCTTGTGGGAGGTGAGTCCACCACTGCCTCCTAAGCAATAATTTTAAAACTTTTAAATATTGTTTTTATCCTTTTGGCGCCTCTGTTCTCTACCATAATATTTGATACAGCAATGGTGATTTTATTCACAAAGTGCATACCTTTCACTGCATCTGTGTGACTGTAGTCAAGTCAGTGCATACCTTTTACTTCACCCCCCCCCCCCCAATATGGACAAAACAACAGGCAGATGCAGAGCCAGAGGCAGAGGCAGGCCACCTGGCAGGTCTGTTCGAGGTCATGCTGACGTGATTTTGTGCGGCCCTCGGCCAAAGTACAGTGTTCAAAAGGCACGTGCCATCAACTCCCAAGATTGTCAGGACGTATTTGACTATTTAACACAGAACACCTCAGCTTCCGCACGGAACCGTGACATACCTTCCTCCTCCTGCTCTGATACTGGCACCCCACTTAACTCTCAGCTGGCAGCCACCACTGCTACTACTAGCACCACATCTGCTCCATTTGACAGTTCACAGGAGTTATTTGGTGGGGAATTAACTGATTCACAGCCATTATTGTTACAAGATGAAAGCGCTAATGTTAGACCACCACCTCATATGTCTGAGTTAAGCGTCAGTATGGACTTAAGGTGTGAGGATGATGAAGTACCTGTTGTTGGTGCAGTTTTGGAGGTGTCTGATACAAGCCAAGCTGAGGAAGATGATTATGATGATGATATTGCCATGGATGTCACGTGGGTTCTCAATAGACAAGATGAACAGGGGGAAAGTTCAAAGGGGGAGTCAGAGAGGAGTAGGAGGAGACGAGTTGCTGAAAGAAGCAGGGGGAGCTCGCCATCAGAAACAGCTTGTGGCAGTGTCCGGCGGCATGTATTGCCACCTATGGGCAGCCAGCCAACACGCCCTTCAAGGTGTCAGAATCCACTCTGCTGGTCTTGATTTCCATGGACTGTGTTGTTTCCTATGCAGCTTGCATGGTGCAGTCCAGGGAAAAGGGCCCTTTCTGTCAGTTTGAAAGGCTGACTGATTTGCATCCACTTGTCATGCAGATTGCTTATCTGCTTCCTTTGTAGGTTCTAGTATAAATGTCATTACCTCCCAGAATTCCTTGCTCGACATAGTTTTCTGATTAGGGAAACTTACCTTGGAGCCTCAGCCTCTTTTGTATCTTGTTGTGAATATTCTAGTGTAGTTATTATTGGGGAGTGCGTTTTGCATTTCCTATAGTGCAGTCAGGTTCTGTGTTATTTGTACTGTGTATTCCTGTGCTGTCTTGTCTTGTCCTTGCGATTGTACTGGCACCTGCGGTGGCTGACAGTGAAGCGTTTGGTTTCGCTCCTAGATCGCATTTGCCCTAGTGGTAGAGGCGGTGGATCTCCTTTGTCTGTCTCTTGGAGTATAACCTTAGCTGCGGTTGCTATTGATTGCACCTTTAGTGTGTGTTGTCCAGCACGGACACTTGCTGTTGTCTGGGATGAGGCAACCGATTAGCAAGCGTTCGCGTTATTTGTCTGTCGTCATTGTTTGTGTTCATGAGTTAGTTAGGGTTGGTACGTTAATTCACTGTTACCCTTATTGTGCGGTGGCCGTACCGTTAACGCGCTTGTCTCTGTTGCGCATATCATGCGGGGACCGCGTTTAGCTAGTTCGTTTGTTGTTTTCTTTGACGTTCAGATTGTGGTTCTTCCTTACTCAGTCACGCTCTGTCTTTACTCAGTCTTGTGTTGCTGATAGCAATCGCTTGTCTTGCGATTAGCTTTCTCACTCTGGTCTGCTTTGACGTGATATGTCTATCGTCGCGGAGTGGCGACTAGATTGGTGGACACTCATGTTGTCTGTCTCTGTCTTCGCTTTCTTCTGAGTTATTGTTTTGTTGCTCAGTCATGCAATTTCAAACTGGCATCTGTGGCTGTGCAGAGGGTTTATTCCTCTGCACTCCACAGCTCCATCTGCTGGTTGGAATTCACCTCTACAAATTTATACTGGGTACTTTGCTTCTGTGACTGTGGCGATTTCCTCCTGCTTCAGCACACGTGGTGAGTGTTGGCTGGAAATCGTCTGCAGATCATTACACAAGGTCAGCTGCTGCCGCCACTACCAAAGTGCCATCATCCCAGGGTTCAGCGATGTGGAATTTTTTGTGTGTGTCTGCCTCAGATTAGAGCAATGCCATCTGTACTCTCTGCCACCAAAAATTGAGTCATGGAAAGACCAAGACCCATGTAGAAACAACTGCCTGATGAAGGCACATGATGAAAAAGCACAAACAGCAATGGGATGACTATCTGAGCAGCACACAAATACAAAGCCACCCTCCGCCTCCTCTTCCTCCATCGGGTGCAGCATATTTAGCTGCTTTATCACTTGCACCTTTACAGCCACCCTCCTTCACTCCGCCTCTCACCTTGAGCGGTTCCTGCTCCTCTGCCCACAGTAGCCAGGTGTCCGTTAACCTCCTTGGCGGTAAGCCCGAGCTGAGCTCGGGCTATGCCGCACAGGGAGATATCTCAGCCCCTGGTGGGGCGATTTTCACAAGGTAAAGTGCTGTGCGCGCAACTAGCACTTTGCTAGCTGCGCGCACAGCTTGATCGCCGCCGCTCTGCGGCGATCGCCCGCACGCAGCGGCAGAAGAGGGCCCCCCCCGCCAGAGCCCTGCGCTGCCCGGACCAATGAGTTCCGGGCAGCGCTATGGGCTGGATCGAGTGCGCCTGACGTCAGGACGTCGGCTGACGTCCATGACGTCATGCCGATCGTCGCCATGGCGACAGGAGAAGCCAAACAGGGGAACGCGTTATATACGCGTTCCCCTGTTTGCTATTGTTGCCGGCGGCGATCGGACTAGAGGGCCACATGCGCCCTCTAGTGGTGTTTCATGTAGCTACCACTCTGGTAGCTTTACATGAAACAAAAAAAAAAAATTTAAAAAAAGTTTGAAAAAAAAAATTAACCGCCAGGGAGGTTAAGGAAATCTTTGAGCGGAAGAAGCCAATATCTGCCAGTCACCCCCTTGCCCGGCGTCTGACAGCTGGCTTGACCGTCTGACTGTTAGCTCGCCAGCTGTTACCATACCAGCTGGTGGACTCTGAGGCCTTCTGAAAATTTGTGGTGATTGGGACACTGCAGTGGAAGATACCAGGCCGCAATTATTTTTCTAAAAAGGCGATACCCAAACTGTACCATGATGTTGAAAGGCAAGTGGTGTCATCTCTGGCACACAGTGTTGGGTCAAGGGTCCATCTGACCACAGATGCCTGGTCTGCAAAGCACGGTCAGGGCAGGTACATTACTTATACGGCACATTGGGTCAACCTGGTGACCGCTGGCAAGCAGGGAGTATGTGGCTGTGCAGCGGACCTAGTTGTGACACCTCCACGGCTTGCAGGCAGGCCTGCTGCCACCTCCTCTCCTTCTCTTCCTACTCCTTCTGTTACATCCTCTTCGCCGTCATCCTCCTCCTCCTCGGCTGAGTGCTACTCTACTGCTGCATTCTCTCAAACTGCACACCCCCAGCTCCCCAGGGCCTATGTTGCATGCCAGGTACGACTGTGTCACACCATTTTGCACATGTCTTGCCTCAAAGCCCAGAGTCACACTGGAGCAGCTTTCCTGGCTGCTCTGAACAAACAGGTGGATCAGTGGCTGACCCCGCACCAACTGGAGATCGGCAATATGGTGTGTGACAACGGCAGCAATCTTTTGTCGGCTTTGAGTTTGGGAAAGCTGACACGTGTACCTGAATGGCACATGTGCCCAATCTTATAATACAAACATTGGTGTCTAAGTATCCAGACTTACAGGAGGTCCTAAAGCAGTCCAGGAAGGTGTATGGGCATTTCAGGCGTTCCTACACGGCCATGGCACGCTTGGCCGATATTCAACAGAGAAACAATTTGCCGGTGAGGTGCTTGATTTGCGATAGCCCGACTCAATGGAATTCAACGCTCCTCACGTTTGACCCTCTGCTACAACAGGAGAAAGCCTTCAACGACTATCTGTACAGCTATGGTCAAAGGTCAGGCTTTGGGGAGCTGGGCATTTTGTGGCTGAAGTACTGGACACTCATGCCTGCAGGCTCACGCGTCCGTTTGAGGAGGTGACAAACCTGGTGAGTCGCAGTGAAGGCGCCATCAGCGACTTGATCCCATATGCTTTTTTCCCTGAAGTGTGCTGTGCGTAGAGTGGTAGATCAAGATGTAGAGGAGCGTGAACAGGAAGAGGAGGAAGAGTTTTTGGAAACATCACCTGCGGCATCATCAACACATCATCACAGATGAGGGGGGAGGAGTCATCCGGGGACGAGGAGTCAGAGGAGGAAGGTAGCTTTGAGGAGGAGGCGGAAGAACAACTGCAGCAGGCATCGCAGGGGGCTTGTGCTGCTCACCTTTCCCGTGGTATTGTTCGTGGCTGGGGGGAGGAGGAGAACTTACCTGACTTTACTGAGGAAGAGCAACAGGAGATGGATAGTAGGCTGGCATCCGACTTTGTGCAGATGGGGTCTCTCATGCTGTCCAGCCTGTTGAGGGACCCCCGTATAAAAAAAACGTAAGGGGAATGACCAAAACATAAGGGGTGGCAACGCTACTAGACCCTCAGTATAAGCACAAAGAGGCGGAGATGTTACCAAATTTACAGAAGGCAGAAAGGATGCAGCACTTGCACAACAAGCTGGCAAGTATGCTTTACAGTGCGTTTAAGGGTGATGTCACAGCACAACGGAATAAAGGTGCCACTACCAGTAATCTTCCTCCTCCTCCCATGTCCACGCAGGCAAGGACAGGATGCTCTAGCGATCTCATGGTGATGTCGGACATGCGGACATTCTTTACTCCAACAACTCACCTTAGCCCTTCCGGATCCACCCAACCGGCAGGTAACCGGCCGCCTTGCCTTAAGTGTGGATATAGACACTCTGAGCAGCGATGAACCCCTGGACTACTGGATGCGCAGGCTTGACCTGTGGCAGGACTGTCACAATTTGCCATCCAACGTCTGGCTTTCCCTGCCTCAAGTGTTCTGTCAGAAAGGACCTTCAGTGCAGCTGGAGGCATTGTCAGTGAGAAGAGAAGTCACCTAGGTCAAAAAAGTGTTCAGTACCTCACCTTTATCAAAATAAATGAGGCATGGATCCCGGAGGGCTACTGCCTGCCCGAAGACTAAGTCAGTCGCCACACAGCATCTCTGTCTGCATGCCGGCCGCTGCTGCCTACCCAAAAACTAAGTCAGTCCCCACACAGCATCTCTGCCTGCCTGCCAGCCGCTGCTACCTGCCCTGAGACTAATTCAGTCCCCTCACAGCATCTCTGCCTGCAGGCCGCTTGATTGCCTTCTCAGCTACCACCAACAGGGTCCAGGACTCCAGGCGGATTCCTGAATTTTTAAGGCCGCTGCTAGCAGCGGCCGCTATTATAATTTTTCTGCTGCATGTACATGCCTGCCTAATTTTTCTGGCTGCACTGCGGCTGCAACAACAAAACAAAAGGCATGTACATGTGTCAATTCCCCTTCGTAATTGTTACCTTGCCACGGTGAAGGGGATTGCGTATCACAATGAAGCAATGACCTATATGAGTGTGTTGGGGGGCACACCCAAGAAAATAAGGTCATTGCTTCATTGTGGACAGACCAAATTCAGTCAGCTGGACAGTCACTGTTATTCTGTTATTGTGCTACTTCAGCCCGACCATATGGGCAGGAAAGCCGCCAGCACCTGCATTCTCGCCAATGTGCGCACCAGCACGGCCATCTGTTTGTGGTGCGTTACACAGTGAGTTTGGTCTGTCAGTGTGAAGCAGTACACTACTTACACTACCTGATCCATGTATACACACGCAATATGTTTTCAAGCACTTCAGGCCTCCAATTTAGGAATGCAATGTGATTTCTGCCTTTTAAGGATTATAACCCTGCTCTGTGTCAAATCCGTAATTTTCCCCGGGACTTCTGGCGTGTATCCCACTCTGCCATGCCCCCCTCCAGGTGTTAGACCCCTTGAAACATCGTTTCTATCACTTTTGTGGCTGGAAACAGTGTTTGTAGTTTTTCAAGTTCGCCTGCCCATTGAAGTCTATTGCAGTTCGTGAACTTTTTTGCAAGTTTGTGTTCGCGGTTCGCAAACTGAATGTCGGAGGTTCGAGCCATCTCTATACATCACCTGCCAGCAGTAAAAATGTCACCATGTGATAAATGACAGAATGTAAATCAGGGATTTAAAACATTTTACAATGGGCAAACACTGACTAAATCATTTATACATAATTATTGTAAAAATGAAGCACTTTTTTTTTAGTACACTATTTTCATCAGAGTTCCTCTTTAAAGGCATCACAAGGTAGACATATGGAGGCTGCCATATTTATTTCCTTGTAAACAATGCACATTGCCTGACTGTCATGCTGATTATTTGCCTCTAATACTTTTAGGGCCTGTACACACTGCTGCGCTTTTAAAAGCGCATGCGATTTTTAAATCGCAAGCCTTCATGAGAATAGAAAAAGCGCATCGCGCCAGTGTGTACAGGTCTTTACGATTTTCATTATTTTTTAAAAGACCTTGCGTTTAAAAAGCACATGCGATTTGAAAAACGCAGCGCAAGCGCAGCAGTGTGTACAGGCCCTTAGCCATACACCCTGAACAAGCATGCAGCAGATCAGGTGTTTCTGGCATAATTGTCAGAGCTGACAAGGTTAGCTGCATGCTTGTTTCTGGTGTGTGATTCGGACACTATTGACCAGAAAGATGAGTAGGACTGCCAGGCAATTTGTTTTGTTAAATAGAAATAAATACGGCAGCTTCTATGGGTCTCACACCTTGAGTTCCTTTGAAACGGTTCAAATCTACCAGAAAAATCCACAAGCACGCATAGATCGTATGAGAAATTAAATGACAATATCTTTGGCATCAGCACACCAAATTGGCTGCTTTCCTAGATGAGAAAAAAATAAAAAGTTGACAAGGGATGAGATGGTAACAGGGAGCCTGATTTACGGAGGTTCTAAGAGCTAGAGATGATGGAAGATCATAAAGATCATAAGGAAGATCTTATTGTAGATTAAAATATATCATAATGCTAACTTGGATTTATTAAACATTGCCTACTGTTGGCAAAAAAGTACAACCCATGCCTGGGTCATTATGAACCATCCATATATCACCAAGTAGAAAAATTTGCAGGAGCTACTCGCCATGTCATCAATAAAACTTCCACATCTTTCCTTCCATATCTTCATAAGACAACAAGTGTAATAAGAAAACATATAGAAACAGACCATACGGCGAGTAGTTCCTGGAATTTTTCTATTTGGTGATATACATTGATCTTTCCACATCCGGATGTGGCACCGCTACTATAGGAGGAGTACCTTTTGGTATCAGGCAGTTATACTGTGGGGCACTCACTTTTCTCTTCTTTGTCTTTAACAAATTTGGATTCTGAACCATAGGGATGATTTCTGAAATGTTAAAACCGTGTGACTACACGCGTATTCAAGTATGTATTATAGGCACTTTTTTTCTAATAAAAGTAGTTCTGGACTTATTTACTAAAAAAAAACGAGAAAAAAAAACAACTAATTGTATGACTGCAACTGCTAATCATTAAAGCATATGTGAAGTGATGCTATCATTTATAAATTAGGCTGTTACACCATAATGGGCTGAGAAGCCCTTTACACCAGGCCCACACCTGGTTTTAGAGTGTTTGCCATTTCAATGTCAGCTTAAATGTGCAAGTTAATTTCCTTCCAGCTCATTTTCATGGCAGGCTCTTGGCTAATTCCGACAGCATTTGTGGATGAAAGAAAAGCCATTTACAAAAGCTTTTTATAAGCTCTACTAGCTGACCTAAGCCCATTTAAAAACGGGCTTTAGGTTTTTCACTGCCGCCTGCCGCGCGCACCTGTTGTGCGCAACCCTCCGCCGTACGCACGCACCAGCCCACAGTGCGCGCGTGCTCATCTGTCTGCCCGCTCGGACGCCTCCTGCCCCATCCTGCGTCCTGTCCCAATGGCTGTGTCGGTGCAGGACATGCGCAGTAGTGCAAAAGCACTGACACAGGGACAGGAGGCAGAAACACTTGTATTTTATACATAGAGATGGGGATATTCAATGGCTCTTTTAATACGGTGTCCATTGCATTCCATGGCAAGGAACAATATAATCGCACTAAAACACAATGCCATTTTACAATCCCAGTTATCTGGAGTTCAACTATCCATCAGCCTCAACCAACCAGCACAAATCACTGACAGTACTCACCGTAGTGAAGGCAAACAGGCTGTTTGTGGGCTCTGCTCTTGTTAAAGACTTAGTTCCATGGTTAATATACTTTCCCCAAGATTAATATACTTTCAATTTCTGTATTTTAACATTTAGCACAGAGTTCATGGTAAGTATAGAGTAGTGTTGGGCGAACAGTGTTCGCCACTGTTCGGGTTCTGCAGAACATCACCCTGTTCGGGTGATGTTCGAGTTCGGCCGAACACCTGATGGTGTTCGGCCAAACTGTTTGGCCATATGGCCGAACTAAGAGCGCATGGCCGAACGTTCCCCGAACGTTCGGCTAGCGCTGTGATTGGCCGAACGGGTCACGTGGTTCGGACCCAAACGCGCTCTGATTGGCCGAACGGGTCACGTGGTTCGAGTAAATAAATACCCGATCCACGTCATTTCTCCGACATTTGTCTGTGGGTTTAGCTTTGGGTAGGCAGGCAGGGTAGTTCTCTCTCCAGCCAGGCTAGCCAGGGTCCCCCCAGTCATTGTGTCGCTGCTGGGAACAGTAGTACACCGCTCACCCACACTATATAGCATTGTGTTTACTGCCACTCTGTGTCTCTGCTGGGAACAGTAGTACACCGCTCACCCTGTATAGCATTGTGCTCTGTGTCGCTGCTGGGAATAGTAGTACACCGCTCACCCACACTATATAGCATTGTGTTAACTGCCACTCTGTGTCTCTGCTGGGAACAGTAGTACACCGCTCACCCTGTATAGCATTGTGCTCTGTGTCGCTGCTGGGAATAGTAGTACACCGCTCACCCACCACTGTATAGCATTGTGTTTACTGCCACTCTGTGTCTCTGCTGGGAACAGTAGTACACCGCTCACCCACCACTGTATAGCATTGTGCTCTGTGTCGCTGCTGGGAACAGTAGTACACCGCTCACCCACACTATATAGCATTGTGTTTACTGCCACTCTGTGTCTCTGCTGGGAACAGTAGTACACCGCTCACCCTGTATAGCATTGTGCTCTGTGTCGCTGCTGGGAATAGTAGTACACCGCTCACCCACACTATATAGCATTGTGTTTACTGCCACTCTGTGTCTCTGCTGGGAACAGTAGTACACCGCTCACCCACCACTGTATAGCATTGTGCTCTGTGTCGCTGCTGGGAACAGTAGTACACCGCTCACCCACCCACCACTGTATAGCATTGTGCTCTGTGTCGCTGCTGGGAATAGTAGTACACCGCTCACCCACCACTGTATAGCATTGTGCTCTGTGTCGCTGCTGGGAACAGTAGTACACCGCTCACCCACCACTGTATAGCATTGTGCTCTGTGTCGCTGCTGGGAACAGTAGTACACCGCTCACCCACCACTGTATAGCATTGTGCTCTGTGTCGCTGCTGGGAACAGTAGTACACCGCTCACCCACACTATATAGCATTGTGTTTACTGCCACTCTGTGTCTCTGCTGGGAACAGTAGTACACCGCTCACCCACCACTGTATAGCATTGTGCTCTGTGTCGCTGCTGGGAATAGTAGTACACCGCTCACCCACCACTGTATAGCATTGTGCTCTGTGTCGCTGATGGGAACAGTAGTACACCGCTCACCCACCACTGTATAGCATTGTGCTCTGTGTCGCTGCTGGGAATAGTAGTACACCACTCACCCACCACTGTATAGCACTGTGCTCTGTGTCGCTGCTGGGAACAGTAGTACACCGCTCACCCACACTATATAGCATTGTGTTTACTGCCACTCTGTGTCTCTGCTGGGAACAGTAGTACACCGCTCACCCTGTATAGCATTGTGCTCTGTGTCGCTGCTGGGAATAGTAGTACACCGCTCACCCACACTATATAGCATTGTGTTTACTGCCACTCTGTGTCTCTGCTGGGAACAGTAGTACACCGCTCACCCACCACTGTATAGCATTGTGCTCTGTGTCGCTGCTGGGAACAGTAGTACACCGCTCACCCACCCACCACTGTATAGCATTGTGCTCTGTGTCGCTGCTGGGAATAGTAGTACACCGCTCACCCACCACTGTATAGCATTGTGCTCTGTGTCGCTGCTGGGAACAGTAGTACACCGCTCACCCACCACTGTATAGCATTGTGCTCTGTGTCGCTGCTGGGAACAGTAGTACACCGCTCACCCACCACTGTATAGCATTGTGCTCTGTGTCGCTGCTGGGAACAGTAGTACACCGCTCACCCACACTATATAGCATTGTGTTTACTGCCACTCTGTGTCTCTGCTGGGAACAGTAGTACACCGCTCACCCACCACTGTATAGCATTGTGCTCTGTGTCGCTGCTGGGAATAGTAGTACACCGCTCACCCACCACTGTATAGCATTGTGCTCTGTGTCGCTGATGGGAACAGTAGTACACCGCTCACCCACCACTGTATAGCATTGTGCTCTGTGTCGCTGCTGGGAATAGTAGTACACCACTCACCCACCACTGTATAGCACTGTGCTCTGTGTCGCTGCTGGGAACAGTAGTACACCGCTCACCCACACTATATAGCATTGTGTTTACTGCCACTCTGTGTCTCTGCTGGGAACATCTGTGACGGGTTAGCGTTACCGGTCCCTTTTCCTGGAACCTCTCATCTGTATTACATTTATGACTGCATGCCGACAAAAAGCAAATTGCTATCCGCACGCTTCTTGTCATCATGCAAGGCCTGGGTTGTTGTGTCTCAAAGCGTGGCCTTCTCCTCCTGCACCGCCCTCCTCCTGTTCCATCACGTGTGCTGCTGCTGGGTTAGCGTTACCGGTCCCTTTTCCTGGAACCTCTCATTTGTATTACATTTATGACTGCATGCCGACAAAAAGCAAATTGCTATCCGCACGCTTCTTGTCCGCATGCAAGGCCTGGGTTGTTGTGTCTCAAAGCGTGGCCTTCTCCTCCTGCGCCGCCCTCCTCCTGTTCCATCACGTGTGCTGCTGCTGGGTTAGCGTTACCGGTCCCTTTTCCTGGAACCTCTCATCTGTATTACATTTATGACTGCATGCCGACAAAAAGCAAATTGCTATCCGCACGCTTCTTGTCCGCATGCAAGGCCTGGGTTGTTGTGTCTCAAAGCGTGGCCTTCTCCGCCTGCGCCGCCCTCCTCCTGTTCCATCACGTGTGCTGCTGCTGGGTTAGCGTTACCGGTCCCTTTTCCTGGAACCTCTCATCTGTATTACATTTATGACTGCATGCCGACAAAAAGCAAATTGCTATCCGCACGCTTCTTGTCCGCATGCAAGGCCTGGGTTGTTGTGTCTCAAAGCGTGGCCTTCTCCTCCTGCGCCGCCCTCCTCCTGTTCCATCACGTGTGCTGCTGCTTTGTTAGCGTTACCGGTCCCTTTTCCTGGAACCTCTCATCTGTATTACATTTATGACTGCATGCCGACAAAAAGCAAATTGCTATCCGCACGCTTCTTGTCCGCATGCAAGGCCTGGGTTGTTGTGTCTCAAAGCGTGGCCTTCTCCTCCTGCGCCGCCCTCCTCCTGTTCCATCACGTGTGCTGCTGCTTTGTTAGTGTTACCGGTCCCTTTTCCTGGAACCTCTCATCTGTATTACATTTATGACTGCATGCCGACAAAAAGCAAATTGCTATCCGCACGCTTCTTGTCCTCATGCAAGGCCTGGGTTGTTGTGTCTCAAAGCGTGGCCTTCTCCTCCTGCGCCGCCCTCCTCCTGTTCCATCACGTGTGCTGCTGCTTTGTTAGCGTTACCGGTCCCTTTTCCTGGAACCTCTCATCTGTATTACATTTATGACTGCATGCCGACAAAAAGCAAATTGCTATCCGCACGCTTCTTGTCCTCATGCAAGGCCTGGGTTGTTGTGTCTCAAAGCGTGGCCTTCTCCTCCTGCGCCGCTCTCCTCCTGTTCCATCACGTGTGCTGCTGCTTTGTTAGCGTTACCGGTCCCTTTTCCTGGAACCTCTCATCTGTATTACATTTATGACTGCATGCCGACAAAAAGCAAATTGCTATCCGCACGCTTCTTGTCCTCATGCAAGGCCTGGGTTGTTGTGTCTCAAAGCGTGGCCTTCTCCTCCTGCGCCGCCCTCCTCCTGTTCCATCACGTGTGCTGCTGCTTTGTTAGCGTTACCGGTCCCTTTTCCTGGAACCTCTCATCTGTATTACATTTATGACTGCATGCCGACAAAAAGCAAATTGCTATCCGCACGCTTCTTGTCCTCATGCAAGGCCTGGGTTGTTGTGTCTCAAAGCGTGGCCTTCTCCTCCTGCGCCGCCCTCCTCCTGTTCCATCACGTGTGCTGCTGCTGGGTTAGCGTTACCGGTCCCTTTTCCTGGAACCTCTTATATGTATTACATTTATGACTGCATGCCGACAAAAAGCATGTTACCTGTGCAAAGAAAACAGACATTTCCCGCATTTAAAAGACAGTTTTCCCTTTGAAACTTTAAAATCGATTTTCTCAAAAACTATAAGCTCTTTTTGCTAATTTTTTTTTCCTCTTGTACCCACTCCCAAGGTGCACATACCCTGTAAATTTGGGGTATGTAGCATGTAAGGAGGCTTTAAAAAACACGAAAGTTCGGGTCCCCATTGACTTCCATTATGTTCGGAGTTCGGTTCGAACACCCGAACATCGCGGCCATGTTCGGCCTGTTCGGCCCGAACCCGAACATCTAGATGTTCGCCCAACACTAGTATAGAGAGTGGGGTAAAGTAATGTATTAGCTTAACATTTTTAACATTGAGTCTCAAGCAACCAGATAGCACTCTTATCTGGCATGAGCCAATCCCCGACTGTGCCAGAAACCTGAGACTCTACTGTGGTATGGTACTGTGGTCTTTTATTGTACTGTGGTCTTCTATGGTTTCTATGGTATGTTCACGTTGGTGCATCAGCTGTGTAGACGGTTCCATCGAATTTCAATATTTGTTTTTAGAAATAAGAGATAAAATATATGATTTTTTCCCCCTTATTTTGGCTACAAAAGAATGTATAAAATGATATCCAAGAAGATTGGTTTTCTAAACAGTATTTTCTGTTTGTCTGGAATACACAAGTAGTACAGTGGAGTCTTGGTTATACGGCACAGACGGGGATTGCCGGATGCCAGATATGAATAATTTCCAGTTGCTTGAGAGTTTGAGCAATCAAGGGCCTCAACATAATACTAACCCCTCTCCCACAGCAAATGCAGAGCAGCAAGCAGTGGAAACCGAGTTCCAGGCGCCGGTCATCTTCAGTTCTTGCAGCTGCTGTCTGCATCCGAACTGTATGGGTTCTGATGTGTTCACGTGACCTGATGCAGGAACCATGAATGTAAACAGGTACTGTGACACAGTAAAGCAGAGCATGATCCCTCCCTTTGGAAACTGGGCTGCAGGGCAGTATTTTAACATAATGAACCAAAGCACACTTCCAAGATGACTGGGGTAAAGGTGCTGGTGCTGGACTGGCCAAACATATCTCCAGACACTATTGTGAAATTGTGGGGTATACTCAAATAGAAAGTGTAGGAGTGCAAGGTCTCTCCATCAGCTTTGTCATGGAGGAGTGGAAAAGGATTCCACTCTAGAGTAAAGCTCTTGTGAACTCCATGCCCAGGAGAGTTAAGGCAGTGCTGGAAAATAATGGTAGCACACAAAATAGTGGCACTTTGGGCACAATTTTGACATTCTTTACTTAGGGGATGTACTCACTTGTGTTGACAGCGATTAGGCATTAATGGCTGTGTGTTCAGTTTTTACACTGTTATACAGTACAAGCAGTTCACTGACTACATTGTATCAAAGGGTCATATCTTCAGATTATGCCATAATCAATTCAAGTCCTTTTGTCAGTATGACAGCGTAAAAAGACTGCATTCGAAGAAGGGATCCCGTTATACTGAACCTCTGTATAGGGAATTCTAACTACACACCTCTTATGCCCTACCAAGTCCCTCCCATCCCTCAAACCATGCCATGCACCAATTTGTAAGCTGAACTGTTCTGGACAATCAAAGTCTCCTCCTACATGGCTCTGTCACCAGTTTAAAATGCAAGGTTTGTTAAAGTTTTTTTACTTTGGCTTACTTCTTCATGCATAATGTGAACAGAGCATATTTGATGTAAAAGAAACAGCTCTAAATAGACTGTAGTATGATCAAAGCATCTTTATGGTGGCCACTAATGATCCAATCTTTTTCATCCAATCTTACCATTTCTATCTAATATAAGACAACTGCCTATAGTATCCAATTAATATATTCCATCCGTTTACTCTTCTATTACATAGATTTGGTAAGATTGGATGAACAAGATTGAATCATCAGTGGCCACCCTGATGTGTGCAGTTCTGTATACTGATGAATGCAATGATTTGTACATTGGGGATATTCACAAAACCCCTAAGCATGGTCCAGCACAGGAGGGCTAAACTCTGCAGGCCAAGAGTCAACAGTTTACCTACACCTCAAGCAGAGAGGGTGGTAAGTTTCACATTTTGGATACAGAAGAAAACTGGTTTGCAAGAGGAATGAAAAAGGGCCTCTATAGTATGTTAAACTGGAACAACCATCCCTAAAAAGAGGCGGAGAACTGTGGCACCATTTATCAAGGTAAAATGATGTTTTATTACCTTTCCCAGACATTTTATAGACAGTACAAAATAATACACACCTTCAGCAACATATCAATTAAAATCTGCATAATGAGGGTCAAATGGCTAGACTACATTGCCATGAAGTAAGTAAGGTACAGCCTGAGTCAGGGCAGGATTTAGACTTCCCAGTGCCCTAGGCCCGGTACCACCAACCGCCCCCCCCCCCCCCTACACACAATCAGGGTGCATACACACATCAGACCATAGTCTTTGGAAAATGAAAGATCACAGACCAATTTTACCCCCTTCCATGTAGTATGAGAGCCATACTCTACACAGTCTATTCTATTGAGCTGAACGCCCCATCAGATAGAAATCTTTGCAAGATGCTGCACACAAAGATGCTGTACACATGCAACAGATCAGTATCTGCAAAAGATCTGTTCCTGCAAAAGATCCATTCCTGCAAAATGCATTCATAGTCTATGATATCTGCAGATCTCATACACACCTTGTTTAACAGACATTCATCTGCAGATCAGATCCACCAGGATGGATTTTCAGATCTGCAGATGATTGTCTGATCTGCAGATGAATGTCTGTTAAACAAGGTGTGTATGATGATCTGCAGATCTCATAGACTATGAATGCATTTTGCAGTAATGGATCGTTTGCAGGAACAGATCTTTTGCAGATATTGATCTTTTGAATGTGTGCAGCATCTTGCAAAGATTTCTATCTGATGGGGAGATCAGCTCCATAGAATAGACTGAGTAGGTATGGCTCTCATACTACATGGAAGGGGGGAAAATTGGTCTGTGATCTTTCATTTTCCAAAGACTATGGTCTGATGTGTGTATGCACCTTCACTCAATATCATTCTGTCCAACATCCTGACAAAAGGCTCATACACACATCAGACCATAGTCTTTGGAAAATGAAGGATCACAGACCAATTTTACCCCCTTCCATGTAGTATGAGAGCCATACCTACACAGTCTATTCTATGGAGCTGAACTCCACATCAGACAGAAATATTTGCAAGATGCTGCACACAAAGGTGCTGTAGACATTCAAAAGATCAGTATCTGCAGAAGATCTGTTGCTGCAAAAGATCCGTTCCTGCAAAATGCATTCATAGTCTATGATGGGCTTGATTCACAAAGCGGTGCTAACCTACTTAGCACGTCTAAAGTCTTTAGACGCGCTAACCAGGGTGCTAAGTAGGTTAGCACCGGATTTCTCAATCAGATCGCGCGCTAACTTTGCGCGCGCAAAGTTTTACGCGCGCAAAGTTTTTACGCGCGCTAAGTCCCATAGGCTTTAATGGGCACTTCGCGCGGAGCGCCCTGCGCTCTGTGCAGTACGCGCGTAAAGTTTTATGCGCGAAAAGCTTGTTTAGACGTGCTAAGGGGGTTTTCACAGGCGTGCTAACAGTTAACACCGCTTTGTGAATCAAGCCCGATATCTGCAGATCCTCATATACACCTTGTTTAACAGACATTCATCTGCAGATCAGATCCACCAGGATGGATTTTCAGATCTGCAGATGATTGTCTGATCTGCAGATGAATGTCAGTTAAACAAGGTGTGTATGATGATCTGCAGATCTCATAGACTATGAATGCATTTTGCAGGAACGGATCATTGACAGGAACAGATCTTATGCAGATACTGATCTGTTGCATGTGTACAGCATCTTTGTGTGCAGCATCTTGCAAAGATTTTTTTCTGATGGGGAGTTCAGCTCCATAGAAAAGACTGTGTAGGTATGGCTCTCATACTACATGGAAGGGGGTAAAATTGGTCTGTGATCTTTCATTTTCCAAAGACTCTAGTCTGATGTGTGTATGAGCCTTAACGATCACTTGTTTCCAGGAGGAAATGCCTGTTTTAGTGACTTGTGTATACCTCTGAAAAATGATGAGTGATTGTTTTTCCTGTCAGAGCAGTGAGTCCCTAATGCCTGGTACGCACCAGATAGATGGGTTGAATCGATTTTCCGATCACTTATACAAAGTCGATTAGAAAAATGATCAGAAATCAGATTAGACCTGTCAGAAATAATCAATTCGAACCCATCTATCTGATGGCAAATTGCATGGTGTGTACCAGGCATGAAGTAGCAGAGCGGCATTCATCTCCCTCTCTGCTCTTCTGTTATCACAGATCTGTTGCATTTATTTTATAGTATTTATTGTACTGATTCTTTCACAGGTTTTTTTTACTGTTTGCCAATACGGTACAAATATATCTTTTTTTAATTTTTAGTATATGTTATTACTTTTGGTATACAAAACAGAATGTAACAATACAAGCGTATACAAGTAACAACAGTACATTTGCAATTATAATTATAGAGAAGTTGTCTATCTCATACTACTGCAGACTACTGATGCCTTTAAAATGAGCCAGCAAGGTGTTAAGATTTAGCTTAGAAGGGGCTGCCATAAATCTCTCTAAGGAAAAAAAACTTATCTTTCTGTTTAAGATTTACAATCCAGGGGGAGAGAGGAGAAGGAATGGCTCAAGTCATTAACAGAGTCTGACCAGCAATACATTGTTTAGCCCAGCTTGAGTTGTAAAGTGGAAATAATTCTGTTAAAATGTTTACCTTACTGGAGTCACAGACTGCGCAGCAAGCACATGGCAATCCATGTTTCTCTCACCCCTGGCATTAAACTGAAGCTTGTATGTTCAGGAGATAGCACTGTCTCATCGCACAATACGAAGTAAGGAAAATACACAGAGCTCTGGAATTCTGACTGTGTGTGCAGCAAAGCAGGGCGGCTTCGGAGCAGGAGAAATGATTTATTTTGACATGCAGCCTCTTATCTCTCTCAGGTCCTGCCGCCCTTTTATCCTTCTGATTTTTTACCTCCCCCCTAGGCCGTGGCCTTTGTGGCCTTTGCAGAAATCCGGGCCTGGCCTGAGTATGTCACCTAATTTAAATTGAATATGTTTGTAACAGCAAAGAAACAACTAGAACATTAAATAGTGCCAAGCAGAAACAATTCAACTTCCTTGAATATACCATGAACTGGGTAAATAACAAGATTCATGCCTTAAGATTTCATATACTAGTAGTTCAAAATCACTGATGCATAAATTCAGCAGAGCTTAGGGCTCTTTCACACTAGGAGCTGATCCGTGCATTTTGACGGCTCACTCCTAGGATGCATTTAAAAAGGTAACATGAAAGTCTACTTGACTTTCATGTTAACTTTCACATTAGACAAAGCGTTCCAGAGCATTCCGTTGTAATGCATCATGGAGCTTTGAATCGTCCAGCCGCAGCGTTTTCCCATTGGGTAAATAAAAACTACCGTTGCTAATCAGCCTCACACCGCACCTTCCTGACGTCACCCCGCCAGTCATAAAGGCATGCAGGAAAATCCCGTTTGTGCACGCATTTGGTAATGTGAAAGAGCCCTTAACAAAGTTCAGGTATGTTCACAATCATGTCCAATTATTCAGGATCTTTAGCATAAGGGGTTAATTTAGACACAAACAAACACATGCACTCATGTATGTACAAACACAAACAGAAATAATTCATTACAAATAAAAACACATTTACAAATTGAAGGCATTTCAACACTAAACTTATCACCTGCTTTACCCAGGTGATCAGATATATTGAATGACGTCAGAATAATGCTTATTGCATCTTTCCAATTTATTTATTTTCTTAATTAATATTATTATTACAATTTAGAACAGATCTAACATAGCTTCCCCTCTACATTTAACCCACCACCACCAATACCGGCCGGTAGGCTAGTATTGCCAGAATGGTTAAGCCAGGCAGCATGGGGCTCCACTACCTGAACAATGAAAATCTGCATGGTCCATAATATGGGGGTAAGGGAGTCACCAACCCATGTTTGGGGAGGTAGGCGTAACAACCCTACACATGTGGCTGCAGGTCCTGGTGGGCATAGAGTCTGGAAACGTCTTTTAACAACATGCAAATCATCTCCCTATATTCCATTTCCACAACTGATGGGACCCTTGCTTGTTAGGGCCTGAGCCCACTAACGCAGTTGTGCGCAGTTGTGTCTGCTTTTCAGCATCTGTAACATTGATGTGTTGCTGAAATGCGGACACAACTGCGCACAACTGCGTTAGCGGGCTCACGCCCTTACTGGAATCAGGTGAAAATTCCATGTCAAAAGCCTCACGAGAAATATATTTACTGAGAAACATGTTGATGTGTACATACCACCTGAGACCTACACCTGGCCACAGGAGTGCCACTAGGGCGGAGCAACTGAGCCAAGTTGCCGGGATGGCTAACGGATGATCTGAGCAGACCGGGGAGACATGGAGGAAGCCTATGGCCTGAAGAGGGTTGGAGGAAACCCCAGGAGAGCATCAATTCTTTTAGTCCCTTCATCTCAGGTACACTTTAAAATACCTAATGAAATACCACATGAAGTAAAAATCTTAGTGAATTGTCATGCAGTTTTTTGGTAAATTACCAAACTATTACAGCATGTACAGTATGTCAAGCTTAGTGAATTTGGAGAAAAAAAGTCTACAATACCACAAGGTAATTTTTACCAAACGTGTCTTAGTGAACTGAAGCCAAAGGCTTGCATCGTTTTTTTCTTTCTAGAGTTACTGTAGAATTTCAAGCAAAGTGAGTTATCCTTAGGCGACATACTGTATGTTATGGCTGAACACTACTCTGGGTTCCAACATCAAAACCATACTTGTAAACAAACACATCTCAAGGCAAGTTTAAAAGGAAAGGAAGATTAAAACAGTAATCTTGCCCTGCATAAATGAATTTTACCGACACAAGCAGTGCAATGGCGGAAGTGCTACATGTAAGTAGAGTGCTGATGTTTGACAGAAAGCAGTGTTTTTGGCTTCTCAATTGCACGCTTTAACCCGCTAAGAAAATAACAAGGTATAAGATTTTAAATTACAAGAACCAAGGTGTGTACTGTAATCTATGCCGGAACAAAACTATATAACTAAGACATTAACACAGAAAGATCATAAGCTGTTATTATCCTGCAACTATTTAATCAGTGGTAGCAGGTTTGAAATGTATCTTTCTGATGCTTGTTCCCATCAGGTGTGCCCAGTTAGCACAAGTGTAACTATTCTTCAGATTTTAGGGATCTTTCACACACTATTACAATGCATTACAAAATGCAAGCCAATGTACTTAAACACTTCAGGTAAAAGTATTACAATACACCTACATGTAACAGCCAGCATATATTTCTTTTATCACAGAAAATCTGCTGTGTTCTGAATGAGTCATCAGGCTTAGTAATACAGACATCCAAGCTGGTAGTTGGCACAGTATCCTAACACCCACTGAGGGCTTCCCTGGAACGTTACCTACAGGGTGTGTTAGGCTAACAGAGGGAATACACATGAATGCTTAGCAAAGTGCTTGAAACGGTGCCTGATGTACTTAGGTTGGGAACACACTTGCCATGTTCGTTTTTGTGTGTTCGTTTTTTTGGATTTGCGCTTTAATACGTATTTTTAATGCACCTGCACTTTGTGTTTTTTATAATCATCCTTTTCAACGAGTGAAACAATACGGTATCAGACCTATTCTTTACAAGAACGCATGCATTTTTGCAGCTGTATAGGAAAGCATAGTATGTGATTTGCATACAGTACGCGAGGAGCAGCAACATGTTGTGCGATTTAAAATGCATTACAAATCGTGGACAGTTGTGATTTGCTATGCAGCCTATAGAATTTAATTAAACGCAATTTTGCAAGCATTTTCCACAATGCAGCAAATTGCATGCGATTCAAACGCGTGCATATTATAAAGACTCCAGTTAAAAAGGGCAGCACATATAAACGATATTGAAGTTATCTTTATTTTTATGTTTACTAAAATGAGCACCAGTAAAAGTGATAAAATACTACTTCATACGTATAGTAAAATATCTTTAATATATTTTACCGATATATAACTTACCAATGTTTTACTATAACCTAACCTCTCGCTACTTTCACATAGAACCCTCCATGGTGGTGCCTATTCTTAAGACCCCCGGGATGTGCCTAACCCTAAGACCCTCCTGATGGTGCCTAACCCTAAGACCCCACTGATGGTGTCTAACCCTTAGACTCCCCTGGTGGTGCCTAACCCAAAGACCCCCCTGGTGGTGCCTAACCCTAAGACCCACCTGGTGGTGCCTAACCCTAAGACCCCCCCCCCCCGGTGGTGCCTTACCCTAAGACCCCCCTGGTGGTGCCTAACGCTAAAGGTGGCCACTAACAGTCCAATTTCTAGCGAAAAATCGTTCGAGCGATCAGAAATTCTGATCGGACGAAAAATCGTTCACTACACCATCAACTAACCAATCATTGCTTCCTATCTATCACGACCACCAAGAAAATCCAAATTTTCGTTCAACGAAAATTCATTCAGGCGACATTTTTTTTACTCGTTCAAAAATCTAACGATTTTTCGCTAAAACTTGGACTGTTAGTGGCCAGCTTTAGACCTCCCTGATGGTGCCTAACCCTAAGACCCCCCTGGTGGTGCCTAACCCTAAGACCCCCCTGGTGGTGTCTAACCCTAAGACCCCACCGGTGGTGCCTAACTTTAACAACCCCCCTACCCCTGCCCAACCACCACCTAGGGAGATGCCTAATTTACTGATCAGGCCTGACACCTAATTTACTTGATTCACTCCTGACCATTAGGGTCACCGCAGGGAGAGAGGTGTGAATGCTGGAGATCACATAAATGTTTTGCTGGGGAAGGGCATCATTTGTAGTCAATACCTCTGACAGATGACATGACTTTGAGATAAAACTAAAGAGAATAACTGTATGGGCAATACAGAATAGGGAAACAAGCTTTTATTGTATGCCATGTCATGCTGTAACTCAGCATTATGCAGTTATTTGGCTTAGTTAATCAGGCCTAGAATATTATAGGCATCATAACAGTGGCTGTGTGCTGACTAAGTCCAGGTCACTCCTTCAAAGTCTGTCTCTCCAGGATTACTTAAATATGTTATAACCTCCAGCACCAATAACATAAATGCAGTATATTAAAATCCACCAGCAGCCACAACACAAGATGGCATTGAACACATCAGCTATCACATACAGTATCTATCCACCCATGGCCAAACAGAATTATTATGCTCCCTGGCAGCCACATTATAAAAACAGAATGTCCACCTACCACCGCACCATTTGTGAATCTCCCACACAATAAAATAGATTACAATATAAAGCTGACTCATGCATAACCAGCACTGTAGACAAAGAAACACCTTTGCAGCCAGGACCACATTTACATCTCAGATGCTTATATTTACAAAAACCCTAGCGTCTTAAATCCACCCATTATTAATTGCCATGCCTCTAGCCATTTCCAGTTATACAGGCAGACTGGATTTTTTTTTTAATATGTAATGTACCCTAACCTATTGTTCGCTATAACAGTTGAAGCCTGTTCAGGCTTGTCAGTGTGCATCAAAATGCATTGTGATGCACAAAAATGCCCTGCACTGAATGGACAAGCATGAATAATTTCAAAGGTCCTTTCCTGGCTGTGCAGGAAAATATCCCTAGCACCTGCTGTGGATGGGCCCCTGGCTGAGTTCAGAGGCTCATGCCAAGATGGACATATATGGAAGCCGGTTACCTCAGGCAGGAGTTTGTGGTACATCAGCATGAATTAAGGCAGCTACTAGAAAGAGCAGAGGTACTGGAACATTGTGACTATATACTGTATTTCTGTCTCTGTTGGGAGCACTGGTGTCTGCAGTAGTGACTATAAACATGCTGGCTGGTGAGGGCACATCTCTCTCAAAAGAGAACCAGCTGGCTCTTCTTTTAAGTCAACCCCTGCCAGGTTGAGGAGGACAGTAACAGCAAATGTAACTGAAAAGGGGCAATACAGGAACATGAACACAGAGCTAGGCCCAGGAGAGGAGACAAACTGACAGGGAAGGAGAGAACTTCTGTGCCTATAGACTCCTGAAAAGTAAATCCAGCCATGCCTCTGTCTCCTGTTTTAATGACTGGTACAATCCTGCTTCCTAAAAAAAAGGGAATTTGTGGACCTGTTATCTTTCTTACCAGCATCTAAAGAATTCTTATCTGAATGAGAATACGGGGAGGAGAAGTACAAAGATGTTCAATAATTGATTGCAGGTATTTTGTATTTCTGCTGTAATTATAATTGAGCCTTATCCATCTAAATGTTCAGGCCTTCACAATGATATTGTGCTTGAGGCACATTGTAGTATTAGTAACAGCATGGGTTCTCATATGTTGATGTTTTCCTCACAAATGTCAGAATACTCGTTGCTTAAATAGGGTTGCAAGGATGTTGGACCGTGGCTCAACTTAACAGTTGCCACTTTGGATTCTATCTCAAATGAACAGGGAGTCAATGGTGAATTCTTAGCCGTTTTGTAAGGTATTTTGGTTTGCATTCAGTGGGTCCCAATTCATATTTCTGTTGCATGTTAAAAAAAAACAAAAACTATTTAGGGTGAACCCTTGCTCGTATCTGCCAAGGGTGGAGACACTGGTGAAGATGGTAGACATGTCTCCTTGATTAGACACATAACCCATGGGAAGGCAGCACTCACTTTCTAGAGATTTTGACAACATTTTTGAGGTCTCACTTTTTTTAGGTGAAGGATTGTGTATGTGTTAATAATTTGGTTTCCATTAATAAGTTCCCTTACATGAATTGGATTTTAGATTACCGTATTTTTCGGACCATGAGACGCTCCGGACCATAAGACGCACTTACGTTTAAAGGGCAAAGAGCAGGTGGAGAAATATACTAAACCCAGTGCATCCATGATCCAGGAGTGTCTTATGGAACTTCTCCCACCAAGCTGTCTCTATAAACAGCAGCGGTATCCACAAAATCCTACCCACCTCACCACCTCCTGATCCCCACAGTCACCTAATCCAGCTGTCAGGTGTTGCGATCCAGGCTGGGAGGAGGACAATGGGAGTCTACCGGGCAGCCGAGGGGGGGGGCTGGATGAGGAGGCATGCTTTCATAAATAACAGCAGCAGCATGTGGTAAGGCGCAGAAGAGCATACCGGGTGCAGAGTAGCAGGACAAGACACTACACTGCACGCTCAGGCTCCTATAGCTTTCTGGTCCCCTTCTCAATACGTGACGCAAGGGCTACAACAATAACCCCTTCTGGATTAGTTGCCTGGCCCTGCATTTGATGGCGATTGGCGGAAACGGGACTTCTAGGTCCTGCCCACAAAGCTATCCGAGCCAGTAGTAATGGAAACATTATTTTGTTACATTTCAAACTGTAATTTTAATGTTTCTCTAGGTGATGGATCTGTACAAAATAGTCTAAGTTGGCAAAGTGAATTGAGAATATATATATCCTCAATCTGGTGAGTCCTACTCTAACTAGGCAAAAATGCCAGTTTTTATCAGTGTTCTAGTGGGAACCATGCCAAAAGCCCAAGGGTCAACTAATTGGAAGAAATGAAATTAAAAACACCTCACCTTCTATATATGTTGTGTGCTGCAGCCTCTCTGTATATATATATATATATATATATATATATATATATATATATATATATATATATATATATATATATATTGTACAGCAGAGTTCCCCAACCCTGTCCTCAAGGCCCACCAACAGTACATGTTTTGCAGGAAACCACAAACATACACAGGTGAGGTAATTAGTGTCTCACCAGAGCGTATTGACCACCTCTGTGGATTTCTACAAAACATGCACTGTTGGTGGGCCTTGAGGACAGGGTTGGGGAACACTATTGTACAGGACTCCAGGGATCGGTGCTGGATGGGCGATATATATCACCAGCTTTTCACGTGTGTTTTTTTTAAGACAGCCCCAATGCTGGGAAATATTTGACCCCTCACTGATTTTGTAAGTTTGTCCAATGACAAAGAAATGAAAAGTCTCAGAACAGTATCATTTCAATGGTAGGTTTATTTTAACAATGGCAGATAGCACATCAAAAGGAAAATCGAAAAAATAACCTTCAATAAAAGATAGCAACTGATTTGCATTTCATTGAGTGAAATAAGTTTTTGAACCCCTACCAACCATTAAGAGTTCTGGCTCCCACAGAGTGGTTAGACACTTCTACTCAATTAGTCACCCTCATTAAGGACACCTGTCTTAACTAGTCACCTGTATAAAAGACACCTGTCCACAGAATCAATCAATCAAGCAGACTCCAAACTCTCCAACATGGGAAAGACCAAAGAGCTGTCCAAGGATGTCAGAGACAAAATTGTAGACCTGCACAAGGCTGGAATGGGCTACAAAACCATTAGCAAGAAGCTGGGAGAGAAGGTGACAACTGTTGGTGCGATTGTTCGAAAATGGAAGGAGCACAAAATGACCATCAATCGACCTCGCTCTGGGGCTCCACGCAAGATCTCACCTCGTGGGGTGTCAATGGTTCTGAGAAAGGTGAAAAAGCATCCTAGAACTACACGGGAGGAGTTAGTGAATGACCTCTAATTAGCAGGGACCACAGTCACCAAGAAAACCATTGGAAACACATTACACCGCAATGGATTAAAATCCTGCAGGGCTCGCAAGGTCCCCCTGCTCAAGAAGGCACATGTGCAGGCCCGTCTGAAGTTTGCCAATGAACACCTGAATGATTCTGTGAGTGACTGGGAGAAGGTGCTGTGGTCTGATGAGACCAAAATAGAGCTCTTTGGCATTAACTCAACTCACCGTCCCCACCGTCAAGCATGGGGGTGGAAACATTTTGCTTTGGGGGTGTTTTCCTGCTAAGGGCACAGGACAACTTAATCGCATTAACGGGAAAATGGACGGAGCCATGTATCGTGAAATCCTGAACGACAACCTCCTTCCCTCTGCCAGGAAACTGAAAATGGGTCGTGGATGGGTGTTCCAGCACGACAATGACCCAAAACATACAGCAAAGGCAACAAAGGAGTGGCTCAAGAAGAAGCACATTAAGGTCATGGAGTGGCCTAGTCAGTCTCCGGACCTTAATCCAATAGAAAACCTATGGAGGGAGCTCAAGCTCAGAGTTGCACAGAGACAGCCTTGAAACCTTAGGGATTTAGAGATGATCTGCAAAGAGGAGTGGGCCAACATTCCTCCTAAAATGTGTGCAAACTTGGTCATCAATTACAAGAAACGTTTGACCTCTGTGCTTGCAAACAAGGGTTTTTCCACTAAGTATTAAGTCTTTTATTGTTAGAGGGTTCAAAAACTTATTTCACTCAATGAAATGCAAATCAGTTGCTATCTTTTATTTAAGGTTATTTTTTCGATTTTCCTTTTGATGTGCTATCTGCCACTGTTAAAATAAACCTACCATTGAAATGATACCGTTCTGAGACTTTTCATTTCTTTGTCATTGGACAAACTTACAAAATCAGTGAGGGGTCAAATAATTATTTCCTCCACTGTATATATATATATATATATATATATATACACTGAAATTGGCATGTGCATATGTATTCACCCCCTTTGCCATGAAGCCCCTAAATCGCCCTGGTGTAACCAGTTACATTGAAAAGTCACATAATTAGTTAATTAGTGAAGTCTACCTTTGTTCAATCTAAGTTTCACATGATCTGTCAGCATAAACACACCTTTTCAGAAAGGCCTGAGAGACTTTAACACCACTAAGCAAGAGGGATCACACCATGAAGGTTAACCTTTTGGGGACCGCTGTAGGTAAAGCCTATGCCACACTTGTGGCTGTCTAAGCCTGATGCGGCGTAGGATTTACGGCACCTGTTTTTTTTCGCTCCCGACGCAATCGTGCGCACACGAGAGTGGAGATTATGCTGTCATATGACAGCTGACATCTCCCCTCAGTGATCAGGAGCCGTTGCGATTGGCTCCTGATCACTACGATCGCTGACAGATCCCCTCCGCTCTGGCCGGCATCCCTGCTTGCTCTGACGTAAGTGAGAGGACGTCATCAAGCCACGACCTGGAACTTAAAGTGTACCTAAACCAAATGGTTTCACTTACCTGGGGCTACTACCAGCCCCTTGCAGCAGTCCTATGCCCATGCCGATCCTCAACGATCCTCCGTTACCCCGCCATGGCTAAGCTTTCTTTTTGCTCAACTGGGAGTCGTTGGGCCACTGCGGCCGTGCAGCCCTTGCCATTCATTTAGGTCCGCGTTGACGTCTGCAATGTGCAAGGCGCTATTGCGGACGGCAACGCGTACAACAAGTATACGGATGGCCAGAGCTGGACACGGGACTGATGCAGAGGGCTGGTAGAGGCCACAGGTAAGTGAAACTAGTTTTTTTAATTTGGTTTAGGTACCCTTTAATGGCAGTGTGAGTGAGGATGCTAGCCAGAGCAGAAGGGACTTGAGCTGCTCATCACTGGAGCCTGGGAGGTGAGTAAAGGCTGCTGGCAATACGGGGGACCCCTGGCCACACTGGGGACACCATGCCCAGCTAGCCCTATCAGGGATCCGGCTACCAGACCACCCCCAAATGCACCCCCCTCCCCGCATTTAAAATGGCCTGGTCATTAAGGGGGGTTAGGCAGCCGGTCCCCAAAGGGTTAAGGGGTTCTCCAAACATTCAGGAACAAAGTCAGGGTTGGGTTATAAAAAAAAAAGTATCTATAGCTTTGAAGATTCAACATGGTACATGGTACCACAACATGGTACAACAACAAACCTGGGAAAGAGGGCCACCCAACAAAACCCACAAACCGTGCAAGGCGGGCATTAATCAGAGAGGCAGCACAGAGACCAAAGGTAACCCTGCAGGAGTTGCAGAGTTCCAAACCAGAGACTGGAGTATCTGTCCGTAGGACCACAATAGGTTGTACACTCCACTTTGAAATGTGCCCCTGATTTTTACCCTGAAGGTTGCAACACTTTGTAATAGAATGTTGAATTGTTGCATTTATATAAGAGTTATTATGCAAGGCATATACCATATTTTCAGCCGTATAAGACGCACCTTTTCTCCCCCAAAAATGGGGAGAAAAAGTCCATGCGTCTTATACGGCAAATGCAGGGAATCCCCGACTTACGAACGCCCGCCGATACGAACCGCGACCTGCCGCCACATCTGGGATTCCCTGCATTAGCTCCCTGTGTGATCCGCTCCACCCTTGCTTGTGTAATTAGTGTGGCGGCATGTTTCAGTGTTGCCGCCCGCATTACTGCCTGGCTCCCCGTGTGGTCCGCACTACCCCATTCTATCCTCACTGGCCGCTTTGCCTCAGGTCCCCTCCCCGCTTATGTGCGCTCACTCCCGCTTGTGTTTGCGATCCCCCCGGGTGTCAGCACAGGGGCAGTCATACTTACTCTGAACTCCAGCCGCTGGGGACCACACTGGGGGTACCTAAAGGCACATGGGGGCACCTGAGGGCTCATAGGAGGCACCTTAGGGCTCATAGAGGGCACCTAAGGACCACACGGAAGACATCTAAAGGCACATGGGGGACACTGAGGGCACATGGGAGACACTTGGGGGCCACACTGGAAACACCTAAGGGCACATGGGGTGCACTGAAAGCACACAGGGACACCTGAGGACAAATGGGGACCACACTGGGGAAACCGGAGGGCACATGGAGGACTCCTGAGAACATTAATTGGGGTGGAACACCTACAAAACGCTCCTGGAATATAGATGTACCAGGTTTAGTATATATATTTTTCCCTGGTTTTTGCCCTCAAAACCTTGGTGTGTCTTATATTCCGGAGCATCTTGTACGGCAAAAAATACGGGTAGATGAAAAAATAAATAAATAAAAATGAGAAATACGTTTTGGATTTGCCAAAAGACATGTGGGCAGCTCCCCAAATATGTTGAGGAAGTGCTCTGGTCAGATGAGACAAAAATTCAGGTTCAAACCCAGCACATCCCATCACCCCAAGAACACCATTGTCACAGTAAAACATGGTGATGGCAGCATCAGCTGTGGAAATGTTTGTCAGCAGCAGGGACTGGGAAACTGGTTCTTGTCAAGGTAAGGATGGATGGTGGTAAATGCAGGAATATTCTTGAGCAAAACCTGTGTCAGTTTGCCAGTGATTTGAGACTAGGACAGAGGTTCATCTTCCAGCAGGGCAATGACCCGAAGCTTACTGCTAAGTTAACACTCAAGTGGTTTAAAGAGAATCTGTATTGTTAAAATCGCACAAAAGTAAACATACCAGTGCGTTAGGGGACATCTCCTATTACCCTCTGTCACAATTACGCCGCTCCTCGCCGCATTAAAAGTGGTTAAAAACAGTTTTTAAAAGTTTGTTTATAAACAAACAAAATGGCCACCAAAACAGGAATTAGGTTGATGTACAGTATGTCCACACATAGAAAATACATCCATACACAAGCAGGCTGTATACAGCCTTCCTTTTTAATCTCAAGATATCACTTGTGTGTTTCTTTCCCCCTGCAGCTATCTTCCACTGAAGTGTCAGGCTGTTTCTTCCTGCAGAGTGCAGACAGCTCTGCCTGTATGTAATTCCTCAGTATGTGAAAGCCCAGCCAGCTCAGAGGAGGATTTATCCAGCTTGTAAAAGAAAAGAGAGAAGCTGCCCTAATCTAAATAATACACAGGCAGTGTGCAGAGAGGGGCCTGGAGGGGGGAGATGCATCACAGAACCACAACACTGAAGAACTTGGCAGCCTTCCAGACACAGGCTGACAAGTCTGACAAGAGTGACATAAGTTGATTTATTACAGAGATGGTGATAGTAGAACGTGCTGCAGTAAGCCAGAACACATTAGAATAGCTTTTGGAACTTGTAGGATGATAAAAAACAGGATGCAATTTTTGTTACGGAGTCTCTTTAAGGGGAAATATTTAAAGTGGACCCAAATTAAAAATACAAGATTTAAGAAATAAAATCTATTTCCTAAATTATAATAATAAATAGCAACTTTTTTTCAGCTGCATGATGCCAAATATACAATATTTTGCATTTATTGGAGGAACTTGTGGAGTAGGAAGTGTCCAGCAAAGGAGAAATTGCTAATGGCTGCCACCTGTACAACCCTAGTTATGAAAAGAGAAGGGTGAAAAGCATGAACTGAAATGCTCATAGGTTGGAAGGAGTGTTTATTTATCTTTGTATGTGTCAAAGTGGTGCAACTAAATATTTTGAATTAAAAAAATGTTTGGTTTGGGTCCGCTTTAAATGTGTTGGATTGGCCTAGTCAAAGTCCAGACCTCAATTCAATAGAGAATCCACAATAAACCGAATAATACATCTTGAACTGTGTAGGCATGTTCTGTCAATGAAGTGCTGCATATTCTCAAACAATCCATTTTAATTCCAGGTTGTGAGGCAACAAAACAGAAAAAAATGCAAAGGGGAGTGAATACTTTTGCAAGGCCTTTTAATTTTTATTATGTAAAGAGGAATATAACATCATGAACCCCACCCCGTCCCCCTCCCCCCAACAGTGACCAGGATATAAGGGCATAAGGCAACCTCAGTAATCTAACTGAATTAACATTCACGTGTCATCCAAAGCTATATTTTTATTTTCTAAAGAAGCTAGCCACGGTTTCCAGATTTTCTTAAATTTGGTAGGGCAATTACGATGTAGGTATGAAAGCTTGTAAAGAGATAATGTGACGGATTGCGGAGAAACCGCCGCGCGTTCTGGCAGTGAGGCAGCGAAATCCGCGCACAGAGCGGCGGTTTCCCCACAGCAACATGCTTCTGGTTTGTCTGGACCTAGTAGTGCACACAGATGGAGAGCTACGCGTGCGCGCGCCGCAAGACAGGCTCTTTATGCTAATAGGAGAAGGGTCAGCTGATCGAGGCGATCAGCTGATCCCAGCTCAGCAGGTGATTGGTTGATGGGAGCTGGGCGGCGCTGTGGAGCGCTTTACTATATATATCTCTTGCTGTTCAGTTGCTGGTTGTCTGGCGTTGCGAATACCTATGTGTTAGCACTCACACCTTAGTCAGATCCTTCAGTGTGGTGGAACCAGGAGGACCTGGGAATCCACACTTAGCCAGTTCACTGTATTATTATCTGTGTTATTCCTTAGACCAGTTCCAGGGTGTAGAGACCACGGACCTCACACCCCAGACTAGGAATAATGTATATCATCTGTGTTATTCCTTAGACCAGTTCCAGGGTGTAGAGACCACGGACCTCACACCCCAGACTAGGAATATTGTATATCATCTGTGTTATTCCTTAGACCAGTTCCAGGGAGTAGAGACCACGGACCTCACACCCCAGACTAGGAATATTGTATATCATCTGTGTTATTCCTTAGACCAGTCCCTGGGTGTGAGACCACGGACCTCACACTCAAGACTAGGAATTATTGGATATCTGTTTATGAATTGTATCTCTCCTGACTTCTCTTCTGTTTTCTGATTCTGTACCTTTGCACATCTGATCTACTGTTGCCGACCCTGCCTGTCCCTGGTTACCGAATCTGTCTCCTGTCTCTGTACTTTATCTGCCTGTGTGTTGCCGACCCGGCCTGCCCGACCCTTCTGGCTGTCACCCAACCTTTGGGTGCTCAGTCCTCCTGCAGGGGTCCCCTGCTCCTCAGAGGGGGGTCCTGCTGCAAAACCAGTCGGGGACTCTCCCTCCTGGAGCCCTTGACTGCAGTAGAGTCTTTCTCTACTTATTGGACCACCTGCTACCCCGGTGGTTCAATTCCTACTGTTACACCAAACACTTACACGCTTCAGGTGTCTAGAGGTTAGTACTATATCTGTATTATTGGTGATTCTGCAGATCATCCATAATCGGGTATAGATCTGTATTCTTGGTGATACTGCAGATCACCAATAATCAGATTCTCTCTGGTTGCTGACACCTATCGTTACAGATAAAGCCTGATCAACCAAGAACATCCACACAGCAAAAGAAGAAGGTGATTGCTGCATCCAATGCAAGACAATAATCTTCCTGACATTAAAGCATGGTACTTATAATAGCTGGCACTTGCAGGCAGTAGAAAATACTGCCTCTGTAAGGAGAACTCTACAGGTAACAGGGACAGGCCAACCCAATATCTTACCCAGGATCCCATCAACCTAAACCCAGAGTGGGCTGATAAAAGCAAAAACAGAACCTCCTTCCTCTGGGAACAAACGATATTACAATCGTCCAGCCGGTGCTCAGCGTCTAGCAGGTACACCACCCCTGCACATCCATAGACAAACATCAAAAAAGACACGGCACTCAGGAGCTGTATGCAGCAACAAGCTGTATTGGAGCAAGCGATGACACTACATGTTTCGGGCGGAGCCCTTCATCAGGTGTACCGCCCACCATCAACTTGAGCATTAAATACCGCACACCCAGGAAGTCACACCATAAGTGAATAATTCAAAAGATATATACAACCAATCAGGGAACTACACATACATGTCTACCCTGACAATTCTGAATAAACATGAGTGTATACTAGTATCAAAAAATTCACCAATAAATACAATCACAAAATATTGCAATAAGTTATATCATGAGTCAAGGACTTATCTAACAGCAGCATCAAGTCCGTTATTCCTCTGTGGAGTCCCCCCTGTAACAAATTTACAAAAAACAAGCAAAATTATTATTCTCGTTCAAGCCCCTAGGAGCGATACAATCAAATCTCCATATACATTTGGCTTCACGTTGTAAAAGCAACTTATCCCTGTTACCACCCCTCTTAAGGGGCGGAATAGCGTCAATGATAAACCATCTCAGTTGGGACACTGCATGCCCAGCTTGTACGAAACTGCCTAGCCACAGGAGTATCATAATTCGCTTTTCCAGCGGCAAGATTGGTGATGGCCTGTTTGTGCTGTTGAATCCTGCACTTTGCCATGCGCCTGGTCTTCCCAATGTAGACCAGGCCACATGGACATTTCAGGCCATACACCACAAACGTCGTGTAACAGAAGTAACGATTCATGATAAACATTTTTTTACCCGTTCGAGGATGTAAAATATAATTGCCCTTTATAATGGAACTGCAACAATTGCAGGCCAGGCAAGGAAACGTACCACGCCGCATCGGGGCTGCTACATCTCGCGTCACTTTCCGTATATCCGAGTTACACACAGCATCACCAATCGATTTACCCTTTTTATATGCAAACAGTAGTGGCTGTTCAAACAACCTACCATACTCTTTGTCAAGTTGTAAAATAGACCAATGCTTGCAAATTATGCTCCTGGTCTTATCTGATTGATGACAAAAAGTAGAAACAAACGGAATACGATCATTTGATCGTCTACCGGTTTTTCTACTGACCTGTCTAATTAACCTGTCTCTATCCAAATGTCTAACCTCCAGACTGGTTTTACCCAAAGTAGCATCATAGCCTCTTGCCTTAAATTTTTCAATCAGGGTATTAGAAGCTTTATCATAATCAGCTAAGGACGAGCAGATTCGTTTGGCTCTTAAAAATTGGCCTTTAGGGATCCCCCTCTTAACACAATTAGCATGGAAGCTGTCCGTCCTCAGAAGATTATTCCGTTCTGTTGGCTTTGAAAATAATCTTGTAAGCAAAGACCTCCCTTCACGAAAAATAGAAACATCCAGATAATTCACAGCAGTATTAGAAATTTCTGCAGTAAATTTAATTGTCGAGTGACAAGCATTGGCTGCATCAACCATAGATCTGAACCTTTCAGGTGAACCCTGCCACAAAATTAAAATGTCGTCGACAAAATGATAATACACGAGAATATCTCGAGCGTATTCCGCATTGTCGACAAACAACGATTTTTCAAGGCTGGCCATAAACAAATTGGCCACTGAGGGTCCAACCGGGGAACCCATACTAGTGCCTTGTAACTGAAAATCGAATTCCTCATCAAATCTAAAGTAGTTACAGCCAAGAACCATCTCCAGACAATCCAATAGGTAATACACCATACGATTGGAAATATTGGTTTCAAGTAATCTGGATTCAATGCATTGCATACATTCCTGATGGGGAATCAACGTGAATAAATTCTGGACATCAAGAGTACATAAATACAGGTTATCAGATACTGGACCTAAGTCAGACAGACGGATGAGCAAATCGTTAGTATCTTTTAAACAGGTGGCCACATCTTGGACCAATGGTTGCGAAAAAGTATCGACATATTTGGCAATCGGGTGCAGGACCAACCCTATACCCGACACAATCGGTCGTCCGGGGGGGTTCAACAAACTCTTATGCACTTTTGGCAACAAGTACAGAATAGGTGTCTGAGGGTGTTCCGTAGTTAGAAAATCCGCCAACTTACTGTCAAACAAGCAATCGTCAATTCCTTGTCGTATCAGCATGTCAACTTTTGCTTTAATCTCCCAGGTCGGGTCATAATTAATAGGGCGATAGTGACCAGGTACAGTCAATTGTCGCTTCGCCTCTGCAATGTACATCGCCTTATCCTGGATCACTACAGCACCCCCTTTATCGGCCTTAGATATAAATATACTCGTACTCGCTTGAAGCGATTTTAGAGCGTTTCTCTCCTGCCCGGACACATTCCTAAACCTAGGTTCCCGAGACCAAATTTTGCTAACTTCATGTAACACAATATTTTCAAACATGCTCAGGGAATCGTTCTGAAGGTCAGGTATCCAGGTGCTCTTTTTATAAAGAAGCCCCTTCTCCACCATTGGGGAGTCCTTAAACCACATCTTCAGTTTCAATGACCTTACAAATTTGTAGAACTCAGTCTCCCAATCAAATTGATCCACGGAATAAATTGGTACAAAACCCAACCCCTTCTCAAAGACTTTAAGTTCAGCCACAGTCACAGCATAGGAGGAGATATTAATAATACTTTCTCTTACATCCCCATTTGTGTCCTGGATGGATAGCTGTCCCGTTCGATCGGGGCTAAACCCAGAGTGGGCTGATACCAGGGCACAACCATAAAATATCATTATTAATAATAATTATACAGAGCCATCATCTTCCATCGTGCTGAAATGTTTAGGCTTCCCTTCTCTTTTGTCTTTTTATTTGGTTAAACAGCTTTTGATAGATCTTCATAGGGTTCACTTTCACCTTTATAACCAGAGACTGTTCTCTCCTTTTGGTTTGTATTGTTTCAACATTACCTCACGCCATCCAAATCTAAAGCTTTTGGCTGCAGATTCACTCTAATACTGTAAGTCTGAAAAAACTTAATAGGACACTTGACCCAAGCAAAGCTACATAAAGTAAGCACAGAAGTATGTTCATGCTGGATCCACACACCTCTGTACATTGTCCGTTCCTCTCCTCATCTTCTCCCCCCCCCCTCCGGTCTCCCTAATTATGCCATAAAAAAAACTTGAAGTCAATATTTCAGAAAGGAAGAGGCAGGGCTGCCAAGATGTCCCCTCCTATCACCCTCCCGTTCCTTCCTCTTCCGTGCCCCATTCAATTTATTGTATCATAGCCACAGTAATGCACACACAATGTTTCGGCATGCAGGCCTTTGTCAAGTGCTGATTTCCCAAACTAGTGTTGTACTTTATTTTCTGGTTGAACTCAATGGACGTACAATATTATGTCTTTTTTCAACCCAAAGAACTATGTAACTATGCAATTGTTTATAGTAGTTGATGATACAATAAATTGGGCTATAATTGCCAAAATACAGGCAGAGACCCAGTCAATTCCATCACGATTGTATACTGTGGCACTGTTTGGGTCCAGGTGCAGGCTGGTTGACTCCCTGGAGTTGAAAACTTTGCAAGCAGTTTTAGGGATTGGACAATCTTGGTTTGATGTTGATTTTAGTAGTCAGGAACAGTGACAGCAGAGCATCATAAACTTTATTTTACCTGGGAAACAGCTGTTTTCTCCCAAATAGAGATGTATTTTTTAGTACAAAACCCTGATCTGTTATCAGAGGAGATCTGGAATTCAATATGAAATATTTGTCTTTTGTCCTAGTGACAGATTTTTTTTACAGCAGTGAAGCCACCAGCAGAAAATCTGATGCATTCCCAACTTGTTTGAATCCATAGCAGCAAGATAGCTTTACTAATGGCCATCATGGAGAGTGGGCATGATATACAATAACATGGTAATTCACAGTGTAAAATAATGAATATCTGTGATTCATGTGTTTATGATTTTGCCCATCCCTACTTTATATGCAACTCTCCCATAATATCCACATCAGCATATTTTAGCTTCTTTCAAATGCAAAGGTTTCAGTGATGTTTAACCTTTCATAATTCCAGCGATGACTCACAGCTGTGGAATTAAAGATTGCTTAATTCTTGTTGAAACCTGGTGAACTTGGGTTCCATGTGCTAAGTGGTGTAGATACAGTTCATGATGAGTCATCCTTTTTTTCAGTGCTAAATTCCACAGTGTCACCCACAGGTTCATTGGTTGACTTAACGTGACTTTCTAATGAAGACATAGCTGATTCTTTAGAGGTCATTTTTATTTCTCAAACGCCAAGATATAGAAATGTAATACAATGCAAGGAAAACCAGCAGGCATAAGGTTAATCAGGTCTGAGTTGCAAGCTTATATTTTGAGGCAAAGGTGTAAACTGTAACGATCCCAGTAGGGCTCAATGTGCTCAAGACCAATACAAAAGTTCCAGTAAACAAAATGCAGAGTAGGAAAAGTAATCCAAATGAGGAGTCCGCACACAGTCTTTGCTGGAACAATGTGCACCATTTATTGTCCCATCACATACACATGCAGATAAATCTGACCTGTACGGCCGACGATCGTTTCGGGGCCACCAATGGGTCCCCTTTATCAAGGCATACGGCAGACAAATATGTACATATGTGCGGACTCCTCATTTGGATTACTATATTGTGGGTGTGCGGTTCTACTTTTTGAACAGAGTAGGAAAAGTTCTGGCACATTTTTTACCAGCAAAGTTCTAGTGCAATATTTGTGTAACAATTATAAACAACATTCAAGTGCAAGACTTGCAAAACTTGTGTACGTATCATTCTGGTATACTGGATGCAAGATGGTGGCGCCAGGGGGTACACAGCCTAACGACAATTTTGCAATCAAACTTAGCTTCCTCTGAGACCAAGTGTTTACACTCTGTCTCAGAGGAAGCTAAGTTTGTTTGTGAAACGGTCGTCAGGCTGTGCACCACTGGCACCTGCTGCCACTATCCTGCACCCAGGCATATGTGAGCTGGGCTAAATGTAGCCACACAACATACAATTTTTTTAAATATCTGTTCAATTCAAGAATTGCAATCAATTTTTCTGACTGATTGTAACATTTAAAAATATGACCAATGTACCACACACATATGTTCAATTTTTCCCCAATTATGATAAAAATGATTGGAAACTCTGAAAATTGCTGGGGTGTATATATTAATAAATTGACAATCTAACACACACCATACAATCTTTTAAAAAATTGAAGAAAAATTTCCAGCATTTTGGATCCATAAAAACTGGAAATGTGAACAGATTTTTCAGTCAAATGAAAAAAAAAAGCTTTCGATTTTTTCGGGAAATTCGATCATATTTATTGAATTGCCGTAAAATCGGATCATTTTATTGTATCGTGTCTGGCCACCTTTAGGGAGAGCCGAATGATGGCTTATCCTGCTGCCGCTCAGAGCATGCAGCAAGAAGTATGCAGGGGCCAAATGTAGGTGAACCTAGCAGACGCAGGGCCGGATTTAGGGGAAGGCCCCCGAAGCCCAGGACTAGGGGGAATTTTAACCTTGGGGCGGATGACAGGTTGACTGCACCTGTCACCAGTCATTGCCTTGCTGCAGAAGATCGATAGCTGACCGTAGCCGCCCCGCTGTGCTCAGCACTGATCCTGTGTCTGTGTGCAGCTAGCGGGAGCGGCTTCCGGCTGGCGGCTACAACAAGTGACGTGGTGGAGACAGCGAGCAAATGTGCATGCACTGCACCACTATGATCTCCCTATTGCCAGGCATATCATCTCCTCTGTCAGCGCTGTCTCTACAGTCAGACAGTGGGCAGAGCCGCGGCTGCAGAACCCACTGTCTGTGAATGCAAGTCAGTGACGTCAGAGGCAGCCCGGCCAGGACGAGGACAGTGCTGATGGGGAGGTATCGTGGTGCTGCTGGGTCTGATATGAATCAGAGCCCCAGGCACAGATCGAGATCCCCCTGATGCAATGTATTCCAGAAGCTCTGCTCCTGTCTGTGTGTGGTGGTGAAGAATGAAGGGGAGAAAAAGTGCTGAATTCTGAGCTGCAGACAAATAATGCATGTTATCAGTAAGTACGTGGAAACTACTTACTATTCTGTTTAATTATTCTCAATGACGTTCTTTTTCAATGTTCACTGCCCATCCCCCCTCCACCTAACAAAACAAATGTCTCTTTGTAAATTTTAAAAGGTAGCCATGCCTGGAAGCATCTTACTAGTCCCCATACTCAGATTTGCCTTTGTCTGCTGTGGCCCCATAATGCTTTATCCACTCCATGCCCTGTTATATCATGCTCCTACTCAGCTGTGCACAGCTGCCATGGCCAAGAGCATCCAAACTGCACATGCTTTGAACACTCCTGGATGCAGCTGCTGTACACACCCTTTTAGCTGCATGGGCCCCATGCATCGCGTGTGTGAGTGCTGTCAGGGCTCGTTCACATTAGGGGCCTTTTCCGTCTTTTTATAAGCGCAACGCTTCTGCAATGACTCCCTATGAGAGAGTTCATACCTGAGCGGTTCGTTTCCGATCCACTCAGCTAAGTGGTGCCTGTACCATTTTTGAGGCTTTTTGCTATAATGGAAGGTATAGGAAAAAGGCAAAGCGCTCACAAAATCGCTTTGTGCAGCAGTTGCGTTTGCATTTTTAAGAATAAATACATAGGGCTTGATTCACAAAAGCGTGATAACTTAGTTATCACGCCTAAAAGCTTTGCACGTGCAAACCAGGGTGCTAAGTAGTTTGCACCCTAGTTTGCACCATAGTTTACAAGTGCAAACTAGAGTGCAAACTACTTAGCACCCTGGTTTGCACTTGCAAAGCTTTTAGGCGTGATAACTCAGTTATCACCCTTTTGTGAATCAAGCCCATAGTATTTATTCTTTTCTGGGTCAAAGAGTTCACTTCCTGACTTGCGTCAGGGAGTGAATTACAAAACCGCTCTCAAAATGCGCTTAGAAAATCGCATTTTACAAAAACAGTGCTCAGTGGAGCGCCAGGAGGGGGAAAAAAACAGCGCATGAAAACGTTCGCGGTTTCATTTTTAGGTGTGAATGGGGCAGGTGTCAATGGGGTAGTTGCTTTTTTGTCCTGAAATGGAAAACAATTCTATTTTACTTACCTGGGGCTGCCGCTTCTTCCAGACCCCCTTTGCCTTATAGGTCCCCTTGGTTTCCTCTCAGTCCATTACTTTGTCCCATGTCACCCTCCAAAAGCTTGCCCACTAGACCAGTCATGGGTAACTGCGCATGTGGCCCAGGCTGTCGTGGCCAGGAACATTCTGTACATGAGTAAAAAGCCATGGGAGCACAATCGAGGAGGTCCTTGCACAGTAGCCCATGACTGGCGAGCCTTCAGAGGGGGATAGTGACACAACAGAGGGGACCAGGAGGAAACAGAGGGACCTGTAAGGCTTGGGGGGAGAACCCCCAGGTATCAGGTATTCTTTAAAATCTCACTAACTGCAGGAGGAGACAGTTTTACTTAGTTGGAAGTATGGATCAGTGTGACGATTGGTATTGGTGTTCCGAATGCTTCTTAACAGATCTCAATTTGAAACTGTTGCGCATGGCAGCAAGAAGGGTTTAACTCACCCTTATCGCTACCTCTGTGCCCTGCCCTTTATTTTGTGTTTCAGCTCTCCAGCTTCTTTCTCCATTACCTCCTTCTGGGTGATAGAGGAAGTAACTGGAAAGTGCACGGAAGCAGTGAAGGGTGAGTGAACAGCTGTTCCCCCACCCCCGTGCGCAAGTTTCAATTTAAGCTCTGTTCTGAGGCATTAGGACCACCAGTACCTGGGATGCTGTTGGTCAGGGGGCGGGTGGTGACAGTGGGCCTTGGGCGGCAAAAAGTACAAATCCGGCCCTGAGCAGACGTGTAACTTGAATTAAAAAGAAGGCCCTAACTACCATAGAAACAGCCATATGGAATAGAATACTGTAGACAGGGTATGTACTGTTCTCTACAACAACCCCTCCTAGAATCTTAGATCATAATAAAGCAGACATGGTCCTCAAATAACACAATTAAGCAGTGGGTCTCCCCAAACAACCTCATTATGCAGGGTTATACTCCAAATAACATAATTAAGCAGCCCTCATTGCCACCCAAACAACATTAATAGACTGTGTTTCCCGCAAACAATGTAATTAAGCTGTATCCAGTGACACAGTTAGGTTTTCTCCTTCTCCTTGACCCTAAGTTCTCAACATGTGGTACATGTACCCCAGGGGGTACTTCTAATGGTTCCAGGGGGTACTCGGGCTTCATATACTTAACCAAGAATAACAAATTTTGAGTTTTAGTAAATGATAAATATTCTTAAACAACACCAAATTAGTGTTTTAGCTAATTCAAAACAATAGTAAATGCTTGGAAATTGTTTAGAACCAATTATCATGTACTACAGTTAAGCATATACTGTATTTGCCAATGGGTACTTGTGATAATATTTACTATGCCAGGGGGTACTTGGTGAGTACAGGGTACATACCAATAAAATGTTGAGAAACACTGCCCTAGACAACATAATTAAGCCACATGCATCCATACATAATTAGGCACATCCACCCCTCCCTAAACATAAGTAGTCAGAGATCAACAAAAAAAAAAAATAAACAGTGTGCCCACCAAAACTTAATTAGCCAATGTATCCTCCAAGCTATCAATATTATGTGTATGACCCTAAAACAAAGTTATTCAGTGTATCCCTCAAAACATAACTAGGCAGTGTATCGCCTAAAAGCATAATCAGATGGAATTTCTCCACAAACAGAAATCATTGAAGTCCTTGGTGTCTTTAAAAGAAGACACTTTAGCTCATGCCCTGGATCTTCAAGTCTCTCTTCAAAATCAGAAAGCAGCAATCTGCCCATATGCCAAGCTTGGACCTTGACAAGATCAGATGTTGTGGCGTGGTACTCAGCTGGCAATAGTATCTATTCAGCATGGACCTGCAGGAGGATGTCTGTTGTGCTGCACACACACTATAGGGCCTTGATTCACTAACCGGCGCAAAGCCGGTTAGGACACCTAAAGACTTTGTGGGGGCAAACCAGGGCGTTCGGTAATTTGCGCCCACACATCACACGCAGCAGGGTGCGCCGAAAACAGCAAAACGTTATTGTCGCACCGTTCGCGCACTAAAGCATGCGAATGGTGCGATGTTATTGTGGCATCGCGAACGGAACTAACTTGATGCGCGCAACTGTTTGCGTGCATATTAGTGCGCACACGGCCGGTTAACGCGGAAAAACCCGCTTAGCTATGCGGCGCTAATACTTAGCACCGCATAGTGAATCGAGCCCAAGGAAGGACAAGACTTCTATTATAAACAGCGCTGCGTAATATGTTGGCGCTTTATAAATACAATAAATAAATAAATAAATTTAGTCCGATAGAAAGACCATTTGAGACACCCCTAACAGGTGTATGAGTTCTTGTTTTTGGTTCATACAAGTCAACTTTCCTGGAGCACCACATAGGTCAGAATCACCCTAAAATTAATTTAACAGTTATTGTATGCAAGTAGAGCTGATTGTAGAAAAAAAAATCTGCAGCTTATTTTTTGCCTGGAACAATGAGGTAACAATAACAATAATTACTATAATATTTTTATAGTGCTTTTCTCCCTGGGGACTCAAAGCGATGTGACCCGCGTTATGCAGTCTCAAAGGCTAGGGAAAAGAGGTGAGTTTTTAGCCTTTTTTTAAAGCTGTCCATAGAAGGAGCCTCTCGTACTGATTGTGGATGTGCATTCCTTAGAATAGGGGCTGCATAGGAAAAGGCCTGAGCACCAAATGTTCAGTGTATCCTGGGAATAACCAGATTAATTTTGTTGGCAGAGCAAAGGGTGCATGGAGGGGCATAAAGTTCCAATAGATCTGCTATGTATTTGGGTTCCATGTGGTGTAGAGCCTTGAATGTCAGAAGGCAAATCTTAAAATAGATTCTCCATTTTACTGGCAACCAGTGAAGAGTTTGCAGTACTGGGGTGATAAGTGAGCTGCGGGGGGTATTGGCTAGGAGTCTGGCTGCAGCATTCTGTACTAGTTGTACGGGGAGCAGAACCTTAACTTTAGAGCCGATGAACAGGGCATTGCAGTAGTCTAGGCGGGAGGATACAAATGCATGAACCAGGGCAGGTAGGTCTTCAGCTAGGATAAGGTGTTTAATGCTCGCTATATTTCTTAGATGGAAGAAGGTTTTAGATTTCCATCCAGGATCACCCCAATGTTTCGCAATTCATACCAATTCGTACCAATTCGTACCTCCCCCAATTGCTAGTTTGAGGTGGTGAGCATTTTGAACTTTATCCATCATGTGTGGACCACCTATCACCAACTCCTCTGTTTTGTCAGAGTTCAGCCTCAACCAGCTGGTGTTCATCCAATTTTGTAAATCCAATAGACACGCATTTATGGATGCTGATGGGTCTTGGGTGCCAGGCTTGAAGGACATATACAGTTGTGTGTCATCTGCATAACAATGGTATCCTAGGCCATAGTTCTGGATTATTTTGCCCAGTGGGAGCATGTAGACTGCAAAGAGTAATGGTGATAGTACAGAACCCTGTGGAACTCCATAGGCAAGTGGCACTGGATTAGAGTAGTGTGTGCTCATACATACTTGCTGTGTCCTGCCAGATAGGAAGGTCTAAAACCAGCTAAGAACAGTACCCCATAGGCCATAGTAATTATTCAGTCGCTGGATTAGTATTTCATGATCCACAGTATAAAATGCTGTAGATCATTCAATACTCAGACTAATGCCGTTTCAGTGCTTTGCCTTTTCCTGAATCCTGACTGAAAAGTATCAAAAATGCTGTTATTTGTAAGCCTGGCTTTTAGCTGGTTGGCGACTGCTTTCTCGCAGGCCAGTAAAAAAGGGCGCATATGGCTAATGGACAAAAAGGGCACCGCCATAGACTGCAATGCAAAATATCGGCTATTGGGTGCTCGACAGGAAAAAAGGGCACCCGAGAAATAGCAGTTGCAGGGATCGTGTTAACAAAAGTTTTCATTTACAGAATAAGGTTTATTACAAATACCGTTTACGAGTTAGTTTTATCTTTGTGGTTTATTTATTTTTTTGTTTTTAAATTTCGCTTATAGGAGCTTTTACCTTTTTCCGTTTTTAAATTTTACTTTCAGGGCTGTAACAAGTAAATTATCGTTTACACTTATTTTATCATTTAACCACTTTACCACCGCAGGTGCGGATATTTACGCCCCTTTTTCCACCCCTTCCCCTCCAGGGGCTTAGATATCCGCACCTCCCGCCGCTGACCGCGCTCCCACTCGCTCATGCGCCCGCTTATGCGGTTGTGCACGCTGCCGGCCGCTCGCCCGGAGATCAATGAACGGGAAAAATCGTTCCCGTTCGTTGATCTAAGCCCCCCAGCAATGATCGGCTGCTTCTATGAGAAGCAGCGCGATCATTGTGAAAAAAAAAAGTTTCCCAGTCTCACTGAACTTCCTGTAAGCGTCCTTCCGACGCTTACAGGTCGCATAAACAAAAAAGTGCTGTGGTCAACTGGCCATCTTGTGGCCAAATAGTAAAACTACACCCAAAAGCATTTTTCATATACAAATACATTGTTTTACACTATAAATTAACTCATTACCTCCCACACTCTCCAATTATTATTTTTTTGTAATAATAAATAAAAAAAAATTACAATTAAAAAAAATACATAAATAGTTACCTTAGGGACTGAACTCTTTAAATATTTATGTCCAGTGGGTATAACACTGTTACTTAAAGGAGTCATCCAGGTCACTCTGTACTGCGCCTGCATGAGCGGCGCTGTCAATCACCGCCACGTGGGCCGGAGCAGACTGCGCCTGCACCTGGAGGTCGCTCTGATGTCATCGCAGGGGACCGAGACGGACCTGCGGCGAACGGCTGCGGGGAGAGCTGCGGCGAGGGACATCCTGAGAGCTTGGAGCTGGAGGAAGCCCCCAGTAAGTACCACTCATTTTACTTGACTTTGCCTGATGACTACTTTAATAAACTATGGGCTTGTAATTAGGGATGGACACAAAAATGAAAAAAATGCACCTTTATCTCCAAATAAAATATTGGCGCCAAACATTGTGATAGGGACATCATTTAAATGGTGTAATAACCGGGACAAATGGGCAAATAAATTTAATGGATTTTAATTACAGTAGCATGCATTATTTTAAAACTATAATGGCTGAAAACTGAAAAATAATGATTTTTTTCCCCACATTTTTTCCTATTTTCCCATTAAAACACATTTAGAATAAAATAATTCTTGGCATAATGTCTCACCTAAAGAAAGCCTAATCGGTGGCGAAAAAAACAATATATAGTTTATTTCATTGCGATAAGTAATAATAAAGTTATAGACGAATGAATGGAAGGAGCGTTGAAAGGTGAAAGTTGCTCTGGTGTTTCAGGGGTAAAACCCCTCAGTTGTGAAGTGGTTAAAATTTGTTTTCATACGTATAATGCTTGAATATCGTTTTCAACCTTGTTCTATTGGAAATATGTCGCTTTTGGTATTAACTTTGTTTTTTACACTAATAATGTGTTGATTATAGTTTTCTAATATATCGCTTTTAATATTACCGTTGTTTTAAGATTTTTAATGCGTACATGATTGTAAGGCTATCCATTCTATTATATATGTGTATATATATATATATATATATATATATATATATATATATATATAACTTTTTCTATTTATAATATTTTTAATGTGTACGTGATTTTAATGCTATTTATTCTATTACAAATATATAAATTATTCTATTCATGTTATTTATAGTGAAGTATTTTAAGGATTAAATATATTATTCTTTATATGTGTGTAAGGGTGTTTGTGCAGTGGAGAAGGTAAGGTTAGGCATGACCAGGGGGATGGTTAGGGTTAGGCACGACTAGGGGGATGGTAGGGTTAGGCACCACCAGGGGAGATTTAGGGTTAGGCACCACCAGGGAGGTCTAAGGATTAGGCACCACCAGGGGGGTCTTAGGGTTAGGCACCACCAGGGGGGTCTTAGGATTAGGCACCACCAGGGGGGTCTTAGGGTTAGGCACCACCAGGGGGGGTCTTAGGGTTAGGCACCACCAGGGGGGGTTAGGCACCACCAGGGGGGGTCTAGGGGTTAGGGATAAGTACAGGGAGGGTTCTGTGTGATAGTAGGGATAGGTATAGTTACAGTACAATATACACCACCAGGGGGGTGGTTAGGGTTAGGCACCACCAGGATGGTGGTTAGGGTTTGGCACCAATAGGGGGGTGGTTAGGGTTAGGCACCACCAGGGGGGTGGTTAGGGCTAGGCACCACCAGAGGGGTCTTAGGGTTAGGCACCACCAGGGGGGGTGGTTAGGGTTAGGCACCACCACTAGGGGGGTCTAGGGGTTTGGGATAGGTACAGGGAGGGTTCTGTGTGAGAGTAGGGATAGGTATAGTTACAGTACAATATTTGTAATATACACCATTTATTAAATTATGTATATTTACACAAAGGGGAGGGTCTAGGGGTTAGGGATAGGGAGAGCCTATAGTTAGGTATATTTGCAGTAAAATACCTGTAAAATCTACCATTGTATTACTATGCTTAATACAAGTGTAAATATCGTTTTTTTGTTATAGACGCTATTTGACATTTCATTTCCGAATTCGTTTGTTGTTATAGACAGCATTTTGCCATTTCATTTCCGTTTATTGAACCGATTTACCATTATATTTTCGTTTATAAGTAGTGTTGGGCGAACAGTGTTCGCCACTGTTCGGGTTCTGCAGAACATCACCCTGTTCGGGTGATGTTCGAGTTCGGCCGAACACCTGGTGGTGTTCGGCCAAACTGTTCGCGTTCGCCCGAACGGCTCAATTCCTGGTCGAACCTGGCCGAACAGGGCCCCTGTTCGGCCGAACAGGGCCCTGTTCGGCCGAATACGGCCCCCCTATGGGGTCGCAGGCATAAGGGGGGAGCATGCCCCGATCGCGGGGGGGTCGGAAATTCCCCCCACCCCCTCCGCTAGCGCTCCCCCCTCTGCCCGCTTCCCCATACAAAAGTTTAAGGAAAGTACTGGTGGTAGTGGATGGCCTGGCAGTGGCACTGTGGAGTGAGGAGGAGGAGTCCGGAGAGTGACGCGTTGAGGGAGGCCGGGCAGCGGGCGTGAGGTCAGAGAAAGGGCGGAAGTACCACAAGGGTACTACCGCTGAACCGCCCGCTGCCCGGCCTCCCTCAACGCGTCTCTCTCCGGACTCCTCCTCCTCACTCCACAGTGCCACTGCCAGGCCATCCACTACCACCGGTACTTTCCTTAAACTTTTGTATGGGGAAGCGGGCAGAGGGGGGAGCGCTAGCGGAGGGGGTGGGGGGAATTTCCGACCCCCCCCCCCCGCGACCGGGACATGCTCCCCCCTTATGCCTGCGACCCCATAGGGCCCCCAAAAGCGGGATGTTCGGGGAGTTCGGGGTTCGGCCCGAACATGCCGAACATCGCAGTCATGTTCGGCGAACTTTCCCGAACCCGAACATCCAGGTGTTCGCCCAACACTATTTATAAGCTATAAACGAAAAATATTGTTTTACATTACAACATATAATTTCGGCTATATCCCGCGCCCTTTTTTGATACACGCGCTTTCTTGATAACTTTTGATAGGAATGGTAAGTTCACCACAGGTCTGTAGTTGGTCACAGAATCAGGATCTAGTGATGGTTTCTTCAAGAGGGATTTTATGATTGCTTTCTTTAGTTCTTCTAGGAAAAGTCCACTTTGCAAGGAGCACTGATTTATTTTGTGAAGTGCTGGCCTGATCAGCTCCGGGCACTGCATTAACCCCCCTGGCGGTTTGCAAAAAATCCGCCAGGGGGCAGCAAATCTTTTTTTTTAATTTTTTTTTTTTTTTTTTCATGTAGCGAGACAAAGTCTCGCTACATGATAGCCGCTGCTCAGCGGCATCCCCCCAGCCCCTCCGATCGCCTCCGGCGATCGGAGATCAGGAGATCCCGTTCAAAGAACGGGATCTCCTGGAGGGCTTCCCCCGTCGCCATGGCGACGGGCGGGATGACGTCACCGACGTCATCGACGTCGTGACGTCAGAGGGGACTCCGATCTGCCCCATAGCGCTGCCTGGCACTGATTGGCCAGGCAGCGCACGGGGTCTGGGGGGGGGGGGGGGCGGCCGCGGCGAGAGGAATTGCGGCGGATCGGCGGGTAGCGGCGGCGATCAGATGCTACACGCAGCTAGCAAAGTGCTAGCTGCGTGTAGCAAAAAAAAAATTATGCAAATCGGCCCAGCGGGGCCTGAGCGGTGCCTCCCGGCGGCATAGCCCGTGCTCAGCACGGGCTTACCGCCAGGGAGGTTAAGGATCCAGTTGGGCCAGGCCGCAGGTAGTGGGGCGGACACTTCAAATGAGAATTCCAAACTCTTCTTCTTGCCATGAGGGTACGGTAGTAGGCATAGGCATTGTTATGTATAGAGTGCTTGGGGGGGAGCCCCATTGTAAAACTTGCATCGGGGCCCATAGCTCCTTAGCTACGCCACTGTTTATATTATATTCATTTTCAAGCAAGACATCCCAGGAGTCAGAATACAGATTTCTTCCAAGCAAAGCTGCACTTTCCTAAAATGGCTGTGCTATCATGCACCTTACGTTAGCTACACCATTGTTTAGACCATAATCTGTTTTAGTAAAGAGCATCCATAGTTTCTTTGCTTGAACAGGAGCCAAGTGTGTTCCTTGACTAGAACTAGCTTGTCTTTAATACAGATAATATTTCCTCTTACATAATCAACATGACTAATACCGAGCAATGGTAAAAATCAAAACTATAAACACATACAACTACCTGACATGACAAAGAACATCAATTTCATTAATATGAAGGATGCAAAAACAACAGAAAAAAACAAAGCATCTAGCAACAGAGTTGCCTTACAGGGGAACTCCAGCCAAGACTTCAAATGATGGACAAACACAAGCAGCAAAATAAACTGGCAGAGGTTATAATCCTTCCTCACTGTATCTGAAACAAATAAAAAGTTCTATTTTAAAGGGACTCCGAGCAGTGCGGAAACTATGGAAAGATGCATATCATTTTAAAGCTCTCTTTCTCCTCTGTCCAATGATATATAAACCACTGCCCTACGCCTTTTAGTTTTCGTGATTTTCACGATTTCAATCGCGAAAATAGAGAAAACTAAAAGGCGTAGGGCGACGATTTAGGGGTCGTCAGAAAGAGGAGAAAGAGAGCTTTAAAATGATATCCATCTTTCCATAGTTACATTGTACTACACAGGGCGACTTTTTCTGCTGAATTGAGCTGCTGACTTTGAGAAAAAGTCGCCCTGTGTAATACAATGTAACTATGGAAAGATGGATATCATTTTAAAGCTCTCTTTCTCCTCTTTCTGACGACCCCTAAATCGTTGCTCTACGCCTTTTAGTTTTCTTTATTTTCGCGATTGAAATTGCAGCCGCGGCAATTTCAATCGCAAAAATCGCGAAAACTAAAAGGCGTAGGGTGGCGGTTTATATATCATTGGAAAGAGGAGAAAGAGAGCTTTAAAATGATATGCATCTTTCCATAGTGTCTGCACTGCTCGGAGTCCCTTTAAGGCATACCTGAAGGCAAAATAAGAAAACACCCTAAGACCTGCATTTATAAGCTGGCATCATATGGTACATATGTTTGATCAACGGACATTTTACCTATGAATGGCTTACAGACGTGGTGCTTGACTCTCATTTAAGCCACCCATTCTGTTCCATGAAGAAGGGAGGGTGGAGGATGTGAAGGAAGTGTTCTGCTGCAGTGTGGAGACTACAGTAGCAGTCAGCTGAATAATATTATTATGGTCAGTTACCCGTCCAGATGACGTCTCCAATGCAAAGATAAAAAGAGTGGCACTCACTTACAGGAGGGATAGGGTGCCAAAGCCTCAAAGGTTCCCCGCACTTTGGGATCCAACTGGAGCAGACAAAAAAGTAGATGGAGGCTGGCACTTTCAAAAATTATAAAGCTCTTTTATTGAATCATGATTAAAAGCATGTGGCTATACGGCGACAGCCCGCTGTTTCAAGACTCAGCCCTTTTTCAAGCTGAAGTATGAACGGATACTTCGGCTTGAAAAAGGGCTGAGTCTTGAAACAGCGGGCTGTCGCCATATAGCCACATGCTTTTAATCATGATTCAATAAAAGAGCTTTATAATTTTTTTGAAGTGCCAGCCTCCATCTACTTTTTTGTCTGCACCCGTCCAGATGAGACAGCTGGTATGAACGGATGTTGGTAGGAGTCTTGGTGCATCCCGGCGGGTCCCTATGCATGGGGGTCTGGGGGTTTGTACTTACGCGTGTTGTGTTGCGCTGCATTACCACTGGGGTCACACGGTGTTGAGGTCAATGCTGCGTGAAGGGCATCTATGTATATGCGTGTTGCAAGTGCACACCTGTGTTTGGGCTTACGTGCGTGTTGCAAGTGCACACCTGTGTTTGGGCATGCACACTTAGTGCTTTACCTGTTACTCTATTCGCGCCAAGAGGCCTGTTTCAATCTGGAGAATGCAGCTCTCTAGTGCTGTAGTATTGCAGCTATTGTGTGAACGTACTCTTGTGTTTGACCTAGAGTCTGCCTGTTGTCATCACGCATGCTAACCCTGGCCTGTCTGACTTCCTGCTCTGTTCCTGGCCTCTGCTTCATGTGACGACCGACTTGTCTATCAACCTCTGCCTGTATGAGAACTCGCTCTGTTACCGACCCCTTGCTTGGTCGAGGACCTGCTCTGTTACCGAACCATGCCTATTAGAGGACCTGCTTTGTTGCCTAACCTCTGCTCACCTCTGGACCCAGCTGATTGTTGGGTCACTGCATCACTACACTCACCACACCTGTGAGAGCGGTGTTGGACCTTTCTGGTCACACGCCTGATTGCCACACCACTGGTTATTCAAGCACTCCTGGCCCTTGTTTACAGGAGGTCCCTGTTCCAACTCCAGGGACTCCAGTCTACGAGTTGCTGCAAGGGTTGCTGTCCTCAGCACATCAATCTCCTACAATTCAGGTACGTGAATTGCCAAAGAGAATGCCAAAGTGAATTGCCAAAGACAGGGGTGCTGACAACAGGGCCACCCAAAACAATGAAGCTTACAATTTTGAAGCTGCTGTCTGTGGAAGGCTTCTCCAAGTCATCAGTGGAAAAACTCAGTATACCTGAGAGGGGGGGACAAGTTCTATTGTGCTTAAGTGGATCTTGTTCCAGCCCCAGTACCTTTACAGGTCCCTGAAAGCCTGCCAACTGCACTAGCCTCAGGCTACTGCTCATGCACAGCGATGGTAAGTCCAAACAGAAGATATAGGGTAGGAACACACTAGGCAGAATCGCATATGCGTTTTCCATAGCACATAGTGGAAAATGCATATGCAATTCTGCCTAGTGTGTTCCTACTCATAAAGTTCTGATATGTAATTAGTCCAAGATATACTGTAAACCCAAATCCATGATGATAAAATGGAAAGGCTGGCTGGGACTCCCTGACAGCCTGTGTGTCCAGCAGTTTTAACTCTTTCTCCGCTGGAAGGTGGTTATAGTAATAGGAGATGGGCAGTGTCTGCCACATGATCCAGCTACACCCTCTGCCATGAGAGGCATAAAGACATAAGTAATATATGAAATTATCGCAGCGTCAGTTGATCAGAACACACAGAAAACTATACATGTGTGTTCCTGGCATTCTCTGCTTTACTCAGAGACTAAACACATATGAATTATCATATTTCATTTCAGAGAAAACCATATCTCTGCCACAGATGGTGGTAGGCAGGTGCTTTTTGGCTCAAACACCTTGAGATTGGGTTCAATGCACATCTGCTAATTTTGACATGTCTGGCATCTATGGAAAGGCTGGTAGTTTAGTAAGATGAATATTAGTTTCTAAGATTCATTAATAGGTATTCTCCCTATCAGGATATGTGGAGGAATGTAGCTCTGGTAAGCTAAGAAATTTACAAGGGGTGTGGAGTTCTCTGGGCCCTAGCCTCTCTTTATGGAAATCCTTTGAATAGGTATCAAATAATGTGTTTGATGTGTTTAGGTTTGCTGGAGAGAAGAAGTAATTGTTTTATGAGGGCTCTGAATCTACTGGGGAGGTTTTATGGCACCCTCTCCAGGGAGAAATAAACAAACAACCTTTTCCTATAGAGAGTAAAAGAAGGGAAATCTTGCGCTGCTACCGCTCAAGGATTAGGCCGATCTCGCTGGACCTAATGAACACACTCTAGCGACTCCTCAACACTCGACCGCAAGTGGACTGAAGAGAAAGATACAAAAAAGGAGGAGGAGCGCTCCATAGTGAGTAAATGTTTACTGAGTAAGGCGTGGATACGCCGAATCGCGTCTTGACGTTCACTGCACACGTATCATCCCCGGAAAGGCACCTTGGGTCACCACGCCATCTGGACCCCACTGCTGCTGGCCACTGCAGTTTCTAGGTTGCTCCTCTGATGGGATTTAATTAGGCTTTATGCCAAACTCAACGCCTGTTTATCCATGTATCTAGTAAGTGCATATGTTTTTGCGCTTTTTTAATCTATTAAAAGTTAACACACTACGGAGCGCTCCTCCTCCTTTTTTGTATCATCCTATAGAGAGTGACTGGTTTGGACTGACAGATACGTCTTGTTTTTTTAGTAAGGCTGGAACCTAAAGGGGGTACTCTGAATAACACCTTTGTGTGCATATTTCATATGCTGGGCGCATTTAGCACAGGTGAATCCGTCACATCCCCTTCCAAAAAAAAAAAAGTTATAAAGCATATAGTAACCGATGCTCCTACACACAAATTTTAGGTAGCCAGAGGCTTCTCCTTCACAGCATTGAAGGGGTTCTGTGGCCTTTTTTTTTTTTAAATGAATTGATATGTTCCTTTAATAAGTACAAATCTATTTTTTACCTTTTATGTTGAAAAAGCTTTGCTGTACCTCTCCAGCTGCTTTCTAATTATTTGTCTTGTGAGACGAATATTGTGCTGCAGGAAGAGGCAGACTAACAGCAGCTGTTCCACCCTGCCATTCCCTTCCCTAGAAGTAGTCGCCTCATTATAGGTAGCTACATATGGCCTCAATTCACTATGCTTTATCAAACACATTATGGAACGTTGGATAATTTACCTCATGGGTAAAATCTCATTTTGAATTCACTAAGGTGTTATATATGTATCAAATGTTTTATCAATAAAACGTTCAATAAATCTATAACACCTTAGTGAATTCAAAATTAGATTTTACTCATGAGGTAAATTATCAATTTGTTCGATAAAGTGTTTGATAATGCTTAGTGAATTGAGGCCCGTGGTCCCCCATATAGGTAGCTAGTAGTTCTCCCCAGCAAGAGGTAGCACACTCAGTATAGGTGGCCAGAGGGCCCCCAGTTTAGGTAGGCAGAAGGACCCTCTTCTTAACCTAAGTGAGGCTGGGTTTATTCTCCCCACCTACCTTCAGGTGGTTGTGCAGTTGTGGTAACCCACACTTGTGAGTATCATTTCATTGTTCGATTTCTATAACAACCACAATAAGTCAATACATACTACACAATAGTGGGCTCTTGGTTTCCCCGTTTGTGTTTTATTCATCCTTCCTGTTTATAGAGCATACAGAATTCAGGGATATATTATTTAGTACACCTGTTAAGTGGGGCTGTGCATTAGTCTCTTCCTGTTTCATCTGCTATGCTTTTATATAAACATCCTTTGAACTTTAAAAAACAAATAGTTATATAACATTAGAATCAAATGAATCAAATGCTCTTCATCTCAGGAAACACCACAATGCAATAACAAGCTGGATGATCTTCCTGTCATTAAACAGAATAAAGTACAGCATTAACTTTCTTATGACTTTCTATCTATACCCAATATATCTACTGTAAGTAAATCTGCACATAAAATAGAAAACTATTTTTATTGTTGGGCAGATTAAAGACTCGTACAGACGTTTAGTTACAGTGGGATGCGAAAGTTTGGGCAACCTTGTTAATCGTCATGATTTTCCTGTATAAATCGTTGGTTGTTACAATAAAAAATGTCAGTAAAATATATCATATAGGAGACACACACAGTGATATTTGAGAAGTGAAATTAAGTTTATTGGATTTACAGAAAGTGTGCAATAATTGTTTAAACAGGCTCTAAACACTTCCTGTAGGTTCCAATGAGAGTCTGGATTCTGGTTGAAGGTATTTTGGACCATTCCTCTTTACAAAACATCTCTAGTTCATTCAGGTTTGATGGCTTCCGAGCATGGACAGGTTTCTTTAACTCACTCCACAGATTTTCAATAATATTCAGGTCTGGGGACTGAGATGGTCATTCCAGAATGTTGTACTTGTTCCTCTGCACGAATGCCTTAGCGGATTTTGAGCAGTGTTTGGGGTCATTGTCTTGTTGAAAGATCCAGCCCCGGCGCAGCTTCAGCTTTGTCACTGATTCCTGGACATTGATATCCAGAATCTGCTGATACTGGGTGGAATCCATGCGTCCCTCAACTTTGACAAGATTCACAGTCCCTGCCCTGACCACACAGCCCCACAGCATGATGGAACCACCACCATATTTTACTGTAGGGTAGCAGGTGTTTTTCTTGTAATGCTGTGTTGTTTTTCCTATTTTTTATGCCCAAATAATTCAATTTTAGTTTCATTAGTCCACAGCACCTTATTCCAAAATGAAGCTGGCTTGTCCAAATGTGCTTTAGCATATCTCAAGTGGCTCTGTTTGTGCTGTGAGCGGAGAAAAGGGTTCCTCTGCATCACTCTCGCATACAGCATCTCCTTGTGTGCGCCGAATGGTTGAACGATGCACAGTGACTCCGTCTGCAGTAAAATGATGTCGTAGGTCTTTGGTGCTGGTCTGCGGGTTGACTTTGACTGTTCTCACCATTTGTCGCTTCTGTCTATCCACGATTTTTCTTGGTCTGCCACTTCGAGCCTTAACTTGAACTGAGTCCGTGGTCTTCCATTTCCTCAATATGTTCCTAACTGTGGAAACAGACAGCTGGAATCTCTGAGACAGCTTTCTGTATCCTTCCCCTAAACCATGATGGTGAACAATCTTTGTCGTCAGGTCATTTGAGAGTTGGTTTGAGACCTCCATGTTGCTACTCTTCAGAGAGATTTAAAAGAGGAGGGAAACGTACAATTGATGCCCTTAAATACTCTTTCTCATAATTGGATTCACCTGCAGTGCTCAGGGGTCACTGAGCTTACCAAGCTAATTTGAGTTCCAATAATTAGTTCTAAAGGTTTTGGAATCAATAAAATGACAACAGTGCCCAAATTTATGCACCTGCCTAATTTTGTTTAATCAATTATTGCGCACTTTCTGTAAATCCAATAAACTTCATTTCACTTCTCAAATATCACTGTGTGTGTCTCCTATATGATATATTTAACTGACATTTTTTATCGTAACAACCAACGATTTATACAGAAAAATCATGACGATTAACAAGGTTGCCCAAACTTTCGCATCGCAATGTACTGTGAAAAAACAAAAACCAAACGTTTGCCTTCTTAAAACAGAATGGGCTTGATTCGCTAAAGTGTGATAACTGTTATCACGGCCGCGCTATGTGATTCGCGCGACTTTTGCTGCGAGTATTGCGTGCAAATTTTTTGCGTGCAAATTCTCACATTCGCGCGCTAATTTTTACGTTCACGCGATTTTAGCGTGCGTATGTATACATTCTTCTTTCCTTTGATCTCAGGTGCACATTAAGGTGGACTGTGTGTGTGGGTGAGGGGGGTGCTTAAAGATAAGAGGAACCTAAAGGTAGCAATACATCAGTAGATTATGGGCAGATTCGAGAAAGAGACAAATTTATCTCTAATCGAATCTGATTGGAGACATTCGCATCTTTGTCGAGCTGCCCATATATTGCAGGCCGATTCCTGTCCAATTTCAGCATGAAATCTTCAGGGAATCGGCCAAGCCCGCCGCGTCTGCCCCACCACTGCTCCTCTAATGTATAAATGTGCCCCCTGTGTGTGCATTTATACATTACCTGTCCTGTGTCAGCCTTCGCATGGTGTCCATCCGTCCTCCAGGTGGCTCAGCCGCATACAAGCTGGCTGCGGTGCATAGCGCATGACGATATGCGCTGCCGCCAGCGTGTTTGCGGCAGAGCCACCTGGAGGACGGATGGACACCACGCGAAGGCTGATTTAGGACAGGTAATGAATAAATGCAGACACGGGGGGCACATTTATTGTAATGATTGCGGAATTATTTCCGAGGTCAGCGCACAAGATGCGCGCTGACACTGCGGAAATCCTCCACATGCGTACGAAACAACAGAACCCAGCTTTGGTGTAATGCACTTGTAGAGGGAAATTCCCACCGGCAGATGGAGCTGTGGCGTGCAGAGGAACAACCCCTCTGCACTACCACAGATGCCAGATGGTATTTGTACGAATTGCAACAATGCAGGGCAAGATAGCCCTGAGAAAGAGAGAGTGAGCACAGCGACAGAATGTATGTGTGTCCACCAATCTAGTCGCCACCCAGCGACGGTGAACACACAATAAGACAGAGCAAAGGAACAGACAGGACTAACTACATGCGGTCCCCACACGTTAAGCGCAATAGCGACAAAGAGCGCGCCCGGCAATGGTCGCCACACGAGAAGCGCAATAGCGACAAAGCGTACTAACCCTGACTAACCAAAGAAACACGAAAACAAAAGAGAACGCGAACGCTTACTAAACGGTTCCCTCACCGAGACTACAGCAAGCGTTCGATCCAGACAAGACAGACAGAAGGAGTAACCAGTTGCAACCGCAGCTTTGGCCTACACTCCCAGACAGAGTACAGAAGGAACCACCGCCGCTACCGCCAGGGCGAATGTGATCCAGACAGACAGACAGATGGAGCAACCAGTAGCAACAGCAACTCTGGCTTGCACCCCTAAGACAGAGTACAGAAGGAACCACCGCCACTACCGCTAGGGCGAATGCGATCCCAACAGACAGAACGATTTCCTGTTCACCGCAGCTGGTGACAAGACAATCGCAACAGACAAGACAGAACTAGGCAATACAGATAATCAACAACCTAACTATGCTAGAAGGAATGCTAGTGCACTCCCAAGGATTACTCTAAGATCATCTTAAAGTATTAGGCCAGAGTCACAATTAGTAGAATCGCATGAGTTTTCCTCATAGCACATAGTGGAAAATGCATGCATTCCGCCAAGTGTGACCCTAGCCTTAGAGGCAGAAGATCAGCAGGACAGCCAGGCAACTGGTATTACTTAAAGTGTACCTGAGCATTAGCTCAGGTACAAAATCAGACACTTCAGGATCCTATTCAGAATCAGAATCGCTTTTATTTTCGCCAAGCACGACTGGGTAGTGCCCGGAATTGGGCTTGGCACAACGGATACAAGGCGTATACATAGAAAAGTAACAGACATCAGGACATATAACATAGTAGACATGATTTCATTGCATAAACATAACCATAAGCCATAAACATAACCGTAGACCACAATTCCATCACTTCATAAGATAAACATAACCATAGACCACCGTTTTCCATAACCAGGTGGGTTACATGCCTAAAGTCAGCGTGGGGGAGCAGGGGCAGCCTAAGGGGGGAGGGCATGAGCAGAGTTTATCGCGTTCAGCAAATTTACCACTGAGGGGAAGAAGCTGTTTTTGTGTCTCGTGGTCTTTGTCATGATGGACCGATACCTCCGCCCCACGGGGAGCTGACTGAAAAACTGGTGGCCAGGGTGGGAGGGATCGTTTGCAATCTTCAGTGCTCTGGAACATAGTCTGGTCTTATAGAGGGAGTCCAGGGCAGGAAGTTGGTTCCCGATGATCCTTTACGCTGACCTGATGACCCTCTGTAGTTTGCGTCTGTCGCTATCGGTGGAGCCAGCATACCAGACAAGGATAGAGGAGCAGAGGACAGATTCAATGGTTGCGGTATAGAAGCTCCTCAGGAGTTTTTGGGACATGCCGAACTTTCTCAGTTGGCGGAGGAAGTAGAGCCTCTGCTGGGCTTTCCTCTGGGTGGAACAGTGTTTGCCTTACACTTCAGGGTATTGGAGATGGTGGTGCCCAGGAGGCGTACACAGGGCACTCTTTCCACCACCATCCCTCCAGTGTGCAGTGGAGGCGGGGTGGAGGCGTGCTTCCTAAAGTCAATGACAATCTCAACGGTTTTTGCATTGTTGATGACCAGCTTGTTCTCCCTGCACTAGTGGCAAATCCTGTCAACCTGCTGGCGGTATTCCTGCTCATCATTGTTGGAGATCAGGCCAACTATGGTGGTGTCATCTGCAAATTTTATTACCTTGACAGAATTTGCCGAGGATCTGCAATTGTTCGTGTACAGGGAGAACAGGTATGGTGACAGGACGCAGCCTTGTGGGGCCCCTGTGTTGGTGATCTTTGGTTGCGAGGAAGGTGGAGCCCATCTTGACAACCTGAGATTTGTTTGTAAGGAAGTCTTTGATCCACAGTTGAAGAGTGGGGTGGACCCCGAGCTCAGCCAGATTCTCATGCATTATATGGGGGCTAATGGTGTTAAACGCTGAGCTGAAGTCGAGGAGGAGGACCCTGGCATATGAATTTGGTTTGTCAAGGTGATTGTTGACAAGTTCCAGACAGATGTTAATGGCATCGTCGGTTGACCTATTTGCCCTATAAGAAGCTTCCCTCACTACTCCGTGGTCCCCCATGCTGAGTGCCACCTCCCGTTGGAAGATTAGCGACAACAGTGCCGGCGCTACCATAGAGGCAAAGGAGGCAATTGCCCCAGAGCCTGTAGGGGCCCTCAGTGGCTACAAGAGGAAAACATTTTTTTTTCAAAAAGACCTTATAGTTTTTGAGAAAATCGATTTTAAAGTTTCAAAGGAAAAAAAATACACATTTAAAAACCTGCCGATTTTAACAGTTAATAGCAAATCCACCTTAAATGCTAGGAACCCTAAATTTGCAGGATATATTAAGAAGGGAATAAGAGGAAAAAACAATTTTTCAAAAAGACCTTATAGTTTTTGAGAAAATCGATTGTAAAATTTCGAAGGAAAAAAGTATGCTTTTAAATGCGGTAAATGTTACTATTAGTAGCAAACCTAACGGTAGTGTAATTTTGCATGTATCAAAAGAAAGCAATAAATTTCCTGACGGGGTTTCCAGGGGGGCCATACGCAGCCGCAGCGCTTTGGCCAGGGAGCGCTATACAGCCGCAATATGGCTGTATGAAGATCCCTGGCATTTTTTCCTATTTTCCCAATTTTTTTTTTTGTATGTTAAAGTGTGGGAATTTTTTTTTTTTAATTATGTGGGGTCCCCCTCCTGAAACTTTTTAACCCCTTGTCCCCCATGCAGACTTGGATAGCCAGAATGTGGAGCTCCGACCGATTGGGGCTTCACACCCTGACTATACCAGCTGCAAAAAGGTCCCTTAATGCCGATTTTTGTTCCGGGGTATCTGTTGGGGCCCCCCAGGTTTATTTTGCCCTGGGGCCCCATTGTTGCTTAAACCGGCCCTAAGCGACAATGTATTGTCACTAATCACAACGGGGCCGCGCAGCTCCTCTTCCTGGATTAAGTGCGCGCAATAGCCGACTGAGCCTACCCGTGCATGCGCAGTAGCTGCAGACTCCATGCTACTGCGCATGCAAGCTCATGCAGCCATTGTGCACACTTAATTCAGGAACAGGAGTTGTGTGGCTCTGATGTGAAGGAAGTCTGCGCTCAGCCAGGGGGGCTTGCGACAACTGAGGGAAGCCTCATGAATAGGGATGCTCAAATCATGAATTCGGATGAAATCCGAATAGTTGTTATTCGTATTTCATCCACTTAATTGCAGCAGCTGCGCGGGTGGCCGAGGGGGGGTTAATCGTACCCATCAGACGTCTTCTTCACTCGTCCCTTGGCGCCTCCCACGCTGCGTTCCAATCCGGCGTCATGTGATTACATACACTTCCTCCTTCCGGGTTGAAGGAGGAAGTGTATAGTCACGTGACGCCGGATTGGAACGCAGCGTGGGAGGCGCCGAGGGAGAAGCGAAGAAGACGTCTGATGGGTAAGATTAATCCCCGCCTCGGTCACCCGCACTGCTGCTGCAATTAAGTGGATGAAATCCGAAAAACACCTATTCGGATTTCATCTGAATTCATGATTTGAGCATCCCTACTCATGAGGATGCTGAGGCTTCCCTCTCTAACTAGTAAAAGTAATATTTTGAATCTCAGCTCAGGTTTGCCTTAAAGCGGAGCTGAAGTATGCTAAAACAAAATGTTTCACTTACCTGGGGCTTCTGCCAGCCCCATGCAGCCGATCTGTGCCCGCGGAGTTCCCATACGATCCTCCGTTCCCATGCCACGGCTCACTTTCACTTCATGCAGTTGGAGTGCATGGTCCTGGCCGGCGCGTCCTCGCTCACCGACACCGGGAGCGTACTATACAGGCGCAGTATAGATTATCTCAGGAAGCTCCTGGCTACGGAAACGGGTACGAGGGTATGCGAGGCCAAGGCGCAGTGGACGTCGGCTTCCACTGCGTGAAGAAAAGTGACCCTCGGCGGGGGCGGAGGATCCATCCAGGATGGCACAGGTCGGCTGCAAGGGGCCGGCAGAAGCCCTAGGTAAGTAAAACTCTTATTTTTTTTAGCATACTTCAGTGCCGCCTCCATGTTTCTCTCATTTCAATAATTATATCCGTTACCTTACCTCATTTGGAGTTTATTCATAATATTGCATACCTGGCAAACAAGGTTATAGAAAGTGGAACTGTGTACATACTGTGATGATGTTTAGAATAAATCACAATATTTTTAAATATATTCCAAGCAGAGGTTTCGCCTTGCTCACTATGGGCTCGTTCACACCTAGGGCGTTTTGCGGTTTTTTTTGTTGAGTGCCGGCGATTTAAAAGAAACACCCTATCGCTAGTGCAATGAATCCTTATAGTGAACCCCTGGACTAAAAATCGACTCAGCAGCACTGAAAAGGCTTGGTGTTTCTTTAACAGTTTCACAGCATCAGAACTTTGTTTCTCTTATACAAGCCTCATTTTTAGCTGCACAGAAGAAAACTGTCCGGGCTTTTTTCCCCTGATGCTGTGCAAAGCATGATGGGATTTCTGATTTTGTTGTTCTCGTTCTGCTGTTTTGGTGCAATTTTTTTTTTTTTTACATTTTGAATTTGACATTTGAAGCCTAGTGTGTGCAGCTGGGAGTGGTGATCAGGACACAGGACAGTTGGAACTGTGTCTCCTGCCCCTTGTCACCTCCTTTCAACCAAAAAGATGGCTGCCCCCATGACAAAGATGGCAGCCCCCATGAATCACAAACATTTGCCTGTTTTTTTAAAACAGGGTGGGTAAGAGATTATATTACCTATCTATTCTAATTAACATAACTAATGTAACTTGATGACAGTAGGTTTGTTTAGGCTGAAGTTCCCCTTAATGGGATAATTCATATCTCAGCATTTGTCAGCTTTCCGCTCAGCAAAGCGCTGCATGTACCATTTTAGGACGATTTTGCTACAATAAAAGGTATAGGAAAAACGCAAAACGCTCACAAAATCAATTTGTGCAGCGATTGAGTTCACGCTTTTAAGAATAATATTGTATTTATTCTTTTCTGGGTTAAATAGTTCACTTCCTGACTTGCGTCCACAAAATCGTAGCGCACAAGTAATCGCCGGGAGGGGGGGAATCACTCGCAAAATCGCAAACCGCTGGCTTCGATTTTAAATGTGAACAAAGTCTATAGTACGTTTATTCACTACAAACATGCTTGTGACACCAACATGAAGTTTCTTATATTTTAAGTTTCTCTTTCTCTTCAAAGCAACCAATAGGGGGCCTCCTTACATATTTCAGGAAGCTCTAGGCAGTATGCAAAAACGCGCTGATAAATGATGAGGCTGTGCTGCGCTGCTTGGCGTGAAGGCAGCTAGTTCCAGACCCTCCTCTTCGCTGCTCCCAATATGGCTGTGCACTCTGTGAAGGTTAGTGAGGAGGCCATGGAATGTCCGCTATTACGCGTCCTTACACGTTCTACCTTCTCTGCTTGCTTTACGTTGCTTCCTAGGGTCACTAGCAACGCAATATAACCGACTACGGCGCTGGCATGACATCACGTACATGACATGCATATGGGAAAGCAGGCGTGTAGCTGCTGCAGCAAGCTGTACGTAGCCGCGTGGCTTCCTGGTAGGGAGGGATTGCATTCTCTATCCGAGCAGAAGGCAGAGCCAAGTCACTTTGTAATCTGCATGTCACATCAACTCTCATGCTATTGCATATAACTTTATCATATTGTCTTTAGAAGAAGCTTCTTGTAAACGTGTTTATAATTTGAAGTGAAATCCTTTTGTAAATAAACGTCTTTTACGTGTGAGTAGAGGTAAAGATTTTAACCTAGTGTTATCCTGAAGCAGTTTATATGAATTAAGCATAATGTGAGACTTGTACTATAGGCATATATCTCCCAACTGTACCATTTTTGCAGTATGTGTAAGAACTTGTTCATACTACACAACACGTGCCTGTATTTCCCTATCTGAGGCGGGGTACATTATAGCCTAGAGATCACAAAACAACCTGATGGGAAATTGCATAGGATGTGGGATAAACTGTTCCTGGTTGGGTAACATTGCATGGTAAGGGCTGGGACTCACTAGGGTGTTTTTGGCAGCATTTTGGGATCGCCAACAATCGCCAACGATTCCCAGATTGCTTTGCCAGTGAGAGTGAGTGGTTTGGAACCCACTAGTGAGACTGTGATTATGGGTAATTGCAGGACATGCAGCATTTTGAGCGCATTTGCACTCCATGCTAAGTATATAAGCTCTGCAACATGGCTTTGAAAAGTGAGTTTGAGGTTTTGTTTTTTTTTTTTCTTTTTGGGGGGGGGGGGGAGGCGAGAGATTGCAATTTAAATAAACTTTATTATACTCACCAGTTGTCTGTATTTTTGGTTTTCAGACAGCCTCTTCCTTTAGGGGGTGGGGCTATAAACGGAAGACTGACACCTGGTAAATATAATAGTTTATTGAAAAAACAAAAATCTGAATGGCTAATCGTAAGGTCTGCACAGTTTACTGTACAGCTCTTCTAAGCATTGGGAATCGCAAGCACACTTGCCCTAGGAATCGCTGCACACAGCGATGAGCTGATTTTACAGTGCTGAAGTGATTCTTAGTGGGTTCCAGGCCTAACGGTCTATGGGTCATGTCTTATAAACTTTCAGTTAAGTAAATATTTTCAAACCTTACCAATAAATACCTTTTTAAAGCTTCCGTCCTGCATATGTAATTTTAGATAAGAAATTATCGGCGATAGCTTGCCGCAAGCATATGGTTGCATTAATCGCATATACAAAGCATGTGTGTGTGTACACACAAAAACCTACGCCGTACAATGTATGTGTACAGTGCAGTGTTCTCCCCAGAATTTGTTTCCAGCCAGGTGGCATGAAAAAGTAGCCGGGTGGGGCGAGATGAAAATGCAGGGCAACTCTGCTTACAGCATAGGAGGAGGTGAGGAGCTGAGCCGATGACAGCCGGGTGGTCACCAAATCTAGCCGGGTGGAGTACCCGGCTAAAAGAGCTTGGGGAGAACACTGCAGTGCAAATGTGTACAGTAAACACGTATGTTTACAATAGGTACAATGAGTCTGCAGTGCATGTCTACAGCATGTGTGCGGGGGACGTTACCTATGACAGGAGCACAGACAGAGCAGGATATGGGTCTGGAGCACAGTGACATGGATTCAGGAGCAAGTATGTATAACGCTCTACTGCGCTGCCTGTTCTGCATGACTCACGAACAGGAGAGCAGAGGTGATGACAGGAGAAAGGAGCTGGTTCAGACAGTCAGGTACCGCTCCTGACAAGCAATAAGTGGAAATGTTTGAAGAAGTGGACTTCAGATTTGAATTAAAGGCACATATCATCTAATCCTCTTTTGAGGAAAACATACAAAGCCCCCCCCCTCCTTTTTTTTTTTTTTTTTTTTTTATTTGAAAAACACATTCGGCGTTCAGGGACATTTTCCCAGAGTTACAAACCTATTAATTACAGGTAGTCCCTGACTTTTACTAACGCCCGACTTATGAATGACCTGTTGATCTGAACAGACCAAATTCTGGGATTATGTGGGAACGCCGGTCCTCCACGATCCTCCGTTCTCTCGCCGTGATGCAGTTTCATTACTGCCGGCTTGTAAGTCAACGGCAGCTGCGCAGGTGTAGTTGCCGTCGACTTACAAGTTGGTGGTAATGAAACTGCACCTTGGCGGGAGAAAGGATCATGGAGGACCGGCGTGAGACGGCTGCAGGGGGCTTGGGGAAGCCTCAGGTAAGTGAAACTGTTTGTATCGAATCTTCTGTTCCACTTTAAGAACTGATTCAGTTTTAGAACAAACCTACAGTCCCTATCTCATTCGTTAGCCGGGACCTACCTGTATTAGATTGTTATACCAGTCAGCACAGTGGTGTAGTGGATGGCATTCTCACCTTGCAGTGCTGGGTCCCCAGTTCCAGCCAGGGTGCTATCTGCATACAGTTTTTATTTTCTAGTAGTGTCTGCATGAGTTCCCCCCCCCCCCCCCCCCCCACATCCCAAAGACACAGCTAAAGTTAATTGGCTTCCCTCTAAGATTAAGCCTAGACTATGGTAGGGATTAGATTGCGAGCCCCTCTGAGACACAGTGACAATACTATATACTCTGTACAGCCCTGTGGCAGATGTCAGCGCTCTATAAATGCATAATAATAAGATGGCATAGCAACATAATGTTGTCCCTGTCCAATTCTGCATCATTCTAATGACTGAGACCCACCATTAAAGTGAACCATTTTTAGCACCCAGGGCATCTCAACAGCACATTAAAGATATGCCAATAATGTGGCTCATTATTAAAAATAACTTCAATTTTACCTTTTCTTTTTACACTTAAAAGTTTAACAGATACTTTTTACTCTACTTCTGCCTGACTGCAGAATTTTCAGGCAGATAAGGACATTTCTGGCAGATATGGATGTAATTATTTTATTGGGTGGGTACATACGACACTGTGCTTCAAAACAATGTAATTATTTTATTGGGTGGGCACATAGCACACTGTGCTTTAAAAACATTTACAGAAGACACATCTGCTAATCTTCACACCTTCCCCTGGATAAATAATGGGCAGCTAGAAGTGGAGGGGGAAACATGGCAGCTCCTATTGCTATTAGAAACCAGGAAAAAAAGTGGTGCTTGGTTCCCATTAAACAGTTCAGGACATTTATTTAACATTCATGAATGAGGGCCCATTCACACAAGAAGCGCTTTTCTGAACGTTTTGCAATTGATTAGCGGTTTTTAAAATCGCTCCCATTCACTTTCATTAAAATCACGATTTTTATGAAAGTGAATGGGAGTGATTTTAAAAACTGCTAATCGTAAAACTCTCAAAAAAGCGCGTCTAGTGTGAATAGGCCCTTACAGTCGCCATGCAGGCCCACCTTGAACACATGCTTCCATGGGTGCACCCAGTCAAAAGGAAATGATTGCTGCTATTTGCTATATTCATTATTAAAGGGAACCGTAACTGTGAAGTTAAGTCTGAGGGCCACTGCGTCTGCGCAGCCCTGGCAACGCGTATCCTTGTTTGTGTTACCGTCTGCAATAGCGTCCTATGCAACGAGAGCACTATACACGTTGCCAGGGCTGCACAGGCACACTGGGCCACAGACTCCGAGTTCGTGAAAACAAAACTAGCTGGCGGCGGGAGAACTGAGGATTGTAGAGGACCAGCGTGGCTGCAGAGGGCTGGGAGAAGCCCCAGGTAAATTAAACTCTTTATTTTTTACATTAAGGGTAGTTACACACCAGGACGTTGCGTTTAGGGGACGTTATAGGGCACATAACGTGCCCCTAATGCAACGCCTGGTGCTCTCTGGTGTGGACGTCGGAGTGAGCCGCGTTGTGCAGCTCACTCTGGCGTCCGTGATGCCGTGATGCGTACTCTTGGACGCATGCGGCATCACGTGGTCCCGACCGGCCAATCGTCGCACAGAGCGGCCGCTCCAGGAAGTAAACACTGCACGTCACTGAGTGCAGTGAATATTAATTAGCCATGTGCCCCGCCGCTCTCCCCTACTCCCCAACATGACTGAGCATGTGCAAACAGTCTAACGCGGCTTAGCCGCGCAGAACGCACAGCATGCAGCACTTTGCTGCGTTACAATGTAACGCAACATGGGCAGTGTGAACAGCCCACTTGTGTTACATTGCTGTGCGTTGGGGGAGCGTTACAGGCTGCACTAACGTGCGCCTGTAACGTCCCTGTGTGCAAGAAACCTTAAGGTTCCCTTTAAAAGTTAGGGTGGGGAGTTTTAACAGTAAAAAACAAATGAAAACTAAAAAAAATTTGTATGTGTGGGGAGGGGGTATGCAGTGAAGTGTTAACTTCTCACCTAGCCTATTAACCTCTTTTGTCACCTGCACTTATATGCATATTTTTAATATTTGACACCTGTAGTGATCGGCTGTGATCTCTATGGCCACAGTTAGGAGCCCCGCAGTGTCGAGCATATTCATTGCTCTACCATTGCCTAGTAATGCATGTGCACAGTTGAGGGGACCCCATAGTAGTTTAGTCACTATATTGGTCTTGAGGCCCGTATCCACTATGCAGTTTTGTTTTTGTTTTTCCGACGATTTCTTGAACAACGAGAAATTGTTTCCGCGATGTAGTACAGATGTGTGCTTATGCGAAACACGCTTAGCAACACGCAGCGATCGGCTGTCATAGGATCTGGATCAGATCTTAAGATCCCCAACAACTCCACGCAAAGTAGCGCAATCGCTTGACTTCCCGTTCGCTCCTGTCGTGTAACGTCACCCATACCCACCTTGCAGGAAGATGGATCAGGGAACACTCTTTGTAGGGGAATATCACTGGATCCATCTTCCTGTGTCGCTATGGTGAGTATTCAGCATTAGGGATGTTTGCACAGACACGCAAGTTTTATAACCCCTGATTAGGAGCAGAATCTGGACGATCGCCTGCTGAGATGAAAGCACTGGTTTAATAACTAATACACTAACCTGCGCTTCGCTTTACAGGTTGGAATTATTGGCGGATCTGGACTGGACGATCCGGATATTTTAGAAGGAAGAACCGAGAAATATGTTGATACAGTTTTTGGCAAGGTAAACATTTTTGCAGTCTGTGATAATTGTTTTTCTAAAGCAAACCTGAACTGACATTAAACTAAAGGTACTCATTAACCGTACAATTTTTTTCACCGAAGGAAATCTTTGTATGCGATTTTTTTTTTTTTTTTTTTTTTTTTTTTTTTTTTTTATGATCGCATTGTATAGAAAATTTGCTGTTTATGAAGGAAATAGATAAGGAACGATTCTTTGGTCGATTGCTAAATAGGATAAATCGAGCGTAAAGATGGATTTTATGATCGCATTTGAAGTAAGAATCATTCAGTAAATGTTAACAATCGATAATTGCCTTCCGATTAGTTACAATCATTCAAATCGCGTCAAAAGATCATATCTGATGAGAAAATGGTACCGTTTATTGGCAACTTTAGACATAATTAGGCGTCAAGTTTAACATTTGCATAGCAACCAATTCAGTGTGACCTATCAGTCTTCAGGAATGCATTGGACTTGCTGTTGTATTTGTATGCAGGAAACGCTGCTCTCGACTCTTTCATTGCAGAAACCTAGAAATCAGATGTCATTAGAAAGCTGAGTTTAGAGTTTAACATGATCACAGCGAGAGTGTGCCGAGCAAGTATATTGAAATTTACGTTCTGGTAGAGATTAGATGGTGCAAAGAGGATATAGATCGCAATAGCCTGCGTCACAAACCATTTTAAAGGAAACCAGAGACTTAAGGTGGGTACACACGTCAGATAAAAGTCTTTGGAAAATGAAAGATCACAGACCAATTTTACCCCCTTTCATGTAGTATGAGAGCCATACTCTACACAGTCTATTCTATGGAGCTGAACTCCCCATCAGATAAAAATCTTTGCAAGATGCTGCACGCAAAGACCGCTGTACACATGCAACAGATCAGTATCTGCAAAAGATCTGTTCCTGCAAAAGATCCATTCCTGCAAAGCGCATTCATAGTCTATGATATCTGCAGACCTCATACACACCTTGTTTAACGGACAATTATCTGTAGATCAGATCCACCAGGTTGGATCTTCAGATCGGCAGATAATTGTCTGATCTGCAGATGAATGTCCATTAAACAAGGTGTGTATGATGATCTGCAGATCTCATAGACTATGTATGCATTTTGCAGGAATGGATCTTTTGCAGGAACAGATCTTTTGCAGATACTGATCTGTTGAATGTGTACAGCATCTTTGTGTGCAGCATCTTGCAAAGATTTTTATCTGATGGGGAGTTCAGCTCCATAGAATAGACTGTGTAGAGTATGGCTCTCATACTACATGAAAGGGGGTAAAATTGGTCTGTGATCTTTCATTTTCCAAAGACTTTTATCTGACGTGTGTACCCACCTTTAATAAATATACATACCTGGGGCTTCCTCCAGCCCCATGAGCACAGAACGCTCCCATGCCGCCGTCCTCCGTCTTCTCTGTTGCAGGTACCAGGTCCCGCAACTTCTGCCAGTCTGACGCAAGAGAAGTGCGCTCTCTACGTATCTCTCCGGCAGCCATAGAGGTCGCACTTCTCTTGCGTGGACTGGCCGTGACTGGAAGAAGTTACAGGACCCAGTACCAGCAATAGAGAAGGCTGAGGATGGTGGCGTGGGAGCGATCCGTGCACATGGGACTGGAGGAAGCCCCAGGTATTAGTTTATTACATCTCTGGTACACTAAGTGAAATGTAAAGTGGCTGGTTACTTGTGGCTTCTTCTAGCCCTTGGAAGTCCTCCTGTTCCCTCGCCATCTTTCCGCTCTGCTCCTTTCATCCGCTGTTGCCCTCCAGACACTGCATGCACAGGCCTGTGCTGTCCACCTCCTCCAATGGCCTTAGAGCATTCTGTGCTGACACAGTAAGTAAATATTGCCACTGTGCATGTGCAGAATATGATCCAGGAGGCGTGGGGCAAGGGCCGTGCATGCACAGTGGCCTTCAACAGGCGGAGGTGGACAGTTGAGGAATAAACTAGCGTGGATTGAGGGTGAGGGACCAGGAAGACTTCAGGTGGCTAAGAAGCCCCAGGTAAGTAACTGGCCACATTACATTTCACTTAAAGCGGACCCAAACCAAATATATATGTGTATATATGTGTATATATATATATATATATATATATATATATATATATATATATATATATATATATATATATATATATATATATATATATATATATATATATATATATATATATATATATATATATATATATATATATATATATATATATATATATATATATATATATATATATATATATATTTTTATTTTTTTTTTTTTTTTTATTTTTATTACAAATATTTAGTTGCACCACTCTGACACATACAAAGATAAATAAACTCTCCTTCAAACCTATGATCATTTCAGTGCATGCTTTTCACCCTTCTCTTTTCATAACTAGGGTTATACTGGGGGCAGCCATTAGCAATTCCTCCATTGCCGGACACCATCTACTCCACCAGTTTGCCAGAAAAATCCCGGCAATTTGAAAGGAAGGGAGGGGTTCCTCCAATAAATGTAAAATATTTTATATTTGTCATCATGCAGCTGAAAAAAGGCTGCTATTTATTATAATTTAGAAAATAGATTTTATTTCTGAAATCTTGTATTTTTAATTTGGGTCCACGTTATAACCAGAGCTGCTCCCCCCCCGAGGTGAGACAGATATAGAGGCTGCCATATTTGTTTCTTTGTAAACAATACCAGCTGCCTGGCAGTCCTGCTCATTTATTTGGCTGCCCTAGTAGCTGAATAGCACCAGAAAACCAGCAAGCCGCTAATCTTGTCAGTACTGACAATATAGACAAACGCCTGATCTGCATATGCTTGTTCAGGGTCTATGACTGAAAGTATTAGAGGCAGCGGATCAGCAGGATAGCCATGCAACGTGTATTGCTTGAAAGAAAATAAATTTGGCTGCCTCCATATTACTCACCTCGGGTTCACTTTAAGATCTATAGGGAATTTTCTTTATTTTGAAGTAGGCACAATAAGATGAAATGAGAACTATACTGTTCATAGATACGAACAATCACAGTTGTTACTGCACATAGCCACTAGAGGGCACTTCCCCCTCACATTTGTCAGACAAGTGGATGCAGTTCATCAGCTAGGAGAAATTGAATGGCCTGTTTCCACTACATGCAGATTCTGGAAGCAGAAAAAACGACTCTAGTGAAAGCCTATTGGCCTGTTTCCATGAAACACAATTTTTCTGATGCAGAAAAATTATGGATGTCATGTTGCAGATTTCTGCATAATGCATCAGTTTCCCATACAGATATTAAATAGCCACATCCAGAAATCTGGATGCAGAAAAACTGATGCTGAGCTAGTGGAAATGGCCCGTTTCCACTGCCCACTTATGATGGCATCTAGCCGTGGGTGACTTCCTGTTGTCTTTCGGAAGTCTGGATGCAGGCTGTCTGTTTCTGCTAAGGGGAATCTGATGCATGCTGCGGATATTTGCAGCATTCCATCCATAATTTCCCCAGGTCGCACTGTGTCGCAAATGAAAATTTTCATGCAATGGAAACCACTCCATTGATATGCATTGGCTTCAGGTTTGATGCGATGAGAATACAAGACTAGTGGAAACAGGCCTTTACAGTTGGAGAACTAAAACTTAAGCAAATGTAATGAAAGCCTGCGTGGCTAGTCCGTGTTGTCATTAACCTATTGCTGTTTTTGGATGTACCACGTACATCCAGATCTGTGCCTCTCTGTGTTCCTGGATGTATGAGGTATGTCCAGCGCAGAATCCTGCTGTTCTTGTGCTCCTGTTATGCGTGTACACTCATGCACTCTCCCAAATGTGAAGGATTGCTACTACCAGTAATCACTTACATAACGTTAGGAGAGGGAAAATACAAAAAACTATGATGGGCGCACTGTCACTTTAATTTTTTTTTTAATCTGATGCGATCACTAGGTCTACTGCTTGGGGACACAACGCTATATAGATTCATTGAAATGCTGTTGCCTAGCAATGCATCTATACAGCACTGGGGTCCCCAAACTGTGCACCCTAGTGATCACATGCAATTGCTACAGACGCACAGACTGGCGATAATGGTGCGCTACATGCCCAACTAGTGATGAAATATGGCATGTATGATATCGTTTTAACCGGGACGAGACAAATCATGTATTTTGAGGGGTTTTACAACTGTGGTACTTGTCATGTAAACATTAGGAAAGGGGGAACATGAAAAAGCACAATTTTGTGGTTTAGACCTAATTTTCTGTGCCTGTGAAATAAAAAAAAAAATACAGAAAGTCTAGTTTGCCCTGAACAAAAAAAATATATACCACTTTGATGCATAGGTAATAAGTCATTGCTGTATCAAGTGACGTAATAGTGACATTGCTGTATCAATAGTGAACCTTTAGACCTCTTTTACACAAGCAGTTGAACTGTGTGCTCAGCAAGCAGTTGCCAGGCAGCAGTGAGCAGTTGCCAGGCAGCAGTGAGCAGTTGCCAGGCAGCAGTGAGCAGTTGCCAGGCAGCAGTGAGCAGTTGCCAGGCAGCAGTGAGCAGTTGCCAGGCAGCAGTGAGCAGTTGCCAGGCAGCAGTGAGCAGTTGCCAGGCAGCAGTGAGCAGTTGCCAGGCAGCAGTGAGCAGTTGTGAGCGTTTGAGGCGTTTCACTGCTTATCAACTGTCTGTGGAAAAGGGGCCTAACGCTAGGTACACACCATACAATTTTGTGTTAGATAGATGGCGCGATAATTTCCGACATGTCTAATCTTATTTCCGATTGTTTTTCTGATCGATTTTCTCATAGAAGTGAATGAAAATAGATGAGAAAAGATAAGAGACTCGAATCGGAAATTGATCGGAAAATCGACGGAAAAAACACATAGTTTGTACCCAGCATTAGGGGTAAAAACAAAATACAAAACTTGAAGTGGTTAATGAACAGTTGTTTTGAATTCTAAATAATTTGAAATGCTTTCAGATTCATTCTAAATATATTCAGAATTAATCTGGTTGGGTAAATCTGGCTACAGTGCCCCCTTCTATAAACAGAAAGCTATGAACCCGTGGTGTTTTGAGGACTATGCACCTGTTTTAATTATGCATTTTACAAGTAGGCTACTTAGTGAATCAACTTAAAAGTTCTAGAGATCGCGCACACAGTCTTAAAGGAGTTATCAGGCACTTACTAGTAAAATAAGGGCTACTTACCCGGGGCTTCAGCTACCCAGCCCCAAGCTCCAAACATGTCCCTTGCCGCAGCTCTCCCCGTAGCCGTTCGCCACCTCTGCCTCCCGGTCCGCTGTGGTGATGTCAGACCGACCTGGAGGTCGGCCTGTACTGCGCCTGCGTGAGCTGCGCTGTCAATCACTGCCACGTGGACCGGAGCGTGCTGCGCAGGTGCAGAACTACTGCACCTGCCCGATAACTCCTTTAAGACAAATCAGAATAGGTATACCATCTCCCAGTCTATGGCCCGAATAAAGACATAAACCATCAAGGTTGGGTTCACACTGCAGATGGTTGACACTTGCTGTCCACCACTCCTGAAGCCAGACTCTCACGTTACATGCAAAAGATAAACAGACACTATAACAGCGTATAACTGCTGAATAAGTTTTCCCCAAATCCACTCCACTGTGTCACATGCCGTCACCAGCAAACTCCTCTAGTGCAGGAACATCGTGTATCCGCACTCACCCAGTCAGCCTCCCAAATATCCGGAGGCAGGAAATGACAGCGTTGGGGGATTTGATTCAGCAGACACACATGTCGAGTAACTGCAACTAAGAACTCTAACATAGCATAAAACCAGCGTTTAATCGGAAATTCCCAAAATATTGCACTCACGTGCAGTTAGTGGATACAAGCTTATCAAATACAGATTGGGTCCCTGGGTGACCACTCCGACTGATGCCACCTCAGATCCACGCTGCGTTCAAACACTGCTCCACTCTGTTGCCTTGCAAGTCACGTGTATCGTCGCTCCGCCCTATGCATTTGGTCAAACTCTGACTCATCAGGGACGGTGTTTGAACGCAGCGTGGATCTGAGGTGGCATCATTCGGAGTGGACCCGATCTGTATTTGATAAGCTTGTATCCACTAACTGCATGTGAGTGTAATATTTTTGGAATTTCCGATTAAACGCTGGTTTTATGCTATGTTAGTTGCAGTTAGTAAAATAAGGGCTACTTACCAGCCCACATCATGTGTGTCTGCTGAATCAAATCCCCCAACGCTGTCATTTTCTGCCTCCGGATATTTGGGAGGCTAACTGGGTGAGTGCGGGTGCGTGGGGGGAGCATTCCTGCACTGGTGGAGTGTGTTGGTGACGGCGTGTGACACAGCGGAGTGTATTTGGGAAAAACCTATTCAGCAGTTGTACACTGTTGTGGTGTGTGTTTATCTTTTGCATATACAGTGATGTGAAAAACTTTGCCCCCTTCCTGATTTCTTATTCTTTTGCATGTTTGTCACACTTAAATGTTTCTGCTCATCAAAAACCGTTAACTATTAGTCAAAGATAACATAATTGAACACAAAATGCAGTTTTAAATGATGGTTTTTATTATTTAGTGAGAAAAAAACTCAATCTACATGGCCCTGTGTGAAAAAGTGAGTGCCCCTCTTGTTAAAAAATAACTTAACTGTGGTTTATCACACCTGAGTTCAATTTCTGTAGTCACTCCCAGGCCTGATTACTGCTGCACCTGTTTCAATCAAGAAATCACTTAAATAGGAGCTATCTGACACAGAGAAGTAGACCAAAAGCACCTCAAAAGCTAGACATCATGCCAATATCCAAAGAAATTCAGAAACAAATGAGAACAAAAGTAATTGAGATCTATCAGTCTGGTAAAGGTTATAAAGCCATTTCTAAAGCTTTGGGACTCCCGCGAACCACAGTGAAAGCCATTATCCACAAATGGCAAAAACATGGAACAGTGATGAACCTTTCCAGGAGTGGCCAACCAAAATAACCCCAAGAGCGCAGAGAAAACTCATCCGAGAGGCAACAAAAGACCCCAGGACAACATCTAAAGAACTGCAGGCCTCACTTGCCTCAATTAAGGTCAGTGTTCACGACTCCACCATAAGAAAGAGACTGGGCAAAAACGGCCTGCTTGGCAGATATCCAAGGCGCAAACCACTTTTAAGCAAAAAGAACATTAAGGCTCGTCTCAATTTTGCTAAAAAACATCTCAATGATTGCCTTTTGGGGAAATACCTTGTGGACCGATGAGACAAAAGTTGAACTTTTTGGAAGGTGCGTGTCCTGTTACATCTGGCGTAGAAGTAACACAGCATTTCAGGAAAAGAACATCATACCAACAGTAAAATATGGTGGTGGTAGTGTGATGGTCTGGGGTTGTTTTGCTGCTTCAGGACCTGGAAGGCTTGCTGTGATAGATGGAACCATGAATTCTACTATCTATTAAAAAATCCTGAAGGAGAATGTCCGGCCATCTGTTCGTCAACTCAAGCTGAGGCGATCTTAGGTGCTGCAGCAGGACAATGACCCAAAACACACCAGCACATCCACCTCTGAATGGCTGAAGAAAAACAAAATAAAGACTTTGGAGTGGCCTAGTCAAAGTCCTGACCTGAATCCTATTGAGATGTTGTGGCATGACCTTAAAGAGACTCCGTAACAAAAATTGCATCCTGTTTTTTATCATCCTACAAGTTCCAAAAGCTATTCTAATGTGTTCTGGCTTACTGCAGCACTTTGTACTATCACAGTCTCTGTAATATATCAACTTATCTATCTCTTGTCAGACTTGTCAGCCTGTGTCTGGAAGGCTGCCAAGTTCTTCAGTGTTGTGGTTCTGCTATGAACTCCGCCTTCCAGGCCCCTCTATGCACACTGCCTGTGTGTTATTTAGATTAGAGCAGCTTCTCTCTTCTCTCTTATCTTTTACAAGCTGGATAAATCGTCCTCTGAGCTGGCTGGGCTTTCACATACTGAAGAATTACATACAAGGGCAAAGCTGTTTGCAGGAAGAAAAGAGCAGCCTGAAACTTCAGTGCATGAGAGATGCAGGGGGAAAAAAAACACACATGATCTCTTGAGATTCAAAAGGAAGGCTGTATACAGCCTGCTTGTGTATGGATGTATTTTCTATGTGTGGACATACTGTACATCAACCTACTTCCTGTTTTGGTGGCCATTTTGTTTGTTTATAAACAAACTTTTTAAAACTGTTTTTAACCACTTTTAATGCGGAGGGGAGCGGCGAAATTGTGACAGAGGGGAATAGGAGATGTCCCCTAACGCACTGGTATGTTTACTTTTGTGGGATTTTAACAATACAGATTCTCTTTAAAAAGGCAGTACATGCTAGAAAACCCTCAAATAAAGCTGAATTACAACAATTCTGCAAAGATGAGTGGGCCAAAATTCATCCAGAGCGCTGTAAAAGACTCATTGCAAGTTATTGCAAACGCTTGATTGCAGTTATTGCTGCTAAGGGTGGCCCAACCAGTTATTAGGTTCAGGGGGCAATTTCTTTTTCACGTGAGTAAATAGAATCAAAGAGGCGGGCACAGTGGATATCTGCCTTAGGGAGGGTTTCCACTAACTGGTATAGGGATGCAGGGTATCACCTTCTGCGTGCTCAGATTCAGAAAATAGATGTAATATATCTCATAGCAAAGAAGGAAACAAAAATCTTGCACCGCTCCAAGGCTTTTTATTCCGTCAGTTCAATTTTCATACATGTACATTCAAGTCTATTTCAGTTATTTTACATCACTAAGAAATAGACTTGAATGTACATGTATGAAAATTGAACTGACGGAATAAAAAGCCTTGGAGCGGTGCAAGATTTTGTTTCCTTCTTTGCTATGAGCAATTTCTTTTTCACACAGGACCATGTAGGTTTTGATTTTTTTTTCTCACTAAATAATAAAAACCATCATTTAAAACTGCATTTTGTGTTCAGTTATGTTTGACTAATAGTTAACGGTTTTTGATGAGCAGAAACATTTAAGTGTGACAAACATGCAAAAGAATAAGAAATCAGGAAGGGGGCAAATCACTGTAACGTGAGAGGCTGGCTTCAGGAGCGGTGGAGAGCAAGTGTCCACTATCTGCAGTGTGAACCCAACCTTAATGGTTTGTCTTTATTCGTGTCATAGACTGGGAGATGGTATACCTATTCTGATTTGTCTTAAGACTGTGTGCACGCGATCTCTAGAACTTTTGATTTGATCTACTTTGCTTACACAAGCATTTGTGAGAACTGGAACCACGTGTGTTTTAAACTTCTTTTAGGTGGTTTTCCTGAGCGCATACTTTGTTTTTATATAATTAGTGAATCAACTGCTGCTCTTTTCCACGGGCAGTTGATGGGCAGTGAAATGCCTCTCAAACTCTCACAACTGCTCGCTGCTGCCTGGTAACTGCTTGCTGAGCACACAGTTCAACTGTGCCAAAGAGGCCAAAGGGCTCAAACCCACTAGAAGGCTTTTCTAAGTGCTAGTGGTTTGAAAAAGCTCTTGCTAATGCAATGCTATGGTAGATTTTTATAAAATCACATTGTTCAAGTGGTATCACACCCATAGCATTACATTAGCAAGAGCATTTCAAATCGAATAGCGCTCCTAGTGGGTTTTCAGGACCGAGGGCTTGTTCACATTTTATAAGCGTATTTTGCTTCTTTTAAGAGCTGGCAATTTAAAAAATCGCCTTAAAAGCGCTTGTGCAATGTTAGCTTATGTGAGAGTTCTCACATAAGCGAAGAGCTTTCTATCCAATCGCAAACACGGCTCCTGCACCATTTTCAGAGCGTTTGCGATTCAATAGAAAGGATAGGGAAATGGCTAAGCACTTGAAGTGCTTTGAAAAGAAATTTCCTGAGCGCTTTTAGTGAATAAATACACTTGTATTTATTCATTTCCGGGGCAAAGAGTTCACTTCCTGACAGATGTCAGGAAGTGGAAAAAAACGGCTACACAAAAGCGCTTTTCTAAATGAAAATCGCTCCTAAAAAAGCAGTGTTCTCCTTAGCCCCCGAGCACCTGGCTAGTTTTGGTAAGCACCCGGCTGTCATCGGCTCACCTTCTCCTATGCTGTAAGCAGAATTGTGCAGAAAAGTGCCGGTCCAGCATTCTCTCATCCCACCCCACCCGGCTACTTTTTCCTGCCACCCAGCTACAAAAAAATTCTGGGGAGAACCCTGAAGCGCTTAGAAAAGCACTTTCAAAATCGCTCAATCACTCAGTGCTTGCGTTTTTTATAATGTGAACATGGCCTGACAGTTTACTAGCTTCTGTGTTTTGGGCCTGATTTACTGATGCTGTACAGGCCTTGAGATCTGTAGAGAGCTTCACTTAAACTTTTTGTTGTGTTTTTTTTTTGTTGTTTAAATTATTCCTTTCTGACTGTCGTACTGCAGTAATGTGGAACATATTCCCCTTGCAGCTCAAACACTGTGGTTTTGTGGTTGTTATAATGTGGACAGACAGAGCACACATAAATATCACTTCCATGGCGTCTGTCCAGTTTTCTAAAAACACTTTTGGAATAATACATCTTCAGGAAGATAACATGTAGTACAGCAGGGGTGCCCATTAGGTAGATCGCGAAGGACTTCTTGGTAGATCCCGACCGCACTACATTTTCCATTCTGTATATACAAGTGTGCCCCTAAAATTGTACATAGGTAGATCATTTTGACTTGCTAATTTTTCAAAAAGTAGCTCACAAGCCAAAAAAGTGTGGGCACCTCTGTAGTACAGAATACACGGAGGCTTCATTTCGACTAGTGCGTTGCGGAAAACGCGTAAACATATTTTCATACGGATTCGAATTTTAATGCAAAAATGCATGTTTTTGCGTATTTTTCAAACGATGCGATTTTTTTTAACCATTTCCGTGCCTGTGCACTTTTCCATTAAATTTTATATGAAACCGTAAGTGAATTTGCATGGATAGTCGCATGGCGAAAACGCATGCGATTTTCCTATTACACTACATGCGAATCGCACACTGTGTGCGGTGTGCAAATTCTGATTGCTCTGCTTTGCAGAATTTACCTGCGCACAGTCTTTTTTGTTTGTTTTTTGTTTGTTTTTGTAGTGGAAACAGGCCCATTGAAGTATATTGTCATGCGAATCTGCGTGCAAAAAATGCGTGCGAATTTGCGCTAGTGGAAATGGGCCCTTACGGTAACATACATAAATGTGCAATAAGGATAAACTCATACTACATATAAACTTGCATACAGCCAAAGTGTTAGAGTTCACTTATGGACACTTCACTCACCATGTACTGTATGTAGGCACCAGTGTGCACGCCCCTGCCCACTCACCATGTACTGTATGTAGGCACCAGTGTGCACGCCCCTGCCCTAGTACCGCAAGCATAAGTGTGATGCCCATAATCTCACCAACCCGAAACATGACTAACTGGGGATTTCCCGCAACACACCTACAAAACTGCTGGCTGACAAAAAGGCCGCCTTCAGCACACTTATGTGTTGATTGTGTTCAGCACCACTCTGGGCTTATGAATTTCACATCCCTTCCTTCCGTGCCCTTATCGCCTCTTGTCCTGTTTTGCTCATTGTACACACACACACACACACACACACACACACACACACACACACACACACACACAGAAACACACACAGACACACACACACAGAAACACACACACAGACACACACACACAGAAACACACACACAGACACACACACACAGAAACACACACACAGAAACACACACACAGAAACACACACACAGAAACACACACACAGAAACACACACACAGAAACACACACACAGAAACACACACACAGAAACACACACACAGAAACACACACACAGAAACACACACACAGAAACACACACACAGAAACACACACACAGAAACACACACACAGAAACACACACACAGAAACACACACACAGAAACACACACACAGAAACACACACACAGAAACACACACACAGAAACACACACACAGAAACACACACACACACACAGAAACACACACACACACACACAGAAACACACACACACACACACAGAAACACACACACACACACACACAGACACACAGAAACACAGAAACACACACACACACACACACACACACAGAAACACACACACACAGAAACACACACACACACACACACACAGAAACACACACACACACACACACAGAAACACACACACACACACAGAAACACACACACAGAAACACACACACACACACACACACACACACACAGAAACACACACAGAAACACACACACACACACACACACACACACACACAGAAACACACACACACACACACACAGAAACACACACACACACACACACAGAAACACACACAGAAACACACACACACACACACACACACAGAAACACACACAGAAACACACACACACACACACACACACACACACAGAAACACACACACACACACACACACAGAAACACACACACACACAGAAACACACACACACACACACACACACACACACACAGAAACACACACAGAAACACACACACACACACACAGAAACACACACACACAGAAACACACACAGAAACACACACACAGAAACACACACACACACACACACACACACACACACACACACACAGAAACACACACACACACACAGAGAAACACACACACACACACACAGAAACACACACACACACAGAGAAACACACACACACACAGAGAAACACACACACACACACACACACAGAAACACACACAGAAACACACACACACACACACACACACACACACACAGAAACACACACACACACACACACACACAGAAACACACACACACACAGAAACACACACACACACACACACAGAAACACACACAGAAACACACACACACACACACAGAAACACACACACACACACACAGAAACACACACACACACACACAGAAACACACACACACACACACGCTGTACATGCACATACAGAAACACACACACACACACGCTGTACATGCACATACAGAAACACACACACACACACACGCTGTACATGCACATACAGAAACACACACACACGCGCTGTACATACACATGCAAACTATCTGCTGCAGATCCTTCGAGATTGCCCAATAAAAGTGTGCTCTTCATCTAGAGGGTTTATTTTTTTTTTTTTTTTTCCCCCAATTGGCCTGTCTTCCAATGGACTCCTACATCAGTTCAAATGCCAGCTAGGCTACGCCACTTTCCTGGTGAAAAGCATCTCTGCCACGACTCCCTTCCCAACAGTGCACATGGACACACAAGCACTCTAGGATTAGCAGTTCTGGCCCATAGGGACCAGAGCCTTTCTCTTCTTCTTTTTTTTTTTTTTTTTTCTGATCATAGTTATTGGCTAGCTGAACATCATCAAAGAAGACACGGCACTCAGGAGCTGTATGCAGCAACAAGCTGTATTGGAGCAAGCGGTGTAATCGCTTGCTCCAATACAGCTTGTTGCTGCATACAGCTCCTGAGTGCCGTGTCTTCTTTGATGTTTGTCTATGGATGTGCAGGGGTGATGTACCTGCTAAACGCTGAGCATCGGCTGGACGATTGTGATATCATTTGTTCCCAGAGGAAGGAGGTCCTTTTTTGTTATTGGCTAGCTGAAAACCTTTTTGAGAATTGTATTGACTATACTGTTTAATATATATATATATATTATTCAGAGTTGTTACTGTGCATTGCCACTAGAGGGCACTTCTCCCTCACATTTGTCCTCATAGACCATGGATTCAGTTCACCAGCATAATCACTTACAGTTGGAAAACTAAATCTAATTTAATGACACTCGGGTAATAAAGTGCTGATGTTTGTACACTGATTCACATGGATTGTGTATGCACACAGTCTCTGTGCACACATGCAGACTTTCTGCTGCCCCATACTTGGTTTATTGCTGCAACTGTGCACCCCCCAACCTATTACTTAAAGTTCAAGTTCCACCCCTTAAAGGAAACCTGAGATGTTGTTTGTGTATTTATAGTTATCTGGGGCTTCCTTCAGCACCATGAGGTGCATGGGCTCCCTGGCCGCTCCGTTATGCCAACAGTAATATGGTCGGCCACGGCCTTCTGTGTGTGTGCACCAATTCGTCGAGCTTCCGCAGCCTGGAGAGTTTTGCGCCTGTGCAGTAGCACTGCGCATGCAC